>NW_012267236.1:7380223-7592856 GCF_000151885.1 Dipodomys ordii
TTCAGCTCAAGGCGAGCGCTCTACCACTTGAGCTACAGCGCCACTTCCGGTTTTCTGGTGGTTTATTGGAGATAGGAGTCTCACGGTCTTTCCTGCCCGGGCTGGCTTTGAACCGCGATCCTCAGATCTCAGCCTCCTGAGTAGCTAGGATTACAGGCGTGAGCCACCAGCGCCCGGCTCAAAAATTTTTTAATCTCAAAAGGGGAAAAAGGAACTTATTCTTCCAGTTCAATGAACTTATGTAAGTAGTTTCCATGATAGGTTACCTTTTTCTGTCAATTGGCTATGGATTGCTGAAGTTTAAATCTTAACTAATTTTACTATATGAACTTTTAGTATATACACTGTCACTTATCCAGAGCACTCATTTAAGTAATTTATAAATGAAACACTGATGGCAACTATAAATTTAAAACAGACAGTAAGTTATCAATCTTGAAAATGTAAAAGGAAAATAATACGAGATAAATTAACAAGGTGAGTAAAGAGGAATGGAGAGAAAGAGAAGCTATTATATCTTCATCCTTTACAGTATAGAACCAAAATATGCCATTGTCCTTGGAAGACCAGATAATGTATTTATTGCTACTTTATAGAGACTGCACTGAGTAGTAATGTTGTTAACTATGTTCTCGACACTTACTCTAAAGTTTTAGGCAATGAAGGCAAAAGAGGATTAAAAACACTAAGAAATTTGTTTGCATCTATGAAAAGAAAACAATAAAACCTGCTGAAATTGTTTTAAGAAGTAGGACAAGACTGAAGAACAGAGAATATGAGTCTGATTGGGATACAATGTATACATGTATGGAAATGTCATGCTAAAACCTCCCTTGTACAATTAATGTATTCTTATAAAAAATTAAAACTTGTCAGGCACCAGGAGTTCACAGCTATAATCCTAGCTACTCAGGGGGCTGAGACCTGACAAATCAAAGTTAGAAAGCCAACCCAGGCAGAAAAATCTGTAAGACTCCATCTTCAATTAAGTGTGGTTCAAGTGGTATAGAACTAGTAGTAAGCAAGTAAGCCAACTGAGACCCCAAGGCCCTGAGTTCAAGCCCTAGTACCAGGAAAAAAAAAAAGAGGCTGTTCATTTCACTATATAATGCAATGCTTAAATGATCCTTCAGTGGGGGAAAGGGGTTAAAACTTTGGGGGCTGGAGATGTAGTATAGTAGTAAAGTGTTTGTCTAGCATGTGCAAGGCCCTGGGGTTGATCACTAGTACAAGTAAAAAACGTTTAAGTTATGAGTAAAGAACACCAGAACCAATGATGGTGACCTAAGTACACTAAGGAAGAAGAAAGAGATAAGGAGAAGAGTGAAAAAAGGCTGATGCCTCATGTATCAGGACAATAAGTCGAAAGATAATGTTTAAGAAACAGAAACAACGCATATTACCTGAGAGAAACAGAGATTATCCCCAGAAGAAATAAACTGAAACTTCATAAGTGGGTCTCTCCAGAAAATAAGACTTGGATAAGAAGACATAGAACATAAAATGTGTGTGTGTGTGTGTGAGAGAGAGAGAGAGAGAGAGACATGCCAATCCCATGCTAAGACTGAGGAGGAAATCAATCATGGTGGCAGAGAATTATAATCCCAGCACTCAGAAAACTGAAGCAAGATCTAGTGTTCAGTCCTGGGCAAGATATTGGCTCAAAAAAAAAAAAAAAGAATGAAGGAATGAGGGAAAAGAAGGGGAGAAAGAAGAAGAAGGGAGGAGAAGGGGAAGAAAGGGGAAAGAGATGAAGAAAGGAGGAGAGGACAGGGGAAGGAAGATGATGTTCAGATAACAATCAGGAAGACATTGTAGCTATGGTTCTTGGTGAAAGGGTTTCTAGAAGAGGGTTAGCAGCAATGGTGGACAATGTCAATCCTACCTACAAAAGTGCCTGTCTTGGGTGGGGCTTGAACTCAAGTATGAACCACTGGGACCCAACTTAAAAGGCCTTTTAAAGCAACATGTATTTTCATTGGTATGTTACATAATAATTATGTAAGAATTATTGTGCATGCCTAAAAATTAAGAATTTCTGTGTAGGCCTATATGATTGCAACTCATTCCCTGACAATTCATTTACTTTTATTCTTTTTTGTAATTTGTTATTTAATTCTTCCTTATCACATTTCTTTTTTTCTAATTTACTTTTCATAGGACTAGGACTGACAGATAAGAAAAATGGTAAGTGCTATTTGTCAATATCAGATGATAGCACTTAACAGCCAGAAACAAAAACTAAACCACAAAATCCAGAAACTAACTTTGTAGTCAGTATTTTGAGTAAAACAGTTTTCATTTACTTACACTTTAATGTCTCGCCAGCATATGGTATGTGGAGTTTGAATCGGTCACAGTTGGGTCCGGGAGTCAATGATATGCATCTTAAAAAAAGAAGAAGAAAAAGAAAAAATATAAAACTATACTAAAATCCTACATGTGTATAATAATTAACAAAGTAAATAAAAGTGACCTTTACAGGTTAAAAGGTCAAAACACTTGCAACAGAAAATAAAAACAGGAAAAAAAATTCAACAGTCATAGAGTCCAGAACAATAAACCTGTCCTCATGTAAGTCACAATAAAACTGACATACCTTCTTCAACAACAAACATCAGCAGTGAGTGCTTCAACCACATCTTGCAAAAAAGTGCATTTTGTCTTTTTTTTTTTTTGGTCTTTTTCTTGTTTTGGTCTTGGGGCCTGAACTCTGGGCCTGGGTGCTGTCCCTCAGCTCTTCAGCTCAAGGCCAGTGCCTACCACTTGGGCCACAACACCACTTCCAGATTTTTTCTGCTTATATGGTGCTGAGGAATCAAACCCAGGGCTTCATGCATGGGAGACAAGCACTCTACTACTGAGCCAACTTCCCAACCCTGTAACTTGTCTTTTAAAACTACATGTAGCCAGGCACCACTGGCTCATGCCTTTAATCCTAGATACTCAGGAAGCTGAGATCTGCAAATCATGGTTCACAACCAGCCCAGGCAAAAAAGCCTGTGAGAGTCTTATCTCCACTAAACTACTCCCAAAAAAGCTGGAAGTGGAGCTATGGCTCAAGGGTAGAGCACTAGTCTTGAGCAAAAGAAGCTCAGGTACAGCACTCAGGCCGAGTTCAAGCCCCAAGACCAAAACAAGGAAAAAAAAAAAATTCATATATCATCCAAAACAACTCTCCCAGTCTTTGACGCCAAGAATTATAAACGAGTGATTTTATAGTCATATTTTAAACATATACTCTTAGCTTCCATTCTGTTCATAGACTAAAGAGCCCATTTTTGGCATTTTTCTGGTACCAGATGGTTTTCTTTCTTTCCATAAAGGTACACGGTTTCCTCTAGTTTTAGCACTGAAACTTTCATCTACATGAGAACCCAATGCTGGATTTCAGGTAAAATGCAAATGAAAAGGTGGGGGGAGGGGGGGATGTTTCAATTAGTCACCTAGGTCTCAAGGTGGGGCTTTTTCCTTGATTACTTTACAAAATTCTACAATGTTCTTTGCTCTTCATACAACATTTATTTTACAAGATGTTTTCTGATCTTACAAGTCAGAATTTTGACTGTTGCACAGTGGTACTGGCCTCAAATTATAAGATACTTACATGAAATGAACTGAAGAAGTGTCTTAAGTTAATTTTTTAAAAGGAAGGTCATTGATTTATAAACTAAAACATGGATACTAATTTATCTTCGTAATTCCAAAACTGGCCTGAAGCAATTCTGAGAATGAACATACAAAGGTAGTTTAAAGGATAGAAATATAGTTGGAATAAATGGTCAATTTCCTTAGCTAGCCACTTGAAACAGTCATATGAAATATACTCAAGAAATGTTGGTTTTAAAGAACTCAGTCCTCTTATCAGATTTACCTTTAGATTTCTAAATATAAGAAAGAGAATACAGGAGTAACTATCAGATATGTTTAACATTGATCACCTAGGTTGAAGATTCACCTTCAAGGTTTAAAAAAAAGTAATAGTTGGGCTACAACTATTTTAATATTTGACAGATTTTAAGAATACATTATTTCCTTCCAGTAAAAAACATTTCCTTCTTCATTTCCTTCCTCTACCCCTTCCTCCTAGATTGGGAGTATGACTTAAATGGTAGATTGCTAGACTTGAGCAAAAGACCCAAGCCCCACAAGTGGCAATGAAAGAAAAGTACCAAAATATCTCCCTTCTACAAGGTGGGTATTCCTCATTCAAAATGCTTGGGAGAAGTATTTCAGATTATCTTTTGTAATATGTGCATATACGTAGGATATCTCAGGGGTGGGACTCAACAACAAACATCATCAGTGAGTGCTTCAACCACATCTTGCAAAGAAGTATAGCTTGTCTTTTAAAACTACACGTAGCCAGCCAGGCACCGCTGGCTCATGCCTTTAATCCTAGATACTCAGGAAGCTGAAATGTGCAAATCATAGCTCACAACAAACCAAGGCAAGAAAGTCTGTGAGATTCTTATCTCCACTAACCTACCCCCAAAAAAGCTGGAGTGGAGCTGTGGCTCAAGGGTGGAACACTAGTTGTTGGATCTCATTTAAGTTTAATGTACATTTTTTGTACCACAGCCTCAAGGTACAATATTGTTCATGCACCTATGCTTTAACTGATTGCTGTCACATGATGTCAGATATAAAATTTTCCAATTGTGAAATCAGGATTGCACTAAAAATTTGGACTTTGAAACTTCTGGATTAAGGTTGCTCAAAAGCTACATAATAAAATGTTTTCTATCCTGTAATACAGTACCTTATTTGAGAAGACTTATGGAAAACATAAATTCTAGCATTACAAAATATAGAAATTAGGAAGTAGCACTGTGTCTCTAAGTGGTAGAGTGCTAGCCTTGAGCAAAAAGAACTCAGGGACAACACCCAGGCCTCAAGTTAAAGCCCCACAACTGACAAAAATAGACAGACAGACAAACAGATAGATAGATCTAATGATAGTAAGACTATTATAAGCAACACTAAGGATATTCAATCTGCGCTGGGCACCCGTGGCTCATGTGTGTAATCCTAGCTACTCAGAGGGAGGCTGAGATCTGAAGATCACGATTCAAAGCCAGCCCGGGCAGAAAAGTTCATGAGACTCCTATCTCAAATAAAACACTAGACAACTGGAAGTGGTGCTGTGGCTCAAGTGGTAGAGCGCTCACCTTGAGCTGAAGAGCTCAGGGACAGCGCCCAGGCCCAGAGTTCAAGCCCCACGACCGACAAAAAAAAAAAAAGAAAAAGAAAAAAAATTCAATCTGCAATGCTTCAAAATGATGAAAAATACAATCTATAGTCTTTTGACTTTGAGGACCACATTACCTATTTACCTAGTATAAAAACTGAAGCTAGCAGTATGAAATTGGCAGGACTAATCTGATTCTAGTTGTCTGAATAACTCATTCCCTTTCTATGTCAAATTGTCTGAGTTTCTGAATTCTCACATTAACTTTACATCATTTATTTTCTGCTTTACCAGTATCGGGAAACCATTTTGTGAAGTACTACTTTACCTTCCTCCTGATCACCCTCCTTTCTCGCCACATCAACAGCTGGTTCTAACAACCCTAGGGTATTCTGAAAAGCATATTTCCCCATCTGAGTGATTCATTCATTGTTTTGGGGCAGTTTTCCATTTAGATAAGAGTTATTGAGCATTGGTGGTATTAGGAATGCAACAATGACAAGCAGACAAAAATCTAGCCTCCTAGTACTTGACTGGGGAAGACAATAAACAAAAGATAAATACATAAAAATGACAAGATTGTTAAATGCTATGAAAGAATAAAAGAAGTACTACAAGAAAACAGGAGCCACTTTAAACTAAAAAATCAAGGAGAACTTCGAGAAAAGGTGAAATTGAAACTTGAATAACACAAAGAGTCCAACCATGCAAAGTTCTGTGAAAGAACATTCCAGGCAGAGAAAACAGAAGGTGCAAAGGCGTGAAAGCAGGCACAAGTTTAATGTACCTGGAGAAGAAATCTGTCCATATCTGGGCAATTGCAACAGGGTAGAGTGAGTGGGGAGAGAATACAAAAGTTGAGGATATGGGGAAAACAAGGGACAAATCAGGCAGAGTTTTGCAAGCAGCGTCAATTCAGTTTTATGCCAACGTGATGGGAGGGTTCAAACCAGAAGAGTCACTGATTCTGTTTCTAAAAGATTGCTGTGCCTATACTACAGAAAAGAACTGTAAGAAGTGAAATAAAATAAAATGGTCAGATAGGAGACCATTCAAGGCAAGAGACATAAGGAACTGTAAGTACACTGTAGCTAGGATAGAAGTAGCAGGGAGGTTGATGAATGGACTCTAGTTGGAGAAGGGAGAGAAGGGATATCAAGAGTGTAAAGAATGAGATGATAACCAAGTCTTCTATGGAAACACAACCAAGTGATGGGTAGGGAGAGCCTTGCATTAGAGAGAGAGCTGTATGCTCTTGAAAAGATCACTCAATGTAGGATAGAAGGTGGAGGGAAACAGTTCTAATCCTCCTGAGTACATTCAAGCAAAAATGTACAATCTCATTAACTGAGGGCTTCTGATTTGCTGAATAAACATTCACAAATTTGGGGCCAGCCCAACTGTTCAAAGTGACAGAGCAAAGCTGCCATCAACTGGTCTCTCTCCTCAGCAGTCTGAGCAGCCCTCAGCATCTCTTCCAACAAATGGTGAAGAAATTAATGAAAGTATCTGTTATCCTCTATCTTTCATATTCCCCAGGACAAGCAGGACTATGAGAAAGAAGCTAATATTATGTAACTAAAGTTTCTTTCAAGATTAAATTGCTTCCTCTTCTTAAACTGTTTTATCTAAAATTGGGTTTAGTCATGTTATCTCATTTTAGTATGAAAATTCAAATTGCACTCAAAGACAGCATTTATTTACCTGGTTATTAGAAAACAGTATGGTCAGCTCAGTGGCAAAGCACATGCTAGAGCAAGAACAAGCTAAAAAGACCGAAAACAAAATACGCATGGTATGATTTCACTTGCAGAAAAAGAAGAGTTGTGTATGTTTACATACTTAAGTAGATTGCAGGAGAGTCAGCAACATGTAGCAAGACCAGTGATTTTACAACTTTCTTCAATTACCTCGCTGCATTGTTTTGATTTTGTAATGAATATGAACTATTGTACAATTATAACACCAGGACTCCTTTGCACAGGTCAAAATTTTCTTAATAAAGACACAGAAACACAACAAATCCAAGAAAAGTTGGATAAATAGGATTGCATTAAACTGCAGAGCTTCTGCATGGCAAAGGACATGGCTAGCAAGATCAAGAGAAAGCCCACAGATTGGGGGAAGGTCTTCACTAGCCATATAATAGACAAGGGCCTCATCTAAACTATACTTAGAGCTCAAAAAATTAAATCCCCCAAAAACATCTAAGAAACAACCACCCCATTAACAAGTGGACTAAGGACTTAAAGAGAGACTTCTCTGAAGAGGAATTAAGAATGGCCAATAGACACATAAAGAATGCTCAGCAAGGGCTGGGAAGTTGGCTCAGTGGTAGAGCGCTTGCCTTGCATGCCTGAGGCCCTGGGTTCGATTCCTCAGCACCACATAAGCAAAAAGAAAAAAGCCGGAAGTGGCGCTGTGGTTCAAGAGGTAGAGTGCTAGCCTTGAGCTGAAGAGCTGAGGGACAGCGCTCAGGCCCAGAGTTCAGGCCCCATGACTGGACCCAAAAAAAAAAAAGAATGCTCAGCAACTCTGGCCATAAAAAAAAAATATATAAATCAAAACAACATTGAGATTCCACATTACCCCAGTTAGAATGGCCATTATCAAGAAATCTAGTAATAGATGCTGGCAGAAATATGGCCAAAAGGGAATGCTACTACAGTGTTAGTGGGAATATAAACTTGTTCAACCACTATGGAAAGCAGTATGGCGGTTCCTCAAAAGACTACACATGGGCCTCCCCTTTGACCCAGCAATCCCACTCCTGGACATTTACTCAATGACCACAAACAAAATCACACTAAAGATACCAGCACAGCCAGGTTCACTGCAGCATTATTTACCAGAGCTAAGATGTAGATGCCCCTCAGTGGATGAATGGATCAAGAAAATGTGAGATACATACATACATACATACATACATACATACATACATACATACATACATTATGGAATTCTATGCTTCCATCAGAAAGAATGACAATGTCCCATTTGTAAGGAAATGGGAAGACCTGGAAAAAAGTTATATTAAGTAAAGCAAGCCAAACGCAAAGAAATATAGGTTGCATAGTTTCCCTCTTTATAATAACTAGAATGTGTCTATGATATTCTTAGCAAGGGATCACAATAGCCAATCACCAGTGCATAGGACCATATATAATGAAGCATATCAAAATGAACTCCAAGAATTGGAAACAAGAGGGTTTTTTTTATGCCCTGTATGTAATTATTTCTATTTTTTTCTTTCTGTTTCCTCTGTCTTGTATATAAGCTTATCTGCACCTTGGAAGGGAAAAAGAATCACAGAAAAAGCAGAACAAA
Source organism: Dipodomys ordii (assembly GCF_000151885.1). Taxonomy (NCBI): domain Eukaryota; kingdom Metazoa; phylum Chordata; class Mammalia; order Rodentia; family Heteromyidae; genus Dipodomys; species Dipodomys ordii. The sequence continues at coordinate 7,388,742 of NW_012267236.1, forward strand.
GGATGAACTAATTCAACAATGATATTCACTAGACACTATAATGGAAATGAACTTTACAACTTGGAGAGGGGGAGTAGTAAGCAGGAGAAAATGAGGAAAGGGGAGACTGTTTAAAAACAAATGTACTCATTAGCTTTTATATCTGTAACCCCTCCCCCCCGTTCATCACCTTCATAGTAAGTAATATATATATAAAATTATTAAATATTTTAGGAGCCAGGCGCCGGTGGCTTACGCCTGTAATCCTAGCTACTCAGGAAGCTAAAATCTGAGAATCGAGGCTCAAAGCCAGCCCTGGCAGGAAAGTCCATGAAACTCTTATCTCCAATAAACCACTAGAAAACCAGAAGTGGTGCTGTGGCTCAAACAGTAGAGCACTCACCTGGATCTGGAGCACAGGGACAGCGCCCAAGCCCAGAGTTCAAGCCCCACGAGCGACCAAAAAAAGTTTTTTTAAATATTTTAATGTTGTGTCCTTTCTACATTTGATTAAAGACTCATGGTTATGATGGCCAGATTTTTACTTGTGTCTTCTAAAATAATCCACTCCTTTTCAAGAAGGAAAGAATGGGGATGGGAGGCATGGCTCAGGTGGTAAAGCACTATCTCATGTGTAAAAGCATCAGATACTGAGTTCAAGTCCTGGTCTGGGCGGGGGGGGAGGGGGGTAGAAAAAGTAAAGAATGAAGGGTGATTTGCTGATAAGAATTTTCAAAGTAACATACATGAAGTCTTTACACTGTAATATCACCAAGTTCCTTTTGCAGTTGTTTTCTTTTGGGGTAGCATGAGAGGTATAGAGGATCAAAGCCCAGACCTCACACAAACTAAGCAAGCACTCTGCCACTGAAGGTTTCACATTTCTAACACTATCCTTCACAGTGTCTTTGGGTAAGGATTAGGAGAATGGCTGGACTGAGTGGTTCTCATTTAAGATCTCTCATGAAGCTGCAATCAGAATTCATCAACAGATAACTAACAGAAGAGGGCAATTCATTCTTCCAGAACAGGGGTTCTTCCGGTCCTGGGGCTCTATAAGGTCCATGAAATCATTTAGTCTGGCCCTGCCAAGGTAACCACAGGCAGAACTCAAAATTCAATAAACTCAGGAGCTTTTTTCATAGTGAAATTCACTAAATCTAGGCCTTCAACTGATGTTATAAATATCCAAATGGCCCTTGGCAGAAAAAAAGATTTCCTACCCCTGATCTAAAAAGATATTTCCATATACAAGTATTAAAAAGCTACTGGCTTCATTAAAATTATATTTTAATAATGGCAACTTCACCACACACATAGTTAAATCCAAAATTTAAAAAGCCAATATTCCAAATAGAATGTATTTTAAGAAAAAAATTCTTTCAATGATTTAAAATAGCTAACAGTTCAAATGTAATTAATTTCAATTCTCTCTCCCCAGTGTACTTCCTCAGTGATTACAATGTGTCAGGCACTGGGGTTTAGCACTAGGAATAAAGCAGTGATAATTTTTTTTTTTTTTAAAGCCAGGTGCCTCTAATCCTAGCTACCCAGGAGGCTGATATCTGAGGATCAAGGTTCAAAGTTAGCCCAGGCAGGAAAGTCCCTAAGACTCTTATCTCCAATAAACCACCAGAAAATCAGAAGTGGAGCTGTGGCTCAAAGTGGTAGACCCTCTAGCCTTGAGCAGAAAAGGCTTAGGGACAGTGCCCAGGCCCTGAGTTCAAGCCCCACAACAGACCAAAAAAAAAAAAAGAATAAAAAAGGTATTTTGTACTAGAGTTCAAAAAGAGGTTTGGGATAAAGAACAATGCTTTTAGCCTGGTGCTGGTGGCTCACACCTGTAATTCTAGCTACTCAGGAGGCTGAGATCTGAGGATCACAGTTCAAAGCCAGCCAGGGCAGGAAAGTCTGTGAGACTCTTATCTCCAATAAACCACTAGAAAACTGGAAGTAGCACTGTGGCTCAAGCCGTAGAGCACTTGCCTTGAACTGAAGAGCACAGGGACAGTATCCAACAACTGACAAAAAAGAAAATGTTTTTTATCATTTTTAGCTTGAAAATATTATTATATTATTTTATTATTTATTTATATTTTATTATTTTAATATTACTTTATATTATATTATTAAATAATACATTATTTAAAATATTATACAAGCAGAAATATTTCTTTTACTTTTTTTTAAACTTTTTCATTTTTCCAACAGTACTGGTGTATGAACTCAGAGGCTAACACTAAACCAGCACAGTTAGAATAGAACAATGCCTCTATTCCTAGTTTTTGTTCATTATTTTTGAGATATAGTCTCACTAGATACAATCTACATATCTTAGGCTTCTTGGTAGCTATCCACAGAGAACCAACCATCACATCCATCTCTTTGTCAAGGATGGGATATTTCAAATTTTTTTCTGCCCAGACCAGCCTTGAACCTGGACACTGTCACACAGCTATTATTATAGTTATGAGTAACCAGTGCCCATCTTTTTCTTTTCTTTTTTCTTTATTTTTGATTCAAAAGAGACTCATCCGTAAATCACCCTGCATTCTTTCCTCTGGTAAAGGACAGTTAGCATTTTATTGTTATCAATGGATAACTGTAATTTCTGTAGTAAAGTACTAACAATCCCCATTTGAAAACCCAGTGTAATGGTGCATTCCTGTAATACCAGCACTCAGGAGGCTGAGGTAGGATGATCTTTGTGCTGGATATTTTGTTGTTAAGTATGATGGTGACAGTGGGGGGGGGGGGTGTAGATAGCCTTTATCAGATTAAAGACTTCAGGAAATAGTCTTTTCAATCAAATGTGTTACAGTTCTTTGTAAGACTCCAATTTTACTTATCTGGTTCCAAGGTTTTTTTTCCAGATCCTTGCTTTGCTAAACCCTTCCTCCCTTTGTCTGTGAAACTTGCCAGCCAAAACTTGTTCAGACACTTCCCAACTGACCCTTTGTTAAAATCTCTCCAACAAGATTCCCTACCCTTTTGATTTAAATGTTAGGCATTAGTCAATCAGAAAAGAGTGTGATCCCTAAGCCTGACCAATCCTGGTAAGGAGGCAGGGCTCACTGGGGCAGCAGCAAAGCACATGTCAGCACAAGCATACTTGTCCTGCATTACACTATTTTTGATGTGTTCATAAGACCTTCTGCACAAAAGCAAAGGTTTGCTTTGTCAAGACTATTTTTTTAGTGTCCTTTATGCAAACCCATTTCTTTCAAAGTTTTTTTTTTTTGGGGGGGGGGGTCCTGTCGTGGGGCCTGAACTCTGGGCCTGGGCGCTGTCCCTCAGCTCTTCAGCTCAAGGCTAGTGCTCTACCACTTGAGCCACAGCGCCACTTCCAGCTTTTTTCTTTTTGCTTATGTGGTGCTGAGGAATTGAACCCAAAGCCTCAGGCATGCAAGGCAAGCACTCTACCACTGAGCCACCTTCCCAGCCCCCTCAAAGGTATTTTTATAATAGCTTACAGAGAGTTTGGAAAATCATGAATAGTTTTTACAAAATACTTATTCTGTACTTATTAACAATCTTGTTCATTTCCTCCTTTATTCTGTTAACTGAATGAATTAAATATACATATTAGAAATGAAATGTTAACAACTAGTAAGCTAAATATCTATCTGGAAAAAAAGTTGACAGATTTCTCTTCTTTTAACTATTGAAAATAGTATTTGAGTCCTTCATTCCTACCAAAGTCATTTTAAACCATACTTTTATTACAGGAACACCTACTAACATTTAAAAATACTTCCTACTCAAGTAGAGTTGAAATTATCATTTATAAATGGAAACATGGCATAGAAATTGGGAATAACTGTTGGTGTCATATGAACCAACAAACACATTTTCTTAAATATTTTAATTTTGTAATTTTTAAAGCGTGAGGGATGAGTCACTTATGTTGGGAATGGCATTTTGGAATCCTGTGCTAGGAACTAAATGCAGCATTTTCTAGTAAGATCTAGAAATAGATTTTAGGTTTTAGAGATATAGAGGTATACATATAGATATGCCATCAAGTAGATAGTTCCATTTCCTTGGGGAACAATGTAAAAAAAAAAAAAACCTCTCTCAGTACAGTTTTGCTGCTTACTTTTACCAGGTTTAATGTATCTGTTTCCTTAGAAGAGGGCCTAAGACTTGACCCTTATGAGATTTGATGTAGTCAACTAGACAGGCAATCATTCCCTTCTGAGGCAGAGTATGTAAGATTCCTTGAAGTGTTTTGAATGCCTGTATATTTTGTAGATTATTTTTAAGATTCCCTAAGCCAGGCATCTAGCTTCTTTTCTGCTGTGTCCAATCTAGAAATCACAATAAATTTAAAATTAATTTGGTTTGAGTGAAGTTATTGATTACAGATTTAATTCAGAAAAAAATTCACTCCAGAAAGTGAAAATGTAGTGAATATCAGCTAAGAATTATTCTCTGAGGGGTTTGACTTAAAAGTTATTGACAAGGCAATTATTGGTCTTCGAGGCTATTTTGTTCCACCATCACCTGGTATTTTAGGTTGCCACGCTGAATACTTCCTACTCAGCTGACGTTAAATGATGTTGGTTAAGTACAAACGTCACTATCAAAAAAACAGGAAGTCATGTAGGAGAACATGCCAAAATGGTAAATTAATAGTCAGGGTAAAGGAAACTGACGTGGATTTGGGGAAGGAACCCTGGATTCACATCTACTTTATTCTTTTTAGGTGGTTTAAAGAATAGAAACAGCTTAAATCACCATTTTTTCCAGACAATATCAAAGAATATGTTTAGTCTTTAAGCCAGAAAGGATGTATTACATTTTTAATTATCTTTAAAATCTTAATGTGTTGAAGGTCATAAAATAACTGCATGTATCTCATCAGCAGTTGTCACTAAAATGCTATAAAGTGTGACCAAACTGCCAACATTCTCTTCTTATAGTATAAAACCTTTGAATTATATCTTTGTTAACTAGGAATAATATATAATATGTAATAATTTAAAGGAGTCAAATCCAAATTTATCCTTTATCACATTTTTGAGTTTATTAAAATATGTTAAATCAGTGCACAGTGTCAGCACTATACTCTGAAGAAAACAAGTTATAAAAGCCTTTCTTCTATTTTGTATCACTGATTTTACATATACACAGACAGTTCTTATACTTATCAATTAACAAGTAATTTTCATTAATATGCATGTTGAAGAACCTCTTTTTTGGTCATACCTTACCAGTTTTTGCTTTCCATTACTATAGGTACTTAGATTATAAAATACCATTTATTAAAAATGTAAAAATCACATTTTCATTGTATCTGGTGGCTTTTCCTATAATTATTGAGAAGTGGTGTGGAATAGTGATTACAAAACAAGACCTAGAGCCAGCCAGACAGTGTGGGTCTGGATCCCAGGTCTTTCACTTACTAAAAAGTGGAATGTCATTTATGAGCTTTACTTTCCCCTACCTATAAAATAAAGATATTCAGTAAAATGGAAAAGTTGCTAAAAATTTAAATTGTTTAATCTAATTAAAGAACTTAGACTAATATTTAAATATTAAACTTCAGGGAATGGGTAGGGTTGGTAGGAATAGAGAAAAATGATGAAAGGAGTGATACTGATCAAGATGCATTGTACTCATAAACTGATACGTTCACTGGTAACTCCCTGTACAACTAAAGATAATTAAATATAATAAAAATAAGCACAAATAAATAAATCTTAGATAACTCAGAAAAAATTTTTAAAGGATCTTAATCACTCCAATAAATAAATAAATATTAAATTTGTTGAGTATCAGTGGCTTACACCTGTATCCTAGCTACTCAGGGATGCTGAGATCTGAGGATCATGATTTGAAGCCAGCCCAAGCAGGTAAGACCATGAGACTTTTATCTCCAATTAACCATCAAAAAAGCCAGAAGTGGAGCTTTGGCTTAAGTGGTAGAGTGCCAACCTTGAGCAAAAATTCTAAAGGCTCTGAGTTCAATTCCCAGTACTGACGTATACAAAATATATATAATAAAATAAATTTTCCCTTTGGAATATTAACACAGGATTCTGCTTTTCCAACTTCCATTCAACACTGCACTAGAAGGACCTAGCTAAGATAGAGAAGCATAGAGGAAAAAAGAAAAAAAGACAACAAAGAATGTTATGAAGGCAAATATTATATATATATGTAAATTATCTTAAATCTTCATGGGCTTTATTAGAATATGTAATTTTAGCAAAGATACTTGACAACTTACAGAAAACCAATTGCATTACTATATACCATTAACAATAAAAAGATAAACTTTTAGAACAATGCCATCAAAAATAACATCAAGGGCTGGAAATGTGGTTCAAGTGGTAGAGCACTAGTCATGAGCAGAAAAGACTAGCAAAGTTCAAGAGCCTGGGTTCAAGCCCCAGTAGCAATACAAAATAATAATGATAATAATAAAAATAACAATAACAATATAAACTAAGTGTTGGTGGTTTCTGCCTGGAATCCCAGTTACTCAGGAGGCTGAGATCCAGAGGATCTCAGACTAAAGCCAATCTGAGCAGAAAAGTCCACAGACTCTACTTCCAATTGCCAAGCAGAAAGCAAGAATGGAGATATGTCTCAAGTGGTAAAGCACAAGTAGAATAAACAAGCAAGCCAAGCTCCTGTACCACCAAAAAAAGAAAATAAATTAATAACATCAAATGGGCTAATGATGTAGTTCAGTAGTATAACACTTGCCTGGCATGTGCAAAGCCCTTTGTTCTATCCCCAGCATGTAAAAAATAAATACATAAACATTAAATCACCAAATGCATGGAAATAGATATTATAAAAATGATGCATAAGATCTTACGCATCAATAAGAAAAAGACACATTTTAGATCTAAGTTAATATACCTAAAGGAATAATTCACAAAGTAGATCCAAATGGCCAATAAATGTATAGAAAAGTGTTGTCACTAAGAAAATATAATTTACATCTATATAATAAGATACTACAACCCAACTAATAATAACAATATTGGCAAGCATACAGATATAATCATTTAAGAAAACTATAGAGAAGTATTGGTTAATGATCATATGTACACTTATGATCTAGCAAGTTTACTCCTAAAATAACCCCAAAGTGAAATGTACACATATATACACTCACCAGGTATGTGTAGAAATATATACAGTAAAATCATTCTTTAAGATAGCCCTAAGCCAGGCTAAGATAGCCATAAAGTGAACAACTCAAATGTAATTTCAGCCAGATGCTGGTGGCTCACACTTGGAATTCTAGCTATTCAGGAGGCTGAGATCTGCGGATTGCTGTTCAAAGCCAGCCTGGCAGGAAAGTTCATGAGACTCTTATCTCCAATTAACCACCAGAAAACCCGAAGTAGCAATGTGGCTCAAGTGGTACAGCGTTAGCCTTGACCTGAATCAGAGCTCAGGGACAACATGCAGTATGCAGGTCTTGAGTTCAAGCCCCATGACTGACCAAAAAAAAAAAAGAAAGAAAAGAAAAAGTAATTTCAAGACAGGTATGAAATGAGTATGATCAAAATATTGTTTTGCATATATAAAAACAGCAATAAAATCTGTTGAGATTGCTTTAGAAAAGTAGAGGAGAATAAAGAAGAGTGATAGAGGAGGTGAGATTAATTAGAATACAAAGTATGCATGTATTGAAATTTCACAATGAAATCTCCCCTTGAATAATATATAATAAAAAATATAATTTCAAATTCCTACCCTAAATGTTTATTAGCTATAGGATAAGGAAATAAACTTAAGATGTAATCAAAAAATGAATTATTATCTAGCAATGAAATCAATTATACCTACAGGCAGCAATACAGATAAATCTCACAAATGCATTAGTTAATGAACAAATAAGTACTATAGTATTCTACTTTTATAGTAGAATCAGACAAAAACTAGCGTACATACATAAGAATGTGGTTATTATAAAAATAAAAATAGTTTAAGGAGGAAGAAGGACATGGTAACTTGAAAAAGGCACTGAAAGGACTACTTCTGGGGCATTACCAACATTTCTTTTTTTATTGTTGTACTGGGGTTTGAACTCAAGACCTCACACTTGCTAGGCTTACTTGCTAAGCTGGCACTCTACCACAACTCCAGCTCTACTTTACTTCCTGGGATTGGCTTCAAAACTGTGATCTTCCAGCTTTTAGTCTCTTCAGTACCTAGGATTATAGTTTTGAGCAACCAATGTTCAGCTGAATATTTTATTTTGTGACCTGGTGTGTCAAGATGTTCACCTTTCAATATTTATTATAAGTATGTATTTTACCTGTCTTTTTTAACAAGCAGTTCAAGTGACTCTAATGCACAGTCAAGTTTGAAAAGAAGGGCTTTCACTTGAACTAAGTCTAGACTTAGCAATGATCACAGTGATTTGAGTTAGGTTTTCTACAGTCAACCCAAACACCTACTCATGCAAGTTCACATTCTCCTTTCCCATGATCCTCAATTATTGTTCTCATGCTCTATCCACTATAATTCTTTTTAACTCTTTGTGAGCTAGAAAATTTTCTAAAATCTTGTGAACAGAGATACACTTTTACTTTTTCCCAAGCTCAGAGAGATAATCAGTACCTGTTTTCTCCTAAAATATACTGGGGCATAATAAATTATACAGGATTCTAGACGCTCACACACAGTGAGACTGAAAGAGAATACTCTTAGGGGAAAAACACAAAGTCGCAATACCTATGTGACTATGATTACATCAGAACCAATTCCCAAAAAAAGTATCTGTGGCTAGAAAATAATACCAATAACACAAGTATAGGCACATTTTCAACAAAATCTTTCATAGAATTAGTGAGTGGGACTGAAAATTAGTCTTAGGGCATAGTATCTACTGCCAATCTGGCATTTCTTCCATTAGTATCTCTGTATTTTTTCAGATTTCTTTTTCAGGTATGACAGGTAAACAATACCAAGTTTTTTAATAATGTAAATTATTTTTATAGTATTCCTTATTTCATCTTTATATCATTTTATATTCCATATGTTTTAAATATAAATAAATTAATTAAATGCATACATTCAGAAACAGTTTGGGGTGTGTTATGTCTGCATGTTTGTGTCCCTCCAAAATTCATACAAGGAAATCTAATCTCCAATGTGTTGCTATTACAAGATGAAAATTAACTAGGTCATTAGAACCCTTATGAATGGGACTAGTGTCATAAAAGAGGCCTGAGGGAACTTGTTTATCCCTTTGCCCTTTGGACACACATAAGACACCACCTTTCACTAGACACTGTATCTGATTGATCCTATAGCCTTGGACATCCCAGCCTCCAGAACTATGAGAAATAGTCTGTTGTTAATAAATTACCCATATAAGGTATTTTGCTATTGAAACCCAAACAGATGAAAACAAGGTAGAAACTCAAAAAAGTTTGGAGGAGTTTAAGAGGAGTCTATTATTCTCAAAAATCTTCATTGTCATCAAAAGACAAAAATCAAACACTGAAAGTCAAGCACAATTTAAGTCACAATCAAGACAATAGATTCAAGTCACAAAGCAATTAACATGATTAATTGCCAAATTAGTGGTTAAAGAATATACAAACAATTGGATTTAAGAGAAACTGCTTTTGGCTGGGGAAAGTAAGGCTCACTGGAAAAAAATAGTCTCTCAAAATGGGCTGGATCTAGTCAATGGGAGAGGAGAAACATTTCCCTGAAACCATACTTAAGAGGTAGCTAGAGATACTCTGCTACACTGGAAGCTCTAAAAATAAACAATGTATTAAGCCCAGGATCCCTTAGTGTTGAACTTCATACCTGCTGGCACACAGCAGGTACTGATAACTACTTCAGAAATGATAATATAACAAATGGGGCAGTGTCATTCTTTCTGATGGAAGCAAAGAACATTGTGTGTGTGTGTGTGTGTGTGTGTGTGTATCTATATATATATACATATATATGTGTGTGTGCATATATGTATATATATATATATATATATATATATATATATATATATACATACATATATGCACACACACCACATTTTCTTGATCCATTCATCTACTGAGGGACATATGGGTTGGTTCCACATCTTAGCTATGGTAAATAATACTGTGATAAACATAGTTGTGCTGGTAGGTTTAGTATGGTTTTGTTTGTGATCGTTTGGGTAAATGCCCAGAAGTGGGATTGCTGGATCACAGGGGAGCTTGCGTATAGTCTTTCGAGGAACCTCCATACTGCTTTCCAAAGTGGTTGAACAAGTTTACACCAACAATGCAGTAGAGTTCCCTTTTGGCCACATCCCCTCCAGTATCTGTTGTCATTAGATTTCTTGATTATAGCTATTCTAACTAGGGTGAGGTAGAATCTCAATGTTGTTTTTGATTTGCATTTCTTTTATGAATAGAGAAGTTGAGCATTTCTTTTTTTTTTATTGTGAAAATACTGTACGGAGGGGTTACAATTACATGGGCAAGATAATGAGTACGTTTCTTATCAAGCATTGTAGCCTCCTCCTTAGTTTCCCCTTCCCATCCCTTCCCATCCTTCCCCCGGCCCCCCACCCAATAGTTGAGCATTTCTTCATGTGTTTATTGACCATTCTTATTTTCTCTTGTTGGTTATCCCCATAATGCATCACCCTTAGTAGTTGCTCAATTTGTGCTTTTCTTACAAAAAGTAAATTTGAATGAATATAGACAATAAAATACAGATAGACTGTGTTTACAAAGGTCTGTATTGGAAACACTCTTTCTTTAGTCAAAAGCCATTGTTTCTTTTTTTCTTTTTTCTTTTTTTCCCTGTGCCCATCCTGGGGCTTGAACTCAGGCCTGGTCACTGTCCCTGAGCTTTTATGCTTCAGGCTAGCACTCTAATAAAGAATCTCATGGAAAAAAAAAAAAAGAATCTCATGGATTTTTCTGCTCAAACTGGCTTTGAACCATGACCCCTAAACCTCAGCCTCCTGAGTAATTAGGATTATAGGGTGAGCTGCCAGCACCCGGCAATGATTCTTTATTATACATGGGATATACACAAAGCAATGATGCTCCTTACATATGTAACTATCTGAAAACTTTGGTAATCTTGAAAAGTCTTATTTCTTATAAACATCTACCATATCTGCTTCAAATATATTATCCAGTACCTATTGTCTCACTTCAGAGATGGAGAAAGACCATTGGCTGTCAGAATACCAAACTATTTCTAGCATAGTACTCAAAATGGAATCCACAGATCAGTTCTCACCTATAAATTTATTAATCTAAGAAAAAATTACAGAAATGAAGTGTAAGAATTTTTTAATGTTATAGTAATATGTAAAATTAATGTTAGGTCTAATGAATGAATGCAATAATAAAACTTAAGCCTGAAATTTCTTTTCCATTTCATTTTTCTAGTAATTCAACTTTATGATATTTTACAAAGGTAGTAGTTGGTCACCTATTAGAAATATTTTAAGTTCTGATTTTTCATCCAAGACAGTTTAAGAAATACTTCACTAAAGATTCTTTAGATATTGAAGGTCCTTTAGAAATGAAGATAAATGACTTTTCTTTGATGTCCACCAATCTCCTTAATTTTTCTAGGTTTTCTCACAAAAGTAACAAGCCCTATTAATATATCCCTTTCCCAGAATTCTTTTAATATCCCTAAGCTGACATTAATATCAATACAGTTCTCTGCTTAAAATTCATCACTAGATTATCTGATTTCTCAGAACCTGTAAAACTACTTTATTTTCATCCAGACATAACTCTGGCTAACATAGTCTTTGGTTCATTTCTCATAAGAATATATGAACGAATTTAATGGTCTTGTTTGTAGAATCTCTCAGCCTTGTAAGATGAATACTGCTATAAGCCATGCAATTCATTTATAAGTGTTCAGAAGATCTAAAGTTACTATAGCTCAGTGTAAATCCTAGGTCTCCACGGCTAAAGTAATATGCTAAATTCATGCTCAAAATTCCGTTACCTATTTCTCAGTTAACTATGTTTAAGTGCCTATATGTAAATATGCTTCACAAATTAATACTCAGAAACACATTCTACAAGACAAAACTGACTCCTATCTTTTTCGGGCAAATGTTTTCTTGGGGGAAAAAATATATTACATAGAATTTAGTAGAGAAGATCTGAGATTCAGTCCAGAGTCCACTTATCAGCCAAGAAACTCTGAATGAGTCTCATAACCTCTTGGACATTTATGTCCCTATGTACTTATAAGTTTAAGCAGAACATTAAACTTCCTCACAAATTAAACTAACATAAGTCTTATATGATTCACAAATGCTGAATTCATATTGCTCATTTCTTTATGGAAAACAATACAAGTAATGGACATAAGTATACTTAGAATTCTGACTATTCTTCTGGCTTTAGTGGGTATACACTACAGTAAAAAGTACTATATTTTTATCATTCCTACAATATAAACTATGTATTCATATACAGATTCCTATACTGGGAAGTGACAGATCTCCTTTCCTTTGAATCTCATTCCTCCTCCAGTCCTTTTCTTCTACCTTCTATCTAAAAATCTGTCTTTCCTCCTAACACCAACAGAGATTTCCTCTTCTACTATCTTTGTAGTCTTACAGCAGAATTGATAGGGCATAGTGATCTCATTTGACATTTCTGCTCAAGGCTCATGCTCTACTACCTGAGCACTTCTGGATTTTTGGAGCTAAGAGTCTCATGTGTTTTCTGCTCAGACTGGCTTTGAAACATGATAGTCAAATCTCAGCCTCCAAAGTAGCTAGGATTATAGGTGTAAGCTACCAGCACCCAACTCACTTTTTTTCTATTAAATTACACAACTACAAATGTTGAAAGGGGTAACATTGATCAAGATGCTCTGTTTTCATAAACTGCTTTGTTGAATGGCAATTCCTTTGTACTACTTAAAGACAACAAAAATATTCACAACTTTTTCACTGTGAAACATTAATAATATAGAAATGAAAGTATTAGTTACCCCTTCAATGCCCATGTTCCTTCCTTCTCTCATTAACCACTTAAGATTTTTCTCAACTCTTTCTCTATACATTTACAAGTACATATGTAACTACATACATATACAAAAGAGGATTCTTTTATATAATACAATCATTCTATACATATTGTACCATGGACAGATTTTATTCAATCCTAATTACACTACCTCAGCTTAACACTTTGAAAACTGTGACAACACACTTAGTGTAGCTCCAAAATCTATTTATTGAGTGTCTACTTTGTACTCTTGATCTAATCTTCAAAAGGATACATCCCAATTCCCTCAGTAAATGGATACTACTTGATAATACTGAATTCTATATTTATCATGTTTTTTCCTACACATACCTAAGATAAAGCTGAGTTTAGAAATTAGGTGTAGTAAAAGACTAATAATAACAACTACTAATAAAATCGTACAACTAATAAAAATAGTACAAAATACTGCAATAATAGTTACTTAAATGTGTCCATTCTCTCTTTCAAGAAGTCCAAACCACTTATCACAGTTAGCTACACATAACTGGGACTACAGAAAACCAAACTGTGGATAAACAAAGGACTCATGCATAAAGATTACATGTAATAATATCTTTCAAAGCACTTACATTATATAACAGATATTATATTATCTTTACTACTAAACATAGGAATTACTTCAATTATCCAGTATCTTAGCATGGTCTATGTACTATCATAATCATAGCATTATTAATAGTTTATGGTCACAAGCTCTCAATTAAAAGGCTTCTACTCTGGGAGAAACAGATGCATCAGTAAATAACTCTCTTCTCTCTTTGGATGCTAATAATACAAAGGTTTGATTTCGGCATAGCTTTTCCTATCATTGTAAGAAAGGAAGCAGAGAAACACAATGCTAAAGGCAGGGTAGTCCAGAGAAGATATTTCAACTTCTCAGCAAACAACTTAACCAATAATATATATTAAGTGCATACACACATACACACACACACACAAACATACTTTAGCAAACTGAAAAGTTTGTCCATCAAAGGATACTATCTATAAAGAGGTAATACATGGAATAGGAAAAGATAATTGCTAATTTGTTAAGGGATTGATATACACAATCTTATAAGAAATTGACATATAAACTTAATGAGCAAAAGGTGGAAATAGCCAGGCACCAGTGGCTCACACTTGTAATCCTAGGTACTCAGAAGGCTGAGATCTGAGGATTATGGTTCAAAGTCAGCCTGGGCAGGAAAATTTGTGCGATTCTTATCTCCAATAAACCACTCAGAAAACTGGAAGTGAGGCTGTGGCTCAAATGATAGAGCACTAGCCTTGAGCTGAAGAGCTGAGAGAGTGCCCAGGCCCAGAGTTCAAGCCCCATGACCGACAAAAAAAAAAAAGGTGGAAATAGGCATTTCTCCAAAGAAGATAAATAGCAATAAACATATGAAAAGATTTTTCAATATTATTGGTCACAAGAAAAATAAAAACCAAAACCACCTTGACATACCACTTAATACACAATAGCCATTATTAAAAGAAAAAAAAAGGCACCTGTAGACATGGACTGTAATATGAGCTACACAAGAGGCTGAGGTCAGGATGCTTAAAGTTCAAAGAAAGCCCCAGGAAAAAAATTACATGGATTCTGTCTCCAAATAATAACAAAAAAGCAGGACTGATGGTGTGGCTGAAGGTGTGGTAGATGGCCAGCAAACAAGCAAGCCAAGAAAGCATGAGTTCAAGTTCAAGATCCAATACTGCCAAACAAACAATTACAGAAAGAGGTAAGTGTTGGTGGGAATGTAGATAAGTTTTGCACTACCAGTATGAATGCAAAATGATACAGCTGCTCTAGAAAACAGTATGGCGGGTCCTCAAAAAGTTAAAATACAGAAGTCAGGCATGAGTGTTTCAGGCCTGTAATGCCAGCTGCACGGAAGCCAATAGTGAGAGGATTGTGAATCAAGGCCAGCCTGGGCAGAAAAGTTTGTGAGATACCTTCTCAATAGATAGCTGAGTATGCTGCTATATGTCTGTCATCCTAGCGACTACATGAAGCTTAAAATAGGTGGACTGAATCATGGTTAAATATCAAAAATAACCAGCCTAAACAATGGGTAGAAAAAAAGTTCTGCAGTGAGCACCTGCCTAACAAGCATAAGCCCCAAACCCCAATACCATTTTAAAAAAATCAACATACAATTACCATATGATCTAGCAATTTCACAACTGGGTACATAACTGAAACAACTAAAAATACACTTGAACAGACATCTGTACACTCTAACAGCAGCATTATTCACAACATTTGAACAGTAGATACAACAGATGCCCATCAAAAGATGGAAGAATAGACAAAAAGTGATATAAATAGGAATATACATACATATATATATATATATATATATATGTCCACACATGTAATAGATTACTCAGCAGAACATGGATAAACCTTGGAGAGAAGTTAATTATGTTAAGTAAAAAAAAAAACCTTGCCACAAAAGGGAAAATATTTCAGTTTTCCCTCACGTATAGGGACCTAAAGTAGTTGAATTCATAGACAAAGCAAAGTAGGAAGGCAGCTACCAGTGGCTAGATGTTTGTTGTGTATGAAACGTTTTAGACATATATAATACCTTCAAATGCCACATACGTGGATGTACTTAATGAACTATACCTGCAAAGTTAATTACAAAAGCTGGGCACTGATGGTCCATGCTTGTAATCCTACATACTCAGGAGGCTGAGATCTAAGGATCATGGTTGAAAGCCAGCCCAGGAGGAAAGTTCATGAGACTCTTCTCTCCAATTAATGGCTAAAAAGCCAGAAGTGGAGCTGTGGCTCAAGTGGTAGAGCAAAAAAAGTTCAAGGACAGCACCCAGTCTCTGAGTTCAAGCCTCAAGACTGTTACAAAAAAAATTAGAAAGAAATGAAGGAAGGAAGGAAGGAGGGAAGGAGGGAGGGAAGGGAAAAAAAACACAAAAGTATTACAATTGCAAATTTGTGTTACGTATACTTCGTTATATTTTAATACTATATGCTAAACTCAAAACTGAACTCATGTTAATAATTAATTAGTGTAAAAAATAGTATATTTTAAATGAAAATTTCAGGAGTTCATGGATTTAAAAAAAATCATTCCAAGGACATTATATTTTAATAAAAGAGGAACATAAAGTGTCCTCCAAAACTCTGAATCAATTCAAGAATTTTATCCATAAGTTGGCAAGAACAAAGGCTGTCATTAAAAAAAATTTTTTTCACAAAGCAAAAAGAACACATCTTTCAAAAAGTCAACAGCAACAAGGTCAGGGGGATGAAACTTAGCTTTCATAACATGTCATGAGCAAGATAACCAAATGTGGCCCTGAGAATGAAGGTTATAAAACTATTTCTCAAGCAACACAGCAAAAAAGCTGTATCCTTCAAGCAGCATGGAAGCTAAAAATGGGACTAATCTACTTTTCTACATGAGCATGAAGCTCCTTTTAACATATACATGATTAATCTGGAGCTCTAAAACATTTCTGTGCTCATAAACATGAATCAAAATACCCTTATCTATTTTCTAAGCTCAATGAACTTTGCAAACTTGTTATCCTAATGAAACAATATCTAGTCACAAAATACCAATTTAGTATTATCAGAATCAAGGAGACAAAAGATAGATTTTGTTAATGTTATTTCCTTGAATGATGTGAAATAGTTAAATGGATTTTCTAAGTCCTTTTCTTGACACATTGAACTAGCTACTTCCCTTCACTTTATTCTGCCCTCTCCAAACCAACTCTTCACAACAGATGAAGTCATCTTGAAATGAAGCCAGTGCTACATGTGAAAAGCCTACAATTCTTAATCACGTAAACTTCCAGGCTCAAAATTATTCTAGCACCTATTTCCTTAGATTCTGAAATTTCTAGCATAAGGTCCCAAGGTCAGTGAGTCCAGGGTTGACTGTGTCTAGGCCAACTAGTTCTACCATTAAAAGTCCTAAGAACAAAATACAAAATAGCTTATTAACTAGGCATTTATTTTTCTTTCCTTCTTTTTGTTTTTATCATTTTGTTTTGGAGGTACTGGGTTTAAACTCAAGGCCTTGCGTTTGATGTTTGAACCACATTCTTAGCCATTTTAGCACATATTCATTATTTTTCAAATAGGGTCTTACTTTTTGTCCAGGTCGTCTAATAT
This sequence comes from Dipodomys ordii, assembly GCF_000151885.1. NCBI lineage: Eukaryota > Metazoa > Chordata > Mammalia > Rodentia > Heteromyidae > Dipodomys > Dipodomys ordii. The sequence goes on from NW_012267236.1 coordinate 7,405,875, forward strand.
TAGACTATGCTGCTCCTGTTTATGGGTCATATAAAACTGAGGTGTATACTCACCACACATTATTTTTTTGTTGCCCAAGATGGGGTCTCAGGAACTTTTTGCCAGAACTGACCTAGAACTATGATCCTCCCACTCTCTTCTTCCCCAGTAGCTAGTATTTCAGGCATGAGCTTCCACTCCCAGCTAATCTACACATTTCTTTTTAACACTACTGCCACCATCAAGATTCCATCATTTCCCACTTGCTTTACTGTAATGATCAGTCTAAAGATGTGATTCAGGTGTAGAGAGGTTGCACAGCAAGCACAAGGCCCTGAGTTCAAATTCAGGAATCGAGTCCCCCCCCCGCCCCCCCCTATACATAATCTGTTGCTTGAGCATCTCTAGAACTTCATCTCATTTCCACTCTCAGTGTTGTCTACATTCCAACCACAGTGACCTTATAGACCCTTGAACATGAATAGCTTCCTCCTGTCTTTGCACTTGATTAGTTTCTTTTTACATCAAAGTCCCTAAATCTTCACACAGAATTATTCTCATCTCTCATGACTCAACTTAAAGGCCATCTCCTCAGAGAGAGCTTTCTGAATTAGTTCTCAATTGGCCCCTTACTAGGTAAGTTTTTCTTCATTTTCTTTCCTCAGTGAATTAAAATCGGGATTTTTGCTAACTGAATTATGGTATGTTTCCTGAGGGCACAGTATACAACTATTTAAATGAAGTTTTTTTAATATTTAAAATATCTGGTTAAGCAAGACAATTTTAAAGAAGTAGAACAAGATGGATGGGGAGGAGAGGAATTTACCCTCCTAGCTCTCATTTTAATTGTTACTACAGTATGGAAATGACAAGGACCGTGAGACTGACAAACCAAAACAAAAAGCCTAAAAACAGGTCCTTATATGATAGAAATATGACATGACATAGTTCACCTTTCAGATGCATGGCCAAAGGATGGCCTTCTCGATAAATTATGCTGGATCCATTAATCATCTATATAAGGAAATTATGTTATCTCACCCTATAGAAAAAAAAATTCTTTTTTTTTGGGGGGGGGGGGTCCGGTCATGGGGCTTGAACTCTGGGCCTGGGCACTGTCTCTCAGCTTTTCAGCTCAAGGCTAGCGCTCTACACTTGAGTCACAGCGCCACTTCCGGCTTTCTTTTTGCTTATGTGGTGCTGAGGAATCAAACCCAAGGCCTCAGGCATGCAAGGCAAGCGCTCTACCACTGAGCCACCTTCCCAGCCCAGAAAAAAAAAAAAAATTACTAATTAAAGATCAAGAAAGGAACAGTCAGAACTTTAAAATACTTCAAAAAACATGTAACTTTTAGGAAGAACAGGATTTCTTCAAACTCTGCCCACCTTTCTCTTTCTCTCTCCCTTCCATTTTTCCCTCACTCACTCACTGTCACACTACATACACACACACACACACACAGACATACACCTAGTAAGGAAATTACTGATTAGTTCAATTTGATTGAAATTAGAACTAGATATTACTAGTAACAAAATGAGAATACACACCACAGACTGTATTGTTGGTCATGGGGCTTGAGCTCAGGGCCTACTCACTATCCCTGAGCTCTTTTTGCTCAAGGCTATTGCTCTATCACTTAGAGCCACAACACTACTACCAGTTTACTGGTTGTTAGCTGGAGATAAGAGTCTCGTGGGCAACTTGCAAGGCTGGCTTTAAACCACAATCCTCACTTCTCAGCCACCTGAGTAGGTAGAATGACAGATGAGAGCACCAACATCCAGCTCAGATACTTTTATTCATGCAATTGCCAAAAGATTAAAATCAAAAATGCATAAAGAATACTTTAAAATCCATATAAATATACAAGCAATTCACTTAAAAGAAAAACAAAAATATGTCCAAAGGAAGACATCTTCATTGCCAATAAGCATATGAAAAGATTCCTTATCACACTAACAGTCAGAGAAATATTTTTTAAAAAAAGCATAATGAGATAGCATTTCTCTCATCAGCTTGGCAAAAATTGGAATCTGACAATTTCAAGTATTGGTAAAACTACAGATTAATAGGAAGGCTCATTCATTTCTAATGGAAGGCAGCTATACAATTTGGCCACATCTAATAAAAAAAAAAGATGTATATGGTCCAAGAGTAAATAACTCTATTCCAAGGAATATATCCTTGAGGGAGAGCTTTCAAACTTTTTGGATCATCACATACATTTTTCTCATCATGACCCAGTACACACAAACTTGTTTAGCTGAAATGAAAATTCGTGAAGCAGAGCTTATTCTTACTGTGTGTGACACAGTCTGAGAGTTGCCATTCAGTTCTTACTCATTTTTTGAATGTTGGGGTGACTCATTCTATTGATTTTCCAATTGATTTTATAATCATTAATGAGGGAACATTCTAGAAACTTTGCTCCAAAAACTATTATCATAAGTATCTTCCTGTGTGTGTATATATGAGAGAATATTGACTGTGACATCCTGTCAAAAAAAATTTTAAAGGATTAAAAATCAGGGTATAATCTGGGCATCAAGGCTAATATATACAATACTAGCTACTCAGGATGCTGAGATCTGAGAATCACAATTCAAAGCCAGTCGGTGCAGGAAAGTGCGTAAGCATCTAATCTCCAATTAACCACCAGAAAATCAGAAGTGATGCTGTGGCTCAAAATGGTATAGCACTAGCCTTGAGTGCAAAAGCTCAGGGACAGTGCCCAAGCCCTGAGTTCAAGCTCCATGACCAAAAACAACAAAAAAAGGTATATTCACAGAATGGAATATGGTATAATAGTGCAAATCAAAGTACTATAGTCATAAGTACTAACACAAGTCCTATTAAATTAAAATTAAGCAAGCTTCAAGTGGTCTTATGTGTCCATAATCCTAGCACTAGGAGGCTGAGACCCGAAGATTTGTCAGTTCAAGGCTAGCCTGGGCTACAAAGTGTTATCCTATCTCAAAACAAACAAGCAAGTTTCAGATGATTATATACAGTGGAATGTCACATATATAAACTTTTAAAATGCATAAAATAATAGATATCACTTAGAGATATATTTATGGATAATGAATACATAGACAGCTACAGGAACACATGTGAATGTGATCCAGGAAGAAGAAAAGAAAGTACTATAGAAAAGCCTGGTGACTATCTACATACCTAAGTTTTAAAATTGTCCATCTTCAAAATTAAACTGCTACCTTGCAGGACAGCAGCTTCCTTTCAGATACATGCTAATTAAAAAAAAAAAAAAGTTCAGCTAGCTTGAGAAACTAATGCAGCCTGAGAGCAATCTTCCAAAGCTTCTAACATTTTAAACTGTTCTATTTAGTAATCAAGTACTTACGTTAAGTATCTATTTTTAACAAAGTAATGAAATTCAGAACATGGACAAAAATGCAACAGGTAGTTGTGGGTGGATGAGATGTGACAGCAGATGCCCCAATTACAGTCATGTGCCAGTAAGGTTGAGTCACTGCAGTATGCTGAAGAAAGATATTAAGGCTCAGCTGCCACAGGTTGCAACAAACACTGTTTGCTTTCCTCTCTGTTAATACTTGTGAAGCATCATTCCAGAATGTTCAACAGATACTTAAGACATTTTCAAGATTACAAAAATCACTAAAAATGACAAAATATGCCATCCTACAAACAACCCATAGATGGAATCAAATAAAACACAGAGCAGAGATTTAATAAACATTTGATACTCATAGAACAATTCCCTGAAACTAATAACCTGGCCCCTTCAGACCTCAGTATATATGTTACCTAAAAGAATTAACCCAATACTATATGTAATACAGTTATATAACTACAACTCATTGTCACCGAAGTTTTTTAGAATTATGTGTAACAGAATTTAAGCAATATATTACCAGATCAATAAATACCTTCCAACCCACCAGAACAAACCATTCAATAACAAACCAAAAAACAAACCAGCAACTCCTCTACAAAAATGTCTAACCCCATTCACTTGCTAACCCTACTTAGTACATTATATGTAAAAGGTATCATTGTAGACCTTAAGGCTTCATACAAATAGACAAGAAATCTGTCCTCAAGATGCTGAGAGCTTAGCAATATAGTTTAGAAATATGCACAGTCTTAAATAAGGTGAAAAGATCTAGGTGCTAGAACAGAAAAGAAGGATGAATTGCTATTTCAAAAACAAAACTTCTTTGATAAGGTTTTTGCCTACCTATTTGCCCTATGAGCCAGATGTACATATCAGGCATTATCTCTTGAAAGATAAGTGTCTACACATAATAATACTGAGTTTTATGGCCTCTAAAACTCAGTCTCCTCGTTTGAGAATTTCTATTGATATGGTGCCCAGTGTGTAAGGAATTCTTAGTAAAAATACCTTCTGAGTATTATGCAGTAAACAAGAATTAGAAAAGTAGATCCCAATTCTCATAATCCTGAGTGCTACAGAGCTAAAGGAAAGAGAAATGTCACAAGTGACGCACCAAAAAGGAGCCATTCTTTTCCTTAATTCTGATACTGAAGAATACTAATAGAAAGACTAAAAGTAAAAAATGTTAGTAAGCTTCTAAAGAATTTTCACATATATTTCATACAACCATACTCCATACGTCGATAGCTAAATGACTTGACAAAGGTACCAAAGCATACAACAGACAACCTCTTCCGCAGTGTTAAGAAAACGGGATACCCACATGCAGACTGAAACGAGTACCTATCTGTTACTATTACAGGAAAGCACAGTAGATATATATCACTCTATTGGCACAGAGATAAAGATGATAGCGCACACTTATCCCAGCAATTGTGGAGGTAGGAAGATGGTAAGTTCAAAGCCAACCTATATAACATAGTAAGACTATCTAAAATAAAAAAAGATACTGACACAAGTTGTAATTTTCTGGATTATGTTCCACAAGCACAGGAACAAAAGGGAAACATAATCAACAACTGGGATTACATCACTAAGGAGCTTCTATACAGCAAAGGAAACAATCAAGTGAGTGAACAGATGACCTACAGAGCAGAAGAAAATATTTAGCAACATCTTATCTGACAGAAGATTAATATCTAGAATATATAAAGAATTTTTTTGAAAAACATAGCAACAACAACAAAAAGCAATCCAATTTAGAGTAGGCAAATATAGACAAATGAAGAGGAGAAGAGGGGAAGAATGCAGACAAAAATTCAATATATAGCCTACAAAATAAAGAAAGAGTGAGAGAAGAGGTGGGTAGGGGAGAACATGGGTAAGAACGTTGAAAGGGGTGACATTGATCAAGACATTGCATTCATAAGCTGCTCTGTTAAATGGCAGCTCCTTTGTACAAATACTCAACGATTAAAAAAAAAGAACAAATAATCTAACTAGACAGTTCTCAAAAGAAAAACTATAAATGTCCAGTTTAAATGCTCATGTCATTAATGATCAGGGAAATGCAAGTCAAAACTATAATGAGATTCTATATCACTCTAATTAAAAAAAAACTCAGGGGCTGGGAAGGTGGCTCAGTGGAAGAGCGCTTGCCTTGCATGCCTGACGCCCTGGGTTCGATTCCTCAGCACCACATAAGAAAAAAGAAAAAAAACAGAAGTGGTACTGTGGCTCAAGTGGTCAGAGTGCTAGCCTTGAGCTGAAGAGCTGAGGGACAGTGCCCAGTCCCAGAGTTCAGGCCCCACAACTGGACCCAAAAAAAAAAAAAAAAAAAGTCAAATGGAAGGATCATGGTTTGGGAATAACATGGTCAGAAAAGTTCTCAAGATCCTATCTGAAAAATAACCATTAAAAATCAGAGCTGGAGATATGGTTTAAGTGGCTCAAGAACAGCAGCCTACTTGTGAAGTTTGTTTATAACTTAGGGGGGAAGGGAGAAGTTGGGGAGGAAAGGGATGGTAGGGGAAAAATAAAGGAAGGAGTAACAATGCTTGATAGGAAATAGACTCATTACCTTGTGCATGTAACTGTAACCCCTCAATACAGCATCTTTACAATAAAAATATATATTAAGAAAAAAATAAAAAATTTAAAAAAAGAACACATACATTTTCCAACTAGCATTATTTGAAGAAGGGGATCTGTAACTTACATGATAGACCACAACACTTTAGTGAAAAAGCTTAGGGACTAAACCCAAGCTCTAAGCTAAAGCCCCAGTATGAGAACAAAAACATAGAAATAAAAAATAAAGGAATTGAGAATGAATTAAAAATCTAGCAGTTCAAACTCTAAAACAAAAAAAAAAAGAAGAAACAGAAGAACAGCAGCCTAGCAAACTCAATGCCCAGCATTTAAACCTCAGTACCAGGAGGGAAAAAATGAACAGAGGTTGTGTCTCAAATGGTAAAGCAAAGTGCTCAGATCAATCTCCAGCAATAATAATAATAATGAATATCACGAGTGTTAGAGAAGATATAGAGAAAAAAGAATCAGTATGGAGGCTCATCAAAATACTAAGTAGAGAAGATATAGAGAAAAAAGAATCAGTATGGAGGCTCATCAAAATACTAAGAACATACTAAAAACCATATGATCAACTATCTAAAGGAAATTTGGAGTATATATTAAAGAAAATTAAGTCATCATATTAAAAAGATAGTTGCAGATCTACATTTATTGTGACATTAATCACAATATCCACACTATGGAATCAGCCTAAGTGTCTATCAATTGATGAATGGATAAAAACATTGTATATGATGGAATATTAATCATCCATAAAGAAGAACTAAATCTAGTCACTCTCAGGAAAATGAATACAATTGGATGACATTGTGTTTAACAAAATAAACACAGAAAGACAAGTATCATCTGTTTTCTAACATGTGGGGGAAAAAAACACACAAAAAAGACAATCAGAAAGTAGAGCAGTGATTACTAGGGAAAAGAAGGGTGCCAGAGGGAGGAAGGGAGCAAGGACAGAAGAGAACACATATGATCGATGTACACTGCATGGATGTATGGAGCACACAGTAAATCCCATTAATAGATAGATATATATTCAGTATGTGTTAATAAAATGGCTATTTAAATAATGTTCTTTATTAGCAAGACTTTTCAAATTATTTCTGCAGAGCAACTTTGTTAATGTAGGTACAGGCATTTTTATTTCTTCTTAAAATCTAAAGAAATTGAATATCCTAAGCATTTGGTATAGTTTGGATAATGAATGTCCCCTGAAAGTCCACACATTGAAGGTTTGGGGCTAGGATGGATCTACTGGGAAACACTGATGACCTTTAGAAGGGAGGGCCTTATGGAAGGTCCTAGGTCACTGAGGAAATGTCCCTGAAGAGGATGGAGGGACCCTCACTCCACGTCCTTCCTCTTTTAGTTCCCTAGCCAAGAAGTGAGCAGTTTGCTTTATCATGCTTTCCCACTATTGCCAGCCATGCCTATCAGAGACCTAAAAGTAATGGGTCTACCTCATCATGAACTGGAACCTCTGAAACCGTAAGTCCAAATAAGTCTTTTATCTCTATGGATTATTTCAGGTATTTCATTATAGTGGCAGAAAGCTGACTAACAATATTAAGTCATTAAATGCCCCTTTACATGTTTGAGGCAATGTTAAATCCAGACAGGATAAGGGCCAGTGCAGTCATTTTAAATATTGCATCAGATCTACTATTTACACTACTACTGATACTAAACTACATATTCAGATTTCCAAAAGGAAATCTGAAGAAAGGAAGCAACATGACTTTATGTTGGTAAATCCAAATGCTCTTAGTATACTGACACAAGTAAGAAATCCAGATTATATCCTCTGATATAAAGCAGTCACAGTCCACTAGCTACCAGCGGCCTATAAGGTCTTCAGCATGCTCTCTTTCCCAGCTCTCTCTCTTTTCTAGCTCTCTCTCTTTCCCAGCTATCTCTTTCCCAGCTCTCTCTTTTGCCAGCTGCGTGAAGTGCCAACCTTGCCTGGTCCCAGCAGGTCTTCTAAATAAACCTACCCCTTACCTGAATACCACATGTGTGGTGCTGTTCTTACTCGGCTACCTCTTTTTAAAAACCTAATATAAATGGTGCTGTGACTCGGATAAAGGGCTTCAAGTCAGGATAGGTGGGATTCCTCTCCAGTTTTTTTTTCCTTTTTTCTTTTTTTGTTTGTTTTTCCCTTTTTGCTCTGAGGAATACCCACAGTTCTGATGGCCTTTTGCAAACCGATCTGTCTGCTGCGGAAACAGCACATCGATACCATTGCTGGCCTTCACATCCACGTCCACACCACTTCTCTACTCTGGTGAGTGAAACTACTCTCTATGGCTCTCTGTCATTCAGTCTCTGTCCAGATGTGGTGCCATGCCAGAGAGCTTCTACAGCCTTTAGCTGAAAGGCCGATCACCTCTGAAGCCAAGGACGCTTGGTTTTGGGGGCTTGGCCATTTCTCTCTAGAGGGCTCTGGGGGAAGTCGGGACGCCGCTTCTGCCTGGTCAGCTCTCCTTCACTCACTCTCACTTCACTCACTGACTCTCCTACACATTTAATGGGGTGCTGCAAATCACACCCAAGCGGTGAAACCCCTTTGAAATGTCTCCTGTGCTCCCTGGAAAGCCAGAGCACCTAATTTTTATGCCATTCTCAGATGTAGACAGTTTTTGCCACTGCAATGGTAAATGGTCAGAAGTCTGTTTACTTTCAGGTTCTCTTTGCTCTCTCACTGCCAGTCATGTCCAACTTTCCCTATCTCTCCCTTTCTCTTTCTACAATTTGGCTTGTGCCCTGAAGAGTGCAACGCAGGCTGGGTCCCGAGGACCCCCCCCCCCAGGTTCCCTCTCAAAGGCTAGCCAATGTAGGCTTGATCTATTTGTTCAGGCTTTCTTTGCATTTTTTCAGAAATTCGCCATCTTGAGTTCTTATCTTGGCCACATGGTGGGTTAAGGGTTTGGCCCCATCTGACCCTTAAACTTCCACCAAGTTTACCACTCCATCCATCTATTCTAAGGTGCCTTCTAATAAGTTACTCTTTTCACAGGCCCTAGTAAGTGAGACCCAACCATCTGATGTGCTTTGTTAGCAAAGATGTCTACACATTGTTGTCAAAAATTTTAGGTTTTGAGTTTTGCCTTTTTTGTTTTGTGTTGTGTATTCTACTACTCACTACGTGGTTCTAAACTTCTAAAATTTTAGCCTGTGCTAACATTCTCATCACATCTAACAAGTTTTGTCATTGCAGAATATTTGTTGGTCAATTCTTGATAAGGACCAGATAAGCTCTATTCTATTTGATCTTCTTGTTGCTTTAATTGGAAATAATAAAGGGCTTTTGTGGCAAAGATTGCAGTTCAAAGCCAGCCCAGGCTGAAAAATCCCTAAGACTCCATCTCCCAACTAACTGCAAAGAGCCAGGCTGGAAGCATGGCTCAAGACTCTTATCTTTAACCACAAACACTGCAAGTAGTACTATAACTCAAAGTAGTAGAGTGCTAGCCTTGAGCAGAAGTGCTCAGGGATAGTGCTCAAGCCTTGAGTTCAATCCTCCTTGAATACTAACTGGGAAAAGCCATCTCAGCAACGAGCACCTAGACTCAGCCAGTCTGGGGAGGAGTAAGAGGAGATGATGTCACATCAGCCACTTTGTGCCTGCCCTTTCAAAATTAACCAGAGCCGGGAGGTCAGTAGAAGTAAGAAGCCTGCCCATCCAATGTCTATACCTGTCTATCTATTAACTGAACAGGAATTTATATTCTTGCCTTTATCACCTGATTTCTCTACCTAGTCGCCAAATGTCAGAAGTAGCTAGGGACATTTCTACCAACATTTTTAGCCCCAAGTCCTTCCTCTTGCCATTTATTTGCTCTCTAGTATTTTTTTCCAGCCCTTCAATGCCTCATGAGACTTCTCCAGACTTCATCTAAGGACTCACGCCACCAAGGGACAGCTGCTGCTCACTGCCTTCTCTGGGAGGGGACCAAATTCCAGCCTTTTACCCCTAATGTTGATGCCCCTTTTCAGCAGGAAGTATCCAGAGAGAATCCGTGCCCTATTTTACGATTATTAAAAGGCTGGAATGTAAGGTCCATTCCTGGATGGCGAGAAGACTCCACCCTCCTCCCAGCAAAGTCTTCACCCAGTACCTGCGTTACCTAGGCAACTGGCACACCTGGAAGAGGTCACATCTGCATCCGCTGAGGTCACATCTGAATTTGATGTGGCCACACCTTTTTCCACCCACCCTAGATAAGGCCTAGCCCAGACCCAGACACCCTCTTTTCTAGCTCTCTCTCTTTCCCAGCTCTCTTTCCCAGCTCTCTCTCTTTTCTAGCTCTCTCTCTTTTCCAGCTATCTCTTTCCCAGCTCTCTCTCTTTCCCAGCTCTCTCTTTTGCCAGCTGCATGGAGTGCCAACTTTGCCTGGTCCCAGCAGGTCTACTAAATAAACCTACCCCTTACCTAAAAAAAAAAGTCTTTGGCATTCTGAAATGAATGTTTTGACAAGCTAAAGAGTAAAACCTTGTCTCAAAAATCCCATCTTTTCAGGCCAGCAAACATCCTTAGTTCATAAGTTGCTTTTTTTAATAACAGTTTACTGAGATATAATTCACATGCAATAACCTTTACCTTAAAGCCCAAAAATTAGGTCATTTCTAGTATATTCACAATTGTACAACCATCATCCTTACCAAACTTTAGAACATTTCCATTGACTCATTACTAGCAAGTTCTTCTCATTCCCCTAGTCATTGGCAACCACGAATTTATTTTTTTGTCTCCATGGACTGGCCTTACTCTGGACATTCCAGAACTACATAACATGTGATGTTTTATGGAATGGTATGGTATATTTTCAAAGTTCATCCATGCCTGAGTGGAAAAATTACCACTTGACTTTGTCCAAGCTAAAAATTGCAATAAGGGCAATCAGAAAATACCCTCTTTAAGGCTGGGAAGGTGGCTCAGTGATAGAGTGCTTGCCTTGTATACATGAGGCCCTGGGTTTGATTCCTCAGCACCACATAAGCAGAAAAACCTGGAAGTGGCTCTGTGGCTCAAAGTGGTAGAGTGCTAGCTTTGATGAGCTGAAGAGCTGAGGGACAGCACCCAGACCCAGAGTTCAGGCCCCATGACTCAGAAAGAAAGAAAGAAAGAAAGAAAAGAAAAGAAAGAAAGAAAGAAAGAAAGAAAGAAAGAAAGAAAGAAAGAAAGAAGGAAAGGAAGGAAAGAAGGAAGGAAGGAAGGAAGGAAGGAAAGAAGGAAGGAAGGAAGGAAGGAAAGGAAGGAAGGAAGGAAGGAAGGAAGGAAGGAAGGAAGGAAGGAAGGAAGGAAGGAAAGAAAATACCCTCTTGAACTCTGATGCCAATAACCTCAGTCAGGAAACAATGTTCATCTAAAGGTCTTTGTAATTTAGGAGGCCTTTGTCATTATCAAATTTGTTTATAGCAATTGGGGAAATCCAGATGGAATTAATACTAGACACAATCTCCAATACACAGTCTCCAATTCCTCTTATTTCCTATCACCATTTATAAGCTGAGGAGCCTGTCTAAACAAATGACCTGTTGCTCCAACTAAACAGCATAAATTCTTATCCAGTAAAATAATTAGACTGTCAATTTCCAATACCTGACTATTCTAAGGATGATAGTATTTATATCATCTAACATGTAAATATATATTCAAGGTGGCAAAAGATCAACTTTTTCCTGTCTACTCCACCAGAGTTCTTTCTCTCACATTTTTTCAACAAAAAAAGCAATGAATGTCTAATACTAGCAAAATGACTAACAAAGAGTAAATGCTCAATAAGCATTTAATTAATGAAATTAACAATGCCAGATCTCAAAATATAAGCATCCTTCTGTTCCAAAATAGTATCTTAGTTTTCTCTATCTTACTACTAAAGAACACTGAGTTTATATCTTTTATCCAACTCTTCAGCTTAAACTAAAACAACATAGAAGACTAAAGGCAAGAGAGCTTAACAAAAACAACTAAAAGAGAATTGAGAATTCAACATTTTTAATATAAAAAAAAATGATGGGGATGTGCCAAAAGTCACAGGCAGTAGGAAGAGCACCCAATTTAAAAAAAAAAAAAAAAAGACCAAATTATGATAGTATGGCTTCTCTTTGACTTACAAAGGGGCTACACATCCCTACAAACCCATCAAAAATTGGAAATAACGTAAGTTGAAAAATGTGCTGAATACACCTAACTCATGGAACACCACAGCTATGAAATACACCGTAAAGCTCAGAGTAGATCCATAACATCTGTAATCCCATCTTCTAAGCAGGCTAGGAAGGAGAATCACATGAAAAGTCATTTGAATATCATGTATTCCCTAATCTGATATATGGATCTATAGCACTCTTGGATGATAAAGGGATTGTATTTCTCACTCCAACAAAAGGAAAACATTAGACAAATCCATCTGGGGGGACATTTTACAAAATACCTAGTGAATGATCTTTAAAAGTATGAAGCCTGCCAGATTTTGGTGGCTCACACCTGTAATCCTAGCTATTCAGGAAGCTCAGATCTGAGGATTATGACTCAAATCCAGGACAGAGGAAAGTCCATGAGACTCTTATGTTCAATTAACCAACAAAGAGTCAGAAGTAGACCTGCAGCTCAAGTGGTAGAGCGCTTTTCTTGAGCACAAAAGTCAAAGACAGCACCCAGACCGTGAGTTCAAGCCCCAAGATTGAGACCAAAAAAAAAAAAAAAGTCAAGATCATTAAAAACAAAAACTAATAAAAAGTCACCATTTAAAAGACTAAGGAGCCTTAATAACTGAAGGTAATGGGCATTTTGCATTCAATCCTGAGCCAAAAATGAACATGAAATGGGAAATCGGCAAAATTCAAGTAAGACATATTACACTAAAATAGTATCAATTTCCTATCATTTTTCTATCACTTCTGTAAATCTAATTTTATTTCAAAATAAAATGTGTTTTTTTCTTTAATGCAACACATCCAGGTGTGAGACCTTGTTATTTGAACCCCATTGTGAGGAATGACTCATTTAGGCTAGCTATTATAATTTTCCTATTAAGAGATTATCAAATGATGTCAGATGCAGAACCTCAAAACCTAATTCTTAATGTGCACACTGAATTGCAATAAATAAGAAAGCAAGCCAATGCATGAAAAACATTCTTGCTAAAACCCACATGGCACACTATTCACAAAGAGATAAGCCAGGAAAAAAAAATAAAAGACATGCACATTCTGGCCATAAAGCAATGGCCTGAAATACAAAAACAGGAAACATGTCAAACAAAACCAACTGAATCAAAGACTCAGGCTCAGAGGCAGTGTGCTAATCTAGGACGTGTAAGGCCCTAAGTTCAATTCCCAACAATGCCATAAATAAATAGTTTAAAAAATTTTAAAGCAAACTGAACCAGCAGGTGATGAGATTGTGCCTTGAAGAATTCTTCAGTGGTTAATTTTCATGAGTCTGGAAGAAAGGTTTTTTGTTAGATAATGTTGAACTAGTTCAGGTACATACCCAGATTTCAAGTCTGTTATCCTCAAACAATTTGTGGCATCCAGTCCCACTTTTCCATTGCGGACAACGCTAGAGATGAACGGTGACAGCATTGGAGAAATCCGGTTCAAGGCAACTTCTGGGGACATTTTGACTTGACTTATAAACCACCACTGAGTAGAGAAGGAAACAATGGTGATCAGTTTATAATGAATTAAACAGGGCTGGCTTTGAACCTCAATCCCCAGATCTCAGCCTCCTGAGTAGCTAAGATTACAGGCATGGTCCACTGGCACCTGGCATCTTTCCCATCTGTAGAGCCTCCCAGTGATCTTTCAAGAGAATCCATTTCCCTACTGCTAGGCACACAGTACCTCTGAATAGACCACTGTTTTTCAGGAATGGAAGTAACCCTTGAAGGGCCAGTCCCTTCTCCTTTCCAAAGATGAATGCCAGACTCTACTCAAAGCCATTCTACTCTCACTTACAATCAGCTCTTCTACTATGGTTGAGATGGAGAAGTCTTTGCCAACAATACTTTCCCCCTAACATATAAAACACAAACACCTTTCAGTTAGGAATTCTTTCATCTTCATCCCAAGGAGGAGTAAGAATTTGATTGCTAATAATATTCAAAAACAAATCTAATCTGCTTGCATTGTTACTTACTAAAAAATATTTACTGCTGATACAACTCCCTTAACAACAGTCCCTCCACCGTGTGTTTTAATTATCTGCTGTGAACATAACCTGTTCAAGGATTATATCTTGAATCCCTAGTGCTCAGCTAAAGGACCTGGTATACTCTAAGCATCCAACAGCATTTTAATAAATAATAAATCAACAAATTTAAGTAATAAATTTAAGTAAAATATTGTTAAATATTTTAAGCTAAAGAAATATTTAGGGATGGAAAGAATATACCCTCAAAAAATGGTAGCAAATCTCAGGAATAGACGTAATAAAAACACATAATAATTATGAAACATAGAGTAGAGATGAAGCTCAAGTGGTAGAGTGCCAGCTCTGAGTGAAAAAGCCAAACAAGAGCATGAGGCACCGAGTTCTAGTCCCAGTAATGGTACAAAAACCAATAAAGGTGAGGTGCTAGCGACGTATGTCTATAATCCTGTAAGCCTAAGTACTCAAAAGGCTGAGATTTGAGGATCCAGTCTAGGCAGAAAACTCTATGAGACTCCTGTAACCAATTAACTAGCAAAAAGAAAAAGAAAATGGAAAAGGAGGGCGGGTGGGTGGGCAGGCAGCCAGGCAGGCTGGAAGTAGGATTCAACACAAGGGGAAGAGGGTCAACCTTGATTTTTAAAAAAGCCAAGTGAGATGGGGCTGGGAAGGTGGCTCAGTGGTAGAGCACTTGCCTTGCATGTATGAGGCCCTGGGTTCAATTCCTCAGCACCACATAAGCAAAAAGAAAAAAGCCAGAAGTGGTGCTGTGGCTCAAGTGGTAGAGTGCTAGTCTTGAGCTGAAGAGCTGAGGGATAGCGCCCAGGCCCAGAGTTCAGGCCCCATGACCAGACCCCCCCCAAAAAAAAAGCCAAGTGAGAACAAGAGACCCTGAGTGCAAGCAGCACACACACACACACACACATATATGCATATATACATATATACACAGAGAAAGATACACTTACTCAAATAGTAAGAAACAGAGTATTATGAATTTTCCAGTCATTCCTTCTAATTCATTAAGTCCTTACATTTAAAATACAAATACAAAATGCAAATGCAAAACCACAAGTCTTATTTAAATTATTTGGAAACTCGTGGTACTGCAGGAAGAAGTACATTCCTCACAATAGATTTCCAAATGAAAGACATAACCTTTAGAGATGAGAAAGTCAATTCAAATGATCACTTCTCAATCTGAAAGGACAATCCCATATTTTAGGGAGAAAAAAACTAATTTCTAGCCAGTACAAATAATGCATTCTGTAGCTCTAATTTTCACAGGTTTTACCACACAAGATTTTCAAGGACCTTCTAAAACCAGTACTTGTTTTTATCACTTCAGATTTAATAAAGGGAAGGACTTCATGATCTTTCAAAAAATAACATTGCAGCCCTAGTGATGATGCCCAGAAGTCCCTTTGAAGTGGTATAAGCTTTATGCCATGTACTTCAGTTCCCAAATCATTCTTTCTGCAAATATAAAAGAAGCTTCTCTCCTGACCCCTTACCAGATGCCCTCCTCCCACCGTTCCAATATAGCATCATGGGATAACAATAAACACCTCAGACACTATACTACCAACCACAAAAAACAGTGTACACTTTTATTCCATTTTATCACTGATAAAGAGTCTCTATGCATATTATTACAATTGTTCTTCACAATCTAGATAGTAACATGGGTGCTTTATTCTTTTGCAAATGATATGGTTAACTGTTTTATTTTTGAACAGTGTACTAATCCATTTTATCATGTTTGAATTTTTTTATTTTGCAACATTTCTACTTTTGCTTATCTATATCACTGCAAAATCCATAAACCTGTCATCGGGGGAAGGGAAAGCAAAAAAAATCTCACATTAAAAATGATCGTTTCCGTGTTTTTTCTGACAATACCTACTATTATTTTATCTCACATTTCTTAAAAAGAAAGAGAAGAAAAGAAAAAGGGAAACAGAACAAAAACATAATTAGCATTATCTCCTCACTGTCAGCACCATTCTTGCCCACAGTTTCATAAGGTCATTTGTCCCCAACAACTCCTGGGTGAATACTGTTCACATTTCAGACCAATTCATGAATAAGACCTAATTCAATGCCACAAATGAAGCAGACAGAGAATCACAATTCAAATCTAGCTCTCTCAAAGTCTACTATTCATATCTTCCTCTGTAAACATATTAATAATCACTGGGCCACAGGACCAAAGAATCTTTGGTGATTAAAGGGTCACTAAGGAGAAAACATGAAGTCAAGGATATATGAAGACAGTCATAGAGTGAAATGAATGCTTGCTTTACAACTAGAAACAAACTAGACTACTGCTAACCTACAGCTGAAGCTGTCCTGATTCACTAGTCAAATGCTGAAGAGAACAAACCTGCTCAGGAAATCAAACCACACTAATGGTGACAACAACCCATTCAACTCAGCAACTGTCATGACTTGAGGTTGATACCGCAGGGAATGAATTTGCATATTTCTAGAAAAATACAATAATATTTTTTGACAGTGCAAGAGTTCATGCAGCACTAAAAATCTGTTTCACTAGTGAGGAGGCATGAGCTCTCTAAGAAAGAGATAAAAGTATACTAATTCCAAAACCAAATAACCAAAAATAATGGTCCTCTGATGCAGTGAGCAGAGCCATGAACTGGAGTCAATCCCCCGGTAACTTAAAGACATGGTGGCATTACAAGAGATCTCAGAGAGACAGAAATTCTTCTGGGCCAGTCTCCTCTTTCAAAATGACAGTTCAATAGATCTCAGAGACAACCATTTTTCATGGGCAGTCTCCTCTCTTAAAATGCTAGTTCTGCAATTTGGGTTTCCTCCATTTTGACGCCATTTCTGAAGGAAACTGCAAAAATACAATGCTTTACTTAGATTAAAATAAGGTCACTTAAGGTCTTCTGGTCGGCTGCCTAGGGAATACAAAGACGTACACGAGCACCGTCCCGGCTCAGGCAATTAGGATAGGATGACAAACACGGAAACATGTGCCCAGTTGACGTCATGGGACGGAAGGGGGGGCCTCCTGCAGCATCACGCCGACGTCATACAGCGCACGAGGGAAGTTACGCCTGGGAAGCGATTTCTCCAAGGAGCGCCATCCGGAAAAACAGATCGATTAGGACCCAAAGAATGACCCCCCCTCCCCCGCGCTAGGGAACGTCCAGAAGGGACACTCGCCCTTCTCCCAAATTGTATGACAGCCCCCCCCCGCCCCGGCGCCTCATCAATAGAAAGGAGGGGGTTAGTCCGGGGTCTTAGTCAAGGAGCCAAGTGGGGAGCTGGGGCCGGATATGAAGAGAACCTCTCGTTTTGTGGGCTCGTTCTTGAGGAGATGAACGTGAGGGGAGTGACCGGAGCATCCTGTGGAACGGGGGCCTCCTCTTGAGGAAGAGGAGGCGAGCCCTCTGGCCATAGTTAAACCACGGTTCTCGGCGTCACCTGTGCGACTCAAGGTCTGACCTCCCCACACCAGCCCCAGTCCAGGTACCTGGAACTTAAGTCCGATCGGTAACCGGCGACTACGTGGGGTACAGGTTACCCGAGCGCGCCCCCGACCGACGCGCCGACCGGCACGCGCACCGCAGACAGAATACGTGTGCGCTCCCTGACGTCCCGCTCCGCCCCCTCCACGGCCTGGAGACCAGCGGCGTGCGCGCTCCCGCGCCGAGCCAAGCCGGCTGGTGCGTAAGGCGTCCCCGCGGCGCCTGAAAATTCCCGCTCAGCCCTCACCTGGGCGGGCGGCGGGAAGCAAGGGCTCCCGCCATGTCTGCGGGGCTTTGTACCGTGAAGGCGTGCGGCAGACAATTCCTAGAAGAATAGGGGAGCGCCAGTGGGCGGAGTTCTTTCGGGCATTGGGGTGGGCGACCCGTAGAGGAGGGTGAAAGGCCCGCGTCGTGAGCGAGAGTTGAAGCCGCGTCGGTGGTGACGGGGTCAGGCGTAGGGCAAGGGGCAAAGGGCAACGTCCAGGTTGGCGGGTATCACCGGTTCGCAATGGCGGCGTCCGGGGACCCCACCAGACCGTGGCCGGAGGAGGTGGCGGTGGTGGTGGTGGGCTCGTGCATGACGGACCTGGTCAGGTTAGTTGGGGCCGGGGCGCGGCGGCCGGGCTCGGGGC
Organism: Dipodomys ordii; assembly: GCF_000151885.1. Classification (NCBI taxonomy): domain Eukaryota; kingdom Metazoa; phylum Chordata; class Mammalia; order Rodentia; family Heteromyidae; genus Dipodomys; species Dipodomys ordii. Next base: position 7,424,125 of record NW_012267236.1, read on the forward strand.
AGGGTCTTTTGGGGACGGACCGTGTCGCGCTCCGGGAGTGAGCTTCACCGGGTGACCCAGGTGACCTGCCTTCCGGGAGCGGAAAAGGCAGAATTCGAGTGTGTTAAGGGAAATAAGCCTCAGGTGAGAGGGACGCTGGGCTTGGAAGCCTCATTTTCCCAGCAGAGCGTCCCGAGACCGTCGCTGAGCCTCCCTCGGGACTGGCCAGGCGCCTTCGGTCCCAGGCGTCATCATTCCAGGTCCCAGAATGCGCCTTTACCTCACAGGCTTGTTTTGAAGGTTAGATGAAGTGTTTTGTTATCAAACCTAACCCTAAGTTTATATGAAATGGTGAGTGGAGCAGGGTTCAAGAAGAAACCTATCGGAAATGGAGCTATGGCTCAAAGTGGAGGAGCCGTAGCCTTGAGCACAAAAGCTGAGAGACACGCCCAGGCCCTGAGTTCAAGACCGAAGACCGACAAAAAAAATAAAAAATAAAAAACCTTGTGTTTTCCTTGTGTCGGACACTGGTGGCTCACGCCTGTATCCTAGCTACTCAGGAGGCTGAGATCTGAGGAACACGGTTCAAAGCTAGCCCGGGCAGGAAAGTCTCTGATGCTCTTGTCACCTACTAATCACCAGAAAACTGGAAGTGTTTTTGTGGTTCAAAGTGGCAGAGCAGTAGCCTTGAGCAGAAAAGCTCAGGGACAGCGCCTAGGCCCAAAGTTCAAGCCCCATGACCAACAAAAATAAGAAACCTATCGCCCTATTATTGTCGGTTCCTGCCATATTTTGCATTTGCAGCCTATTTTTCAATATTCTCATAATTTTTGGTTATACTCATTGTAACCCGTTTGAATCCAGATAAAAATTAATAAATATAAGATGGGCACTGCCATCATTGTTTGATTGGTCATGGCCCCTTTCATCTTTAAAGCCAGCAATAGTTGGACAGGTCTTTCTCACATGATATCAACCTGGTTATCACTTTTCTATCATTGTAAAAAACTCTTGTGTTTACATCGGGCCCAACCAGATTAAGTCTTTATAGTAGCCTGTAAACAACACAAATTCCTCCTTGCTAGGTACAGTATATTCAAAGGTTCCAGGAATTCGAATGTGAATATCTTCTGGATGGAAACATTCTACCCACAACAGTAAATAAGGGATGACAATTAAGAATTTATCTTTTTCAGGTCTTCATTACTCTTCCCTATTCCTAAATTTAACCAGCTTAGACACACCATGCTTACTTTAGAAATCTACTTCAAGAAGTCCTTTTGGATAACATCCAAGTCCAGCTTTCTTTATATATTACATTAATATATGCCAGACACTGCTAATTCAATCAATGAGCTTTTTTTTCATTTCTAATTTTAGTCCTCTATGAATACTAAGTTCTATTTAGTAATAATTTTTAAGAATCATTAGCACAATCCATATATGGCAAACAACTTTTAATCCCTGTCATTATTATTATCCTCATGTGGGGGGGGGGAACTGAGGCTTGAATTCAGGGCCTACACATTGTCCCTTAGCTTTTTCTGCTCAAGGCTGGTATTATACCACTTGAGCCTTACCTCCATATCTGGCTTTTTGGTGGTTAATTGGAAATAAAAGTCTCATCGACTTTACTGCCCAAGCAAGCTTCTAACTATGATTTTCAGGTCTTAGCCTCCTGAGAAGCTAGAATTATAAGCAGGAGCCACCAGTGCCTAGCTTTGTTTTCTTCTTGATCACTCTTCTCTGAAGTTTCATTATAAAGAGAAACCAAGCTTATCTTTCTGGAAAATAAAGTTATTCCAAAGATATATCCATGAAAACCCAAAAACTTATGAGCATTTTTGGATATTAGGTTTATAGGCCTTGATTAATCATACTTTCATTAATCTTTTTTTCTCTTCCCCCCCACTTTCATTAATCTTTATTCTTATGTTGTATCACTCAGTTATTTGTTCCACTACGTCTTACTGAATTTACCATGATCCAGATTCTTTCTACATAGAAAGGATACATTTTTTAAAAAAAATTCTTTGCTTCATGGGGCTTAACATAGTAAAGAAAGAAATAAACAGTATCAATAAAAAATATTAAAGTGCATGATACATTTTTTTAAATGCTACAGGAAAAAAATGTAATGAAAAACCTGGCATTAGTGGTTCATGCCTGTAATCTTAGCTATCACAGCCAGACAGGAAAGTCTTATGAGACTCGTAATCTAGTTAACCACCAGAAAACTAGAAGTGGTGCTATGGCTCAAAGTGGCAAAGAACTAGCCTTGAGCAGAAAAGCTTAGGGACAACACTGGACCCTGAGTTCAAGCCCCACGACCAACAAAAAGGAAAAAAAAAAGTCATGAAAAGAGAATAAGAGTACTAAGTTTAGATCCTTAGAGTCCAAAGAGTCTTACTGAGAAATGACCTGGAATAAATACCTAAAGGAGGAAAGAAAGCAAGTCATACATAAGCCTGAAGGAAGAGTACTCCAGACATGAGGTAACAGCATATGAAACAACCCTCTTATGTGAAAAACAAGGAGTTTAGTATGGTGAAACAAAGAAAAAGATGGGTGTCAGGAATCTGATTAAAGGACTTTGGATCACTCTGGATGAGATGAAAACCATTGGAGCATTTTTGCTGAGGAGTGGCGTAATCTATATAGGATCACTGTGGGACTATGTGAGGACAGAATGAAAGAAGGCAGGTACAGAAGCAAGAAGACAACTTCAGAATGGATCCCAATAATATAGACAAGAAATGATGGTAGCTTGGAATCAAAGTGGAAAGAAACAAGCATCTTTCTATATTTTGAAAATAATGTTGACACCACTTGCTGAGGAATGAGAAATAAGGCAAAAATTACTCCTCAGTTATCCATGGCCTAGAAAAGGAAGTTAACCTTTGCTGAGATGAAGATTGTAGGGAAGAAAATTGGTTGGAGAGAGGGCTATATCTGGAGCTAAAGGCAGTCATGTGAAGGCTGAAGTACCTATTAAGCATCCAATTGAAGTCAAGAAAGAATGTACTTGAGTATGTTTAGAGGAGAGGACAGCCTGGAGATACAAATCTAGGAGTCATCAGTGTATATAGCTTAAACCATGAGACAGGATGAGATCTTTGAGACCTGAATTCCTAGGGCACTTCATCTCCCTTTTGATCTCTCTGTTTCTCATTCTCCTTATTTGTGAGATGATATATTACCTTTGCCTTGGAGCTGTTATAATAACAAATTGGTGATATGCTAAGCATTCAAGAAATAGAATTTGCCATTACTACTATATCATTTTTTCCAACAAATGTTTATTGATGCTTGGTGTTTACAGACACAATCTTAGGAATAGTGATACAAAAGTGATTGTGACACATGATGTAAGAGAAACTTGCATAGATTATTAGAGACCAGAGGTAGGGCACCTAGCTTACCCTGATTGAATTTTAAAGAATGTGAATGGTTTAATTAAGCTAAGCTAAGAAGTAAGGGAAAGAACATAAAGCTTAGGGAAGAGGATTGAAATACAACAAGATTTTGAGACTGAAAACTATTACTAGATTGGAGTAGAAACCAACACTCTTCCTCCAGTACCATCATCGAAGTTCCAGAGGCAAGAAGTAGAAGGAATGAACGAACTATAGGTCTTTTTAAATATGAGATCCATTTGTTCAAATACTATTTTATAATGCTACTTATTTATCTAATATATACTGAGTTTTCACTATTATGGTCAAAATTGAGAAAAAATTAACTGCTAAAGCACTACAGGGCAGTTTAAAGATTCTAGCATTAGAATCAAAAGGTCTGTATTAAATTCAAATTTAATCCCCAAACAGCTATGTCATTTTGATTAAAAAAAAATTACTTTTTTGCATTCTTTCTTCCTAAAACAAAGATGGGATAATATCTTCCCTAATCTGTCTTACAAATATATTATTGTGAAGCTCAGATATAATCAGTTTTTGATTATTCACAATCATGAGAAGTATGAACACCAAAAACCAAAAATAGTAGAAAAATAAAAATTTAATAATTGATTCCAGAGTACATTTTTTCATGTGATTTATCCTTCTAATTATATTTTGTTTAGGATAAAATTAAAATACATTTTTATTTCTTCAAACTATACCAGCAGATGGCAGGAAGATGCAGCCCAGATAATTACAATGTGACAGAAGTCATTTTGGAATTTAAAATTTACTGTAATTAATTGGCAAAATAGAAAACATTGGTTCTGTAGTCATTTTTCACTACCTTTTTTATATTTTTGGCACATATTGTACAAAGTACTGGATTTCATAATGACATTTCAGTACATGCATATATTATACTTTGATCATACTTGTCCCTTCTATTGTCCTTTCTTATGTCCCTTCCCTCTTTGCCCTATCCATATCCCTAAAAGTCACACTTACTTTATCTGACTCTTGACATGACTCACTTATTTCCCTAACATCATGATTTCCAGTTCCATCCATTTTCCTGTGTATGACATAACTGCATTCTTATGGCTGAGTAAGACTCCACTGTGTATATACACATTTTCTTTACTCATTGATTCATTGACAGAGATCAGGCTGATTTGAATAGTGCAGCAATAAATATGGACGTGCAGGCATCTCTATTGTAAGGTGAGATAGATAACTAGAAGTATCATTGTCATGTTTATTATAAATTCATATGTTTTTCTTTTTAATCAAGTCATTAGGATCTTTGAAAATGTCTTTGTCTTGCCAATTCTCTCTGCTTATACTTTTCTGCATCCTGACTTTTCACTCTAGTATCCTCATGTATTCCTTTTACCAATCTGTAATGGTCTAATCACTTTATAACCCCTACATACACATATCTCTCCAGCCCCTAATGTCTTACAGGCTCTCATTCCAAAATTAGCTTATTTTCCACATCCCTAATCATGTTTCTGTTCTTCCACAACTACAATTAGCTGGCGGTAAGGAGACATGTATGTATGTATGTATGTATGTATGGTGTACATATAGATAATAGATCTCCAAAAAAGATTTTTTGACATTAGGTAGTATTTTTATTTTTAAATGTCTTTTTTAATATTTTTAACTGTATCTCAGCAAAATGAGAGGAATATGTCCCTTCTTGTCCCCATCATTCTAACTGGCATTTCTGAACTGATGAGAACTTCCATCACACTACTTCTCCAGCTTGGAAATTTAATAACTGGTTTATTTCTCTCCCATAGACATAATTACATGCAGCTTTTTATTACATACATAGGCATCTGTTGTCCCAGCTTCCTGTAAACCTCTTTTAGGGTATAATACCACTCAAAAATACTTCTGAACTTTTAGTAGTAACTACTTGCAGACTTGCCATCCCACCATAATCAACTATAAAACAATTGTTTTAGCTACCAGATAACAGGCAGCACCATAGTATTACCCTGAAAAGAAAGGAAAAAAAAAAAGATGAGTTCTGGAACATATTCTTGGGTCTAGCATAAAGAAGAGGTAACTTAAGAAAAGCACAAAGAGGTAACTTAATATCACACCAAAAGAAAAATCCACCACATCCTAATCAAGTTCAATGCAAATCCATTATAAACAATTTATTTTTTTACTTTTTATTTTTTAGTTCGTCATGGGGCTTGAACTCTGGGCCTGGGCACTGTCCCTGCACTCTTCAGCTCAAGGCAAGCGCTCTACCACTTGCGGTTTTCTAGTGGTTTATTGGAGATAAGAGTCTCACGGACTTTCCTGCCCAGGCTGGCTTTGAACCACGATCCTCAGATCTCAGCCTCCCAAGTAGCTAGGATTACAGGTGTGAGCCACCAGCACCCAGCATAAACGGAAATTTTTAAAAGCATGAGGGAGGTGGTGAATAAACACTATATATAGAGGAATAAAGATTTGATTGCAAACTTTTTGCTAGAAACAAGCCAGAAGCCAGGTGCCAATGGCTCTCACCTGTGATCCTAGCCACTCAGGAGGCTGAGATCTTGGGATCCCAGTTCAAAGCCAACCATGGCAGACAAATCCAAGAGATTTTTCTCTAGTAACCAGCAAAATGCCACAAGTGGAAGTATTGCTTAAGTGATAGACCTCCATCCTTGAGTGAAAAAGCCAAACAAGAGCATGAGGCCCTGAGTTCAAGCTCCAGTGCCAGACAGCACAAAAAAAAAAAAAAAAAAAATGGAGGGAAGAAAGGAAAAAAGGTAGAAGATAATGAAATGAATTTTAAGGGCTTCAAAAATAACTGTTAAAATTGTATATACTTTGGATATGAAGTACAGACCAGGAATGGTAGTGTATGTCCCTAATCCCAGCTACACTTGATACATGGAGGCAGAAGAATTACAAGTTCAAAGCCAGTCTGGGCTACATGATGAGACACTAATTCATTAGACAAACAATATGCACACGCATGCATGCGCTTCCACACACATATTTCCCATGTATAGGTGGACTATTCAAATAGTACCTCTCATCCAGGAACCTTAGTGTTTCTTGAATGAATGAATGTGAATAAATGAACAAACTAAGGAGTACTTCCCAAAAATATCTCAAGATGGAGATTTTCCTGTCAATTAATCTGAAAGGCCTCCCTAAGGAGGTAACATGCATAGATGTGAGTATATAACAAGACTTTAATATGAGAAAAGACCACAACATACTCATTTGTACTGTCTCCTATTATCTAGCACATTTTTTGGCACACATACAAGTTTTAAGTAATAGCGATCAGAGATATGACACTGTAAAAGATTGGCCTGAATATTATCTGTAAACTTGAAAGCAACTTCATCTTAAGATAAAATGACTTTGGGTAGGAAAAGGGTTGCACAAATCCTTCATGTTTCTTTTCATAAATCATGCATGCCAACAAATTTAGGTTAAGGACCATAAACTGGATTTTAAAATTACTTTACAGAGATAGAAATAGATGTTATTAACTTGACTTTTGAACTTTTATTAACAAATAATGAGCATAATTATGGGATACAATGTAATGTTTTAGTACATGCATTTTGTAAGTATCAATATAATAACGTATCTGTTAATGTTAAATGTTTATCATTTTGTGTGTGAACATTCAAAATCCTGTTTTGAAATATAAATTATTTTTACTGTAGTTACACTTTTATACAATACAGTACAGAATTCTAATTCTAGCTCTCTTTGTACCCATTTACCAATGTCTTCCTTTCCCTTTTCTACCTCCCACCTCCAGCCCCTGCTACTACCATACTCTACTTCTAGAGTTCAGCTTTTCAGATTTCACAAATAAATGAGATCGTATGGTATTTATCTCTCTGTTCCTGGCTTACTTCACTTAACATAATGCCCTCTAAGTTCATCCCTGTTTTTATAAGTGACATCTTGATTTTGAAATTGCTCTCAACCTTTTAAATGTGACATACACAAATGCCAAGGGGAGCAGAAATGGTTGAGGAATACAGGCAGTAGGAATAATAAATTAGTGTAATGAATTTTAATTGGGTATTAACTAATGTTCAATCTACTGTTACAGAGGCTGAAGATATCTTAGAAGCCTGAAGCCAGAAGAAGGGTCTATTAAAACCAAAAGGCAACATATTCCTTAACTTTTGGCTAAGGCTAACATGACCTCTCCTTACAAGTGTCTCAGCCCTCTAAAATCTGCCATTCCTTCCTTTGGTTAGAATAATATCAAATATGTAACAGCCACCTCATTGTCAAGAATTAAAAGCAATTGATAAGTTGTTCTGGTAACACCTGTCAGTGAATTAACTCAGAGCACAAAACCCAGGCATTTAAGGGCTTGACAAGTATTATTAAACTGTTTTGCAAGAGAAAAAGCTGGTTCAAAGAGGGAAAGGCTGTCAAGGTAATACAATCAGGCCTCCTGCCTCAAATACCCAGGGTCTAATGGCAGCATGGCTTCCTGCAGCAAGGAAGGCTTCAGGGCCATCTGTGAACATGGATAGTGTTCCTTTCTGTCCAACTGAAAAGTGTTGTGACATTTTTTAAGCTTCAATGTTTTCAGTTGAAGTGTATTTCTTTTGCATGGTTTTGTCTGGGTTTTCTCCATTAGGACATTTATGCTATTTTCTTTTTTATAGGATAGCAAAAGTTTCTACCAGTACTGTGTTGTTGTTGTTTTCCTTTGAGCACATTTATTTGTCTGTTAGGGGCACCATGCTACTACTCCTGCTTAAATTAGGGGAAATCATAGTCATGCTTTATGTCCAGGGGATAGTGCTTTTTGTGAGTCCTTTCTGAAATCCAAATATAATTTCATGATTCAATGAGGTAAAAAGTGAGGAAGCTCTAATGGAAGGTAAACTAGAATTAGAAAGCCTTCTGCCTGTTTGTGATTAACTTTTCAGTTGTTCCCTCTATTCTCTACACTTTCAATTTCTTTTTTGTAATTTAAGACATTATAGCTATCTTATGTAGGTAAATATGTATAAACTGTCTTTAGCTTGGATTAAACAGGAGGAGGTCATAAGACAGAGGCTTAAGAGCACAGACTATTGAGTACTATAATGCAGGAAGAAGGCACAGGGAGCAGGGAAATTGAAGCAAAGAGGAAGAGACCATATAAGTTACTGACATTCTAGAATTGGCAGCTCCTCAGAGCACTTGGTTATTCATTCCTTGAAGACAGTATAAAAAACCATAACAGAAACAGAAGCCCTCAAGTGGGAAGAACACAGCATTGCACAAGGCTCCATTAGTGGTCTCAACCCAGGAAGAACTGGTAGCTAGAAATCAGACAGGAATGACAAATCTAAAATAGTGTCAAGTGGTTTGCAGTATTATATCAATATATGCTTACTGTATATACTTACGTGCATAAGTACATTAAAAAAAACTTTTACTTCCCGCCATTCTCTGTGGCTGTCATAAGCAATTCCATTTTCTTTTTTCTTTTTTTGGTCGGTCGTGGGGCTTGAACTCTGGGCCTGGGCGCTGTCCCTCAGCTCTTCAGCTCAAGGCAAGCGCTCTACCACTTGAGCTACAGCACCACTTCCAGTTTTCTGGTGGTTTATTAGAGATAGGAGTCTCACAGTCTTTCCTGCCCGGGCTGGCTTTGAACCGTGATCCTCACATCTCAGCCTCCTGAGTAGCTAGGATTACAGGCGTGAGCCACTGGCGCCTGGAGCAATTCCATTTTCCGGCACTTACATATCACAACAACATATGTAATTGTGCAGTACATAAAAACATTCTGTCAACCGTAAACTGCTTATGTAATGAGGTCCCATCAGAGTATAACACCTAGTGACACAGCCATTTTAGTTTGTGTAAGCATACTCTGATATTCAAAAAGGCAACAGAATCACCCAGTTCTCAGACTGGATCCCTATCCTTAAGCAATGCAACTATACATAGGACACTAGTGACTCATTCCTGAAATCCTAGCTACTAAGCAGGCTAAGGGCTTGAGGGTCAAGGCCACCTTGGGCAGAAAAGTACATAAGGCTCCATTTTCTAAAATAACCAGTGTAAGATGGGGCTGGAGATCGGGCTCAAGTGGTAGATTGCCAGCTGAGCAAGAAAGCTAAATGGGCTTGAGACCCTGAGTTGAAACTCCAGTACACCAAAAAAGAAAAAATAAAAGCCACGAATCAAGCCACATTACATGTCTACAATCTAATATTCAGGAGACTGAGACTAGAGGATTAAAAGTACAAAACCAGTCTAAGTACATAGCAAAACTCTATGACAACAAAGGCATGTGCCAAATCATTGTTGCTCCTTGTTCTGTAACCTGTATCTTTGATTTACCTGTTATTTGCATCAGGTTTGGATTTTATCCCATTGTCAGCAAATTGCCCTGTAGAAAGAGTATATTGGGAACATTCAACATTTGTTGAATTGCTGCTTGTATGAAAGAATATGTGAATTATAGTTACAATTCTTTAGGAAAAAGAATTCCATGAAAATGGTCGGCAAGATCTGGTAAAATACGGAATTGATTTTTGCCAAACAGTGTACACTCATCCTCATGCCAGTCTCCTCCTTTCTCAAATCAGCACCTCTGCATCCTCAGTTCAGAAGCAAGAATAGATATTATAAAGAGGAGACATAAAAAAAAGAGACACAGGGGCTTTTACAGATTCATTTCTTTAGCAAGTATCTGTTAAGTTCATGCTAAGTGACAGGAACTGGGATAAAATGAAAGAACAGACTTAATCCCTCTCCTTACCTCATGAAGGGAATGTCTACAATTGAAGGAAGAAACAAATGCAAAGGAAAAATGCAAAAGAAAAAGAAAATTGTGAGCAAGGCATGGGTGGCTCACACCTGTAATCCTAGCTACTCAGGAGGCTAAGATCTGAGGATCACAGTTCAAGCCAGGAAAGTCCCTGAGACTTTTGTCACCAATTAACCACCAGAAAACCGGAAGTAGTTTTGTGGCTCAAAGTGGTAGAGCACTAGCCTTGAGCAGAAAAGCTCAAGGACAGCGCCCCGGTCCCAAGCCCCACAACCAACCAAAAAGAAAAAGAAAAAAAGGAGGAGGAGGGGAGGGAGGGAGGAAAGGAAAATGTAAAATACCAAAGAAGTGAAGAATTTCAGTGATTGATGAATTAATATACATTAGAGTCAGATGTTTAGAAATGAGTTTAAATCTCAGCCATATGCTTCCACATCAAACACACACTACTGATTTCACCCCTCCCCTACATAGGCATACAACCTGAAATCTGATGATAATATTTTTCTGATCTCCCACAGCTAATAATAAGACACTTGATTCCAAGCAGTGAATTGTGACCTAGATCTAAATATAAATATAGTGGAAGTAATAAGTTTCACTAAATGACAGTCTTACTAATTAAGTTATTTGGTCTATTTTTAGCCACATAGGGTATTTTCTTTTTAAAGTTGTTATGAATGTTGTTTGTAGCAGCATTGATAAGCCAAGAATTGACATGGTTACTCAATCACACAGATTACTCATCATCGCCTGTTCATAACAGAATCCTAAAATGTTTAAGATTTCTGATGCAAATCAAAATCTCATCATCACTTGTCATTGCTAAATTAAATGACAGGATAATAACATTACATTAAAACCATTTTTCTTTTGATTGAGTACCTTTTTCAGAAGCAAAGCTTTTGATGTATATTTTTTCCTCAGTACTATAAGTGCATTTAGAATCCAAGATAAAAATAGCATTGAAAAGGGGAGGAGTGGGATGTTTTCAAATTATTGATGAGTCTCTTCTGAATCTCAACTATATTTGACAGTTCACTGTAATAGAATAGAAAAGGTTAGCCAGATTTATCGACACTTTTGAACCACATAAAGGAGGCTCACAAATTTATCTTGGTCTTTATTGAAGCAATCATATGTTCTTGGCAACTACAAATTGTCATCCCATTGCAAACAAGCTGTTAATGACTTGTGGGAATTTGCTTTAGCCTTCTACTCTAATATATATCACATTTGTTTCGGCTGTATCATAATTTTATAAATTAATAAAAGGTATGATCATCTAAAGCAATGTATGTTCTTGGTGAACTTACCTCTTGGCCTTTCCTATTTGAAGGTAATGAACCTTTTTTTTTTTGGTAATACTTGCTGTTTACTTCATACAGCTCTTGGCCCCCTTGGTGGCCAGGCAACCAGTGCTTGTGCCCCTCCATTTGCCCTTATATGCTCAGAATTCTTCCATTTAAAGTCAATCCTTTCCCTCTATCCTTCAAAGAGTTTGTTTCCTCACCTTATGATGTAAGGCCTTATGAAGGTCTTACCTTGTGGCAAATCTTTTATCCTTTTTGCCATTAAGCAATAATTCGGTAAATGCTTAGCTTTTGAAGAAGTCAATGAAGCTACAGACTGGGACATAATTCTAGGCTGATAATTATTGAATCTGGATGTTGGGTGAATAGGAGTAAAGGAAGTCATTATACTACTTGTTCTACTTTTATATGTTAATATTGTCCATAATAAAGATTAAAAACTAAATTTAATATTTTAATGTCCATTATCTTAAATAGGTGTTCTTTTTTAATCAATACATAAAAATTATGTGGTAGGCAGGATGGACTGGTACCAAAACTTAATCCTGCTTTCTCAATACCCTGCGCCCATATCACCCCTAAACAAATGGGACTTTTTAGTACCTAAAATTACAAGTTCCCTCTTCTTAGGTCCCATGCATGACTGATTATACATGAGAATCCTAGTATACCTCCAGCTTCTTGATAAGGAAACCAGATAGACCCATAAAGAAGCATGAATTGACTTCATCCCATTTACTAAATCCTACTGTGACTATAGCTCTGGGCGGGGTATTAGGAAGATGAGAATAAAACAGAGGTAGCCATAAATAACCCTGATGTGGAACAGATATCAGGAATTGACATCTAAAGTCAAGCTACAACAGTGGGCTATGAGGAAGACAGGAACTCCTGAGGAGAAATGCATCTTTAATGATGGTGCAAACTCCTGTGTGTCTTAAAGGAAAAGCCATCATCTGGCTGGCAGCTTCCAGTTCTAAAATTAATCAGAGCCCCATCTGATAACAGTTCTTCTCCTTAAAAAAAATTGATTGTAATTACCAATATACTTTTTTTCCTTTCCTTTTCAATTATAATAGTCTAACTTCTCGTTTGCCAAAAACTGGAGAAACCATCCACGGACGTAAGTTTTTTATTGGCTTTGGAGGGAAAGGTGCCAACCAGTGTGTCCAAGCTGCTAGGCTTGGAGCAAAGACATCCCTGGTGTGCAAGGTAAGTATAAAACACGGTGGAGAGGATTCTAGAGAAAAGACTCTAGTTTTAAGATGAGTTCGTTATTGTTCTCCTTAACCACTCTAAAATGACCAACTTAGTACATTTAGGGCTGTGCAACCACCACTTCTATCCAGTTCTAGATCATTGTCCTCATTCCAAACTCAAACTTCTTCCCCTTTAAGCAGTTTCTTCCTCTGTCCTCCTCCTCATGGGCTCTGAACATTACAATCTGCCTTCTGTCTCCATAGATTTAACTATTCTGGATGTCATATAAATGGAATATGTAATACATGACATTTTATATCTGGCTTCTTTAACCTAGCATAATGTTTTCAAGATTTATCCACCTTGCAGCATGTGGCAGTATTTCTTTTTATGGCCAAATTATACCCATTGTATAAATATACTATAATTTGTTTATTTATCAATGAATGTTTGGTAGATACTTGGGCTGTTTCTATTGTATTGGCAATTGTAAAATGGAAGACAATTAACGTGTATACTTGTGTACCTTTGAATAACTTTTTTTAATTGTTTTGAAGGTTCATTTTTAAAGATCTACATTAAAGAGAGTAATCTTCCTTATCCTTTATATTCGTTTCTACCTCACTGACTCCTTTGAGAGGTAGCAGTTCTCAAATACATAATCTTCATCCCCTGAATGTTGTGTCTAACTCAGATGTGCAGAGTGAGGAGAATCAGCCTTCTCTAGTAGGTGTCTATATTCTAGCTTCTAAACAAAAGCATAGTCATCCTGTCTTTAGCAAGTTGTACCACAGCAACACAGCTTTCGTAAACAGCCTAGTCAATGATGATTTACTCATCACTCAATCATTTTCTTTCAATTCCCTATCTTCAGTCAGAAAGGAAACTAGGGCTTAATGAAGTCCATACAACTCATACTTTGGCATACTTCTATTTTCAAGTGTGTACAGAAAGCCTATGTAACATTCAGTAAACCTATTTGTATCTACCTACTGAAATAATCTGAAAATACGTGAAATTGACTATCAGAGTTTAAATTTTTCATCCTTTTTGTTATTTTAAAGTGATATAATATAGAGAAATATAGACATATGGATAGCTAAACTGGGTATACACACTAGAGAAAAGCAAAACCTAAGAAATGTATAAGAAGGATTCCTCTCCTCTGAAGTTTTACCCAGAATTTCCCTGAAATGTCATTTCTCCTTGCATACAGCACTTTTCACTCCACAGGAGTCTTTAACCCATGAGTAAGCTGTACAATTAGCACTTTATCTGCTGATGAACTGTAGCTGTATTTCTAATTTGTGACTAACATGCTATAATTCTGGCATGGCTATTTGGTCAAAAACATCTCATAAAACATAAGATTTAAAGTAAGGAATTCTTAAGTTTCTAAGGTTGAGTTCTTTTAAATTTTGTTAGTATAAATTCTACAAAGGAGTTTCATCGCAGTATTTACAACTTGCACATAATGTACTTTTATAAACACCCCATCTATGTTACTGTTCCTAATCACCCTCCTTTCTCCCCTCTTTTTGATGGCGGTGGGGCTTGAACTCTGGGCATGGGTGCTATCCCTTAGCTCTTCAGCTCAAGGCGAGCACTCTACAGCTTGAGCCACAGCACCACTTCCAGTTTTCTAGTGGTTTATTGGAGATAAGAGTCTCACAGACTTTCCAGCCCAGGCTGGCTTTGAGCTGTGATCCTCAGATCTCAGCCTCCTGAGTAGCCAGGATTACAGGCACGAGCCACCAGTGCCCGGCTTCTCCCCTCTTTCTTTTTATAGTTTTTGGTGGATTTTATTGTACTATTGTCATATATTAAAAACTCTATTATGTACCTCCATCATCCTCTCCTTTCTCCCCAAAAAATTCCATTTTTATAATCATGTTATATTAATTTTTAACCAGAATCTGCATATAATGAAAACATGCAACATTTATTTTTCAGAGCTTGGCTTATTTTACAGGATGTGATCATCTCCAGTTCTATCTCATTTTCCCTCAAATGACATAATTTCATTATTCATGGCTGAGTAATACTTCATTGTACATATGTACTACTTTCTTTATCCAACCACTAGTTTAAGGTTAAGTTCTTGATAGATGTAAAATATCAATATAATCAATCAGTGATTGCTTTAGGAAATATGGGGCTACAAGAAAACAGATGAAAATTTTTAGACTTGATCTACCCCATACTTGATTAGGTCTATGGAGTTTCATATAGCACTAAAGATGACTCAGGAACTGGAAGCAAAATGATATAATTTCCTGTCTGGGAAACCCTAGACATAGAGTTACTATCGGAAGCTAGATACCTAATATGGCAGTCTTGAGAAGAAGGGTGTTTCCTGGAGCTAAAGGCATGAACGGAGAGATTGGAGAATCTCTATTGGAAGCTTCATAGAAGTTATTCATATAGCCATTAAAGCCAAGATTAGATGTCTCCTTGGATCTCATCCAGTTCTTAAGATTTTGAGATTGGTTTTGTTTTAGGTCTGTGAATTTGAGGCAATGAGAGAAAGACAAAATAGAAATATTTTGGAACCGATAATGGGAAATTAATCATGAAACTGTAGAGTAGATATGAGATGAAAAGAAGACAGGTTGCTTAGCTATGTTTTGAGACATGTTCCAGGTAGGAGATTGATTGAAGCAAAGGTACTTTTAATTCAGATCTATGTAGTGTGGTTTATGTTAGCACCTGAATAATTTGGAAAGTTCTACACATCTACTGTGCCCTGATTTATCATCTAATATTTGCTCCACAGTAGAGTTTATCTACACAATAAAGGATAAGAAAACTTCAGGTAAAACACATTACAAACCTAGCACTACCCTCAGACAACCAGACCTAATAATGGTGACTGTAGCATTAACTTTGTACCTTAAAAGTTATTATTAAGGTAATTACATCTTTATCTAGAATTTAAATCACCATCATGATTAAGTAACGGTATTTTATATATTCCTTTTTAATAAAACCGCTAATGACAAGTTAAAAAGTTAATATGAAGGGTTTTGTTGTATGGCAACAAATACAACAGTCTCCTTAAGAAGCTGTTCATTACAATCCACAAGCTCTTGAAAAGTTATACAAGATCTGGAATCACAGAGATCAAATGTCATCAAGCCTAGCTTTAGTTTTGATTATGTTTTCATGTATTCTTTTTGAAAATTATTAACCACTTTTAATATATGCGATAACTTCTTCAGAAGAATATGTATTTCATATGGCATTGGATAAGCTATCTTGAAGTTTTCTTTTTACCTTAGATGTATGTTGAAGGATAGAATTACTGGAGAATGTCAGATTTTATTCTAAGCCTAAAAAACAGCCTTCAATCATTCTGAAAAATAGAAATTTATTATAATGCCACCATCCTGAGCATGGAGTCAAGTTCTGGAACCTGAAAGCCAAATTGAGGCCCTCTCTCACTGCCAGAAGAGCCTGTGGTGGTCAAAGTAAAGATATACCGCATCACCCTTAGCTAGAAGAAGTGCTCTTGCTCCCCATTCACCCCGTGCTTTTCTGCCTTTTATGAGACTTGCCACAGTGTCAAGTTCAGTAGCCACCAGCCTTGTTTGGATATCTAGATTTAAGTGTAATTCCGATAAAATTTAACATTTTAGTTCCTCAGGCACACAGGCTACATTTCATTTTCCAACAGGGGAGACACAGATCATGCCATCATTACAAAAAGTTCTGTTGGATGGTTCTGTTCCACAGTGTTGTCAGAACAGCCTGAGATTTGCCGAGGCCCATTTTGGCTCTGTGAATTGGCTTGGCTTAAGTTCTTGTCCATAAATGATCTTTACCTTGCTTCTTTCAGCTGGAATTTTCCAATTTTGTAAACTCTTAAGAGTCTTTCTCCCAGAATTACCACTCTGCCGCAGCTAGAGGATCATGAGAGAGTCTTCAAGAGGGTTGTTAGAGTTAAAATCTAGTTAGTACCTTTCTACAGCTCTACCATTAACACTCCAAGTGTTTATAGCCATATCCCTTCTAGAACAAAATGTGTCTAAGGAAAATGGACAAAAGGGCAACTAAGATTAGATGATCAGATCCTAATGGAACACCTTCAGTATGGCAAGCCTCAGGAAGGATCAATATATTTCAGGCTAGAGTTTCCATTAAACTTCTAAGAAGCCTAAACGAGAAATATGGAATTTAAAACAATGTAAGATAGCATTAATTATGATGTTGATTAGGGGTGTTGTAGAATTCTAGAAATGAAATGATTAATAAGAGCCAAAATAGGGAAGGTAGACTTAACATGATGCTTGAAAAACAGGTGCAATTTGAGTGCTCACATTTATTCTGACACAGTCAAGTGGCATTGTCAAGCTATTAGTACATTTCTTCGGACCACCTGAAAATTAGAGAAACCTAATTATATTTGCTATATAGGAGCTCTGGAAACTAGAAGCAAGGAGAAGTTGACCCACTTCAAATTAAGACTGGATTTAGCAAATACAAGCCAATGAAATCTCTTGTTGTCCATGTCTTGAGTTCAGTCTGGGAGCTACTGGGCCCTTCACCCCAGCAATTTCTGCAGGCAACATTTCTTTATCTCACACTTTATTTACCAACACGCACCATCTACTTATGTGCTTTTAACAAACACTGCCCCAGCTCTTAACCCTGCAAGATAGTCGTCCTGAACCTGGACCACACATTGCAGTCACCTAGAGAATATGCCAGGTCCCACTTACACAGGACCTGATTTAATTGGTCTGGAATATAACCAAAGCATCAGGATTTTCATAAGCTCCATAGGACATGTTAGTGTATAGCCAGTTTGAAGAACCAGAGAGAACTGACACCAGTCCCACCCTACAGCCTGCATCAGATGGAACAATTTGAGGCAAAATGCAAAGAATTTTAATTAGTTTGATAATGGCAGAACTGAAATTAGATTCCAAGTTTCCAGACTACCATATGCACCATTTGCCTCAGGGCCAAGATGCTTACATTTGAAGATTTCTTATCTATTTGATGGCCAAAGTGTGACCTGGAAAACAGAAGCTTCCAGATATTCCTTTTTAATAGTCCTGAATCCATTAATACTTTATAAGGAGCCCCATTTGTGTTTTTCACTTTGTTTTGCAAGATACTGTCACTTAGTTCTCAATAGCAGGATAAAAAAAAAATCTTTGCTTACATGCTTTCACTTCTGGGTATCAATTTCCAATAACTGAGAAAGAAGCTGAAATTTTGTTCAAGAAAGCAAACAGGATTAGGAGATGGACACTTCTCTCAGCTTTTTTAGTTTGCTTCTTTTTTAGACAGGGTCATACTGTATACTCTAGATTGGCCTTAAACTTGCAGTCCTTCGGTCCTCCTTAGTGCTGGGTGTGTCACTATGTGATCCTCAACTTTCTTTAAAGTCAGTCCAGAGGGGACTTGTAGTTCAGTGATACTGCACTTGCCTAGCATATCCAAAGCCCTAGTTTCAGCCCCAGAATTAAAAGAAGAAGGAAAAAAATGTTAAGTCTAGAAATATAAATTAATGAACACATCCAAGGTTTTAGGGATAAGAAATTGGTGAAGATAGCATTCTTTCATATAGCATTGTATGTATCTGCACAACTGGTAAGACAGAAGGAGAAAGGACCATCTAAAAACAAGACATGAGTCTCCATTTCTTCTTGTCTACATTAATTTGAGTTAGAGCCACTGAACACTTCAGGGTGGTTGCCAAGGCCCAGATATGCTCTCAGTTGTTGACATTCTCATAAGAGTAACAGGATAAATGAATTCACTGAGCAGTATTAGACCAGGCTAAATGATTACATTTACAGTATTAGTTATACCAAATCATTAATGAAGATGTTGCATTAGAATAAGAAGACGAATCCAATCCCCAAAATACCTATGCACGTGTTTCGACTTTTTTGTGCAAAAATAGGGAGCCCAAAAGAAACTAGAATTTAATAGAGTGAGAGATGTAGTTCAATAGAACACTTGTCTAGTATGCATCAGGCCCACAAAAAGTAAAAAAAAAAAAAAAAAGATTGAATCCAAGCAGCCCTGCCTCTTTCCCTGAGAGTTACAGCCAATTACAGCCTTGTGGAAAAGGAGAAAGATAGCACTGAAGCCTTACTTAATCCTTTACACTTTTTTGTTGTTGTTGATTGTCAGTTGTAGGGCTTGAACTCAGGGCCATCACTTTACCACTTGAGCCACAGCTCTGCTTCCAGTTTTTTGAGTGGTTAATTATAGATAAGAGTCTCTTGGGAACTTTTCAGCCCGGGCTGGCTTTGAACCACGATCCTCAGATCTCAGCCTCCTGAGTAGCTGGGATTACAGGCATGAGCCACCAATGTGCATTCATGGAATTTATTTTATTGTTAGAGAAAACTTGCTGGAACTTTCCTGTTACGGATGCAAGTTACATGACTTCCCTAAAATCATACTTTCTGTTTTTAGTCTTTTTAGTGTTTCTTTTATTTTTTCTAGTATACCACTATGACCTAATGCAATGTTAATGGAGCTAGAGTTGACATCTCTTATTCCTTAGCAGTATGATTAATTTTCCATTATCCCTTTAGGTACTAGATTTTTACTTTTAACAAGGTCAACGACAGCAAAAGCAAACTTTATTCTTCCACTTGTCACATACAGTTTAGAAGGCCAGAAAGACACATTTTTGGAAATCCCAATTAGAATAAGGCTGGAACTATAACCATCACTAGGGGCTACAGCCAATCTAGTAATTCCCTGATCAAAATAGCCATGGCAGACTCTGGAATACAACTGCAGCTGGCATCCAAAATGCAATTCCTCAAGTATAAAATCCCTTCCTAATTATACCTCTGATGCTACTTAGTCTTATGGTTGTTTCTGTTTCTTATTATCCCTTGAAATTAACATTTTCTCTGCCACAACAATTCTTCCTAATCCTTACTCTTTCTAATCTGTATATTATCACCTCCATTTATCAGGGCTGCACTTGATGTTCACCTTTGACAGACTTTGCCTGCATAATATTACAATAGAAGGAAGAGAAATTTCATTTTCTGATTTCTATCAGACCCTACAAGTCTAGGAATGGCCTTTTCTTAATCTCTACAATATGTGTATGTTTTCTCAAATGTGTAATGCTTTGATTGCTTTTGGAAAAGAATTAAATGTTATAAAAGATAAGAGGGTTGAGAATATAACTCAGTGGTAGTGTTTGCCTAGAATTCACAAGACCCTGGGTTTAATTACCAGTAATAGAGGGAGGAAAATGGAAGAAGCCCTGTGAGGTGCAAGCCTATAATCCCAGCACTCAAGAGGGTTGGGCAGGAGGATAGGGACTTCAAGGGCTGCCTAGGCTACATAGTGAAACCTTTTTTCAAAAGAAAAGATAAAGAGGGAGCAAAGAACTGCTTCTAGTTGGATAATTGGCCTGCAAAATTGGATACACTTGTACTTACCTGCCAAATAATTAGCCCACCTCCTTTAAGGAAAACCTTTGGTCCATGAGCCCCTTTCAAGAGAAACTACTCTCCATGACAACACTTCCTGTTGAATGTTCTTTATTTTTAATTCTGCTAGTAAGAAATTATTGCTCTTGTTTATAATGAAGTATGAACACATATTCTTCCTAAATACTGAAGCTTGATCATTGTGAACAGTTCTACCTCAATAGAAATTATTAAAGAAATAGATCAAAGGGAGAATGAAACTATGGCTTTGTGGCCATCATTAACTGCTTCACATTTTCAATAGGATATAAGTAAAACATTAATACAGTATATAACAATTCTTTGGGTTGAAATCAAGCCTAACATCTTAGATTAAGAAGATTAATTAGTTAATGTTTATAAAGTACTGGGCAGATGTGCCCTTTTAAAATGCTAACTATTCTAAAAACCAAATTGTAGCATTTTTCTAAGTGTAAAAGATCTAATATTCATCATTTCTTTGGTACAGGTTGGCAAAGATTCTTTTGGCAATGATTATATAGAAAACTTAAAACAGAATGGTATTTCTACAGGTAAAACTTCATATTTTTAAAGTTAATGTTTATACTTTCTTCTGTGATCCATCTTCTTACAAGAGAAATTTAACACAGAACAGAATTATTAGGTCCTACCTAACACCCAGCGAAATTTTATACATAGCTTTGCCTGATCTTGCTTGAATGTCCTCTGGTAATCCTTTCACACACATTCTTCCAGATGGGAAGGTTACAAACCTTCAAGTCATGTATATGTGATGAATGATAACATACCTGCATTTCCAAAAGATAATTTAAGAAAAGTCATTGAATATTATAGCCCCAAGACTGGATTATTATCACAGAAGAGAACATTGAGGGTCACAGAAGTTCTGTGATTTTTCTGAGCACATATAGCTAGTTAGTCAGGAATAGAAGGCAGATCTTTTGACTCTAGTCTGAGCACTTTGGTGCTGTCCAAGGCTGCCTGATTAGCATTGCTATTTACAAAGGGAACCATAGTTCTTGATGAGATGGAAGTTTGAGAAATCAGTTTATTTTGTATGCTTAACCTTTTGTTTTTATATGTCAAGTCTGTCATTTCTTTTGATAGAAAATATAAATAAGTTGGTATCAAAACGTGCTTATGTATACAACTACGAATAATTTGGAGCGACTGCAAGTTAGGGTGGTTTGATGAGTTGTTACTAATGCAGAGAAAAGGTGCCACTAAATGTAAAGATGCCAGTTTTCCTCATTGTATAGGTGATAGGTATAAATTAGCACTAATTCCTTATTTTTTAACTTTTTCCAGATGGTTAAAGGTTAAAAAGTTTTTCCAAGAATTAATATCACATTGAAATTGTTAAAATAAGTTATCCCTGCCAGGCTGTATGTACATGATTTTAATTTTTTTTCTTGTAGAATTTACATATCAGACTAACGATGCTGCTACAGGAGCTGCTTCTATAATTGTCAATAATGAAGGTATGTGTTTCACATATTGGAGTGCCATTTCCTGAAACAGATTGTTTCCAAAACTAGTTTTTACCCTATTCCTACCAACCTCCTTGCCAGACCCTAAAGTGTGACTTTTCTAACCCCAATACAAATGTTTCTAATAACTTATACTACCTATGTTGATCATTAAATATAAAATTGTCCATCTGACATATAGGAAGCAGCATAGTTGCCTACAAAAATATTTATATCCCATAATAACCCCTTTACCTTCCATGTCAACTCAGAATTGCGATTTTTCTCTAAAAGTAGTCAAATATGTATGTCATTTCCATTACACTAAGTAAAGACATGTAAATAACTGCAAAACAAGGTTTGATGAATCTTATTCATAGAGCATTTATTAAGCAAATGCAGCAACTAATTGCATTTAACTTATTGTCAGTATCAATTTTGTCTGTTCTTTAAACAAAAAGTACACACGCAAACACACACACACACACACACACACACACACACACACACACACACTCACTCTGCTGGAGGCCTTGTCTCAATGGGTAGAACATCTGCCCAGCAAACTTGAGGCCCTGAGTTCAGACTCCAGTACCACCACAAAAAAAAGTGAAGTTTTTGTTGTAATAATAGAAAATCTGTGTCACTTTAAGTCATGTCATAAGTAATGAATAATGTCAACAGCCACTCATTTCTTGTCTTAAACTTCATATTTTATTCTAAGGGTTTTCTCCCTTACCAGTGAAACAAAATCTACATTTTTCCATACAAAGGTATTATTTAACATATATCATGTGCCTATTATAGTAGACTTTGCTTAGTTCATAGTATGGTAATGCCTTCAAGAGCATAAATTGTAAAAGTGCTAGGACAAATACAAAAAGATGGGACAGTCAACTCCTTTAAGTGAGGGGAGAATACACACAGAATGCCATTTTGACAAGTTAAACCAGCGGCATGAGCAAACCAGCCACATGACTTGGTCCACCGACAGCTATAGCTATACTCTTGGGCACATTGCTCAGCAGCCAAGGTCAGTCTAGGAATGCAGATTTAGTCTGTAGTGACTCCAGCCGAGAGAATGAGGTCACTGATGGAGAAAAGAAATAGAGATGCTGTCTTTCAGCAAGTGGATACTTTGAATTTTTCCAGGACTGAGGTTGAGTTTATGCTGAACCATCCCTACTCTATTAAGTCCTCCACATGGCCAACAAACACATCTGTGGTAAGATGATAGGCTAGAATTTGTTCCATGTTGAGAGGTAATTTTAGGTCATGTCTATACAAGATCAGCATGAGTAGCCTGGAACACAAAAAAAGCCTGCTGTAACTCATTCCTGCAATGTTACCCTGTAGAAGTAAAATTTAAGCAATAGAAGTACAGCTATGTCTCAAGTAGAAGAGCAGTAGACTTGAGAACAAAAAGCTAAAGCAGGGCACGAATGGCTCATGCCTATAAAAGGAATCTTAGCTACTCAGGAGGCTGAGACCTGAGGATTGAAGTTCAAAGCTGCCCTAGGCAGGAAAGTCCATGAGACTCCTATCTCTAGTAAACCACCAGAAAACTGGAAGTGGCACTGTGGCTCAAGGTGGTAGAGTACTAGCCTTGAACAGAAAAAGCTTAGGGACAATGCCTAGCCCCTGAGATGAAACCCCAGGACACACACAAAATGAGAAAAGGAAAAGAAAATCAAGCCACATGTGGGATTTTAAATTGTCCAGTAGTCATATTCTAAAAGTAAAAAGAAACAAGTAAATCTAATTTTGACAATGCATTTATTTAACTTAGTATATCTAAGAGTCTAACATTTCAACATGTAATTAACTTTTGTTTTAAAATTAGCATTTTAGATGTTGCTGAAAAATTAATAAGCTATTTTATTACCTTTTTTCATACTATCTTTGAAATCCACTGTGTATTTTTATACTTGAAGCAAATCTCCATTCAGAATAGCTGTATTTCAAGTGTTTGATAATTACCTTGCTATTGTGACTACCATGTTGGACAACATAGCTCTTAAGAGGTCACCAAGGGCTGGGAAGGTGGCTTAGTGGTAGAGTGTTTGCCTGGAATGCATGAGGCCCTTGGTTCGATTCCCCAGCACCACATAAGTAGAAATGGCCGGAAGTGGTGCTATGGTTCAAGTGATAGAGCACTAGCCTTGAGATGAAGAAACAGTGCACAGGCCCAGAGTTCAGGCCCCAGGACCAACCAAAAAAAAAAAAAAAAGAGGTCACCTGACCGATAAGATACATTACCACCTTAGACTCTATATAAGTATCTAAGGGCTAGAGTGGGTCCAAGTATACCAAGAATATCAGATTCCTTAGTCCTATGTTTTCTGTTTGGTCTGATACATTATAAGCAAGTATCCTTCTCTCTTCCTTACTGTCGCGACCGCCTCGACCCGCAAGGATGAGGCGACAACAGGTCCTTCTTTCAGACGGTTTATTCAGGACCTTGTTTACAGCTTCTTTTCTCCTACTTCTCTCCTGCCCACTTCTTCCTTCTTCTTCCTGCTTCTCTCCTGCCCGCTTCTTCCTGTTTCTTCCTGCTTCTCCTCCCCATCTGCCCCCGCGCTCCGGTAATAAGCCTCCTGGATGGCCAATCCTGAAGCGCCATGAGAGGAAGACGGAAGGCGGAAGCCCGCGCCATCTTAGGTTGCAGCCGCACCACACGGCCCTGCCATTTTTGCTTTTGCAGCCGTCTTTGGTCGCGGCTCCCGCAGCTCTCTACACCTTACCTAGTATATTTTCTGTCAGATCTCCTAAATATAATGTTTCAATGAACAGAATAACATAATAGAGTACCTTGGACACTAACATGAACTGTTTGTATACTATAGAGTATTAGTTTTTAGTATTATACAGGTTTATTCCTGTTTGTACTCATATCTGTATCTCTCATTTAGAATTCAAGGTCTTTAATATGTACATTGTATTAGCCATTTTCCATAAAATAAATCTTAAAAACAGATTATAATTTACAAAAAAAACATAATTTCTCAATTATTATTTTTATGTACAAAAATATAAATAAATTTTTTTTCCTGAAATAATTAGAATAAACTAGGCATAATGGTATATTCCTCTGGCCCTAGCTACTTGGGAAGTAGAGACAGAAGGATGACTTTCACCCAGGAATTCTCAACCAGCCTGGACAAAATAGTGAGACTGTCTCCTTTTAAAAAAAAAGAAGAAGAAGAACCCGGGCTCTGGTGTCTCATGCCTGTAATCCTAGCTACGTAGGAGGCTGAGATCTGAGGATCACGGTTCAAAGCCAGCCCGGGCAGGAAACTACATGAAACTCTTATCTCCAATAAAAACCACCAGAAAACTGGAAGTAGCACTGTAGCTAAGTGGTAGAGTGCTAGCCTTGAGCTGAAGAGCTGAGGGGCAGTGCTCAGGCCCAGAGTTCAAGCACAGCCTGGACAAAATAGTGAGACGAAGGAAGAAAGGAAGGAAGGAAAGAAGAAAGGAAGGAAGGGAGGGAGGGAGGGAAAGGGAAGGAAGGAAAGGAGGGAAGGAGGGAGGGAGGGAGGGAGGAAGAAGAGATGAGGAGAAAGAAATCAGAATATTTCTAATCTCAGCAATATTGAAAACATAATTCAGGACCTAGATGCCCTAGAAATTTTAAAATTAATACAACACATTTTGTATAATGACTCTGTAAGATGATTGTAACATTGCAGAATAACATCACTTGGCTTTGTCTGGCTATCATATAAATATGTAGCATTTCTTTATAGGCCAGAATATCATCGTCATAGTGGCTGGAGCAAATTTACTTTTGAATACTGACGATCTGAAGGAGGCAGCCAATGTCATTAGCAGAGCCAAAGTAATGATCTGCCAACTAGAAATAACTCCAGCAACTTCTTTGGAAGCCCTGACAATGGCCCACAGCAATGGAGGTAATTTAACATATTTGTCATTTTTTATGTAAAAGCTTTTATCACTATCTTAATTAAAGTTAACCTTTCAAGTTTAGCAATACTGTGTAGTAAAATATTCTTTCTTCCATCTGTGAGATTCACTGTGTTATAGTTCTTGATAATGTTAGAAAAACTTACAAATAGGGTAAAAAATAACATGAGTAGCATATCCAATATCCCTAAATTCTAAATCTGTAATCTAGTTAACAGAAATGATACAGAGCTTAAACAGACTCTGTGAAGCAGGCCATTGTCCAAGGTAACACCCTAGACAGTGAGTGTTACATCTTGAGAAACAAAGGTTAAACTGTATGTGATATCCAATCACTGCCAGCTATACTTTAATAAACATCTCTAGGATCAATGATTTGTTCTCTTTCCTTTTTGCAAAACTTATCATCTTTTCAAGAAACAAAAATAATTATATGTAAAAAAAATTTTATGTTGTCAATGTCTGTTAAGTAACTCTTATGTTCAGCCTCTGACTTTGGGAATTTTCAAACCAGTAAGGGAAGCAGAACTATATGATAAGACCCATCACCCAACAGTGATCACCACTAATCTTAATTCATCTGTTTTCCCACAGATTCTCCTTTTCTAACTCCCAGAAAATTAACACATGAACACCATTTTTAAAGTCAAGTAGTTTTTTGTTCATTATTTTTTTCTTTATATTGCCTAGTGGAAAAAGCATCTTCTTAGTTAGAATCCCTTGCTAGCTTTGTGGTCATAACACAATTAGGTAGTTCTGAACCTGTAAAATATGATACCAGGCACATTATAATATGCACCAGTAAATTCTTCTCTCTCCTTAAAGTTTTGATAGATGAGCACAGTGGCACACAACTATAATCTCAGCATTTAGGTGATAGAAGTAGGAAAACCACAAGTTCCAAACCATCCACAGCTACATAGCAAGTTCAAGGTCAGTCTGAGATATATAGTGAGACTATCTCAAAACAACAATTATCTTAACCTAGCACTATTTGGTCAAAACAAAAAGTAGCCAATATAAGAATAGCTTATTGTGGCATTAATAGATATTGTAGCATTAATTCTATAACTTATAAGAAAAAATAGAGAATCATATTGACTTTTCCAGATAAAACTTTCACTGGCAAGATTAAAAACTAGAAAAGAAGAAAAAGAACAGAGTATGTGTATAGTGGGTAAACCCCCCCACCTCACCCCCCCAACCCCCGTGGGTAAGTTTGCACTATATAAGTGATTTCTCTCAAATGTATAGTGTTCTGTAGAGCAATAAATGGAAAATAAATCACTGAAGTGATTTTGTGGAGAGTTTTACAGTGTGCATCTTGATTTAACAAATTTTCCTCTTGGCAAAACAACATGCCATGGCAAATTCTCACTGACATTTACTGTATTTTTAATGGACTCAAAGCTGTCAGAAAGAATTCTAAGCCAAAATCTATTTGGTTACATTTTCTCAAAAGTGTCACACAGATAGAGTCTAATGCTCCTGGTAAGCATTTTCTGCACTTCACCCATCTCAGTTGGGTAATGTGAATACAGCATGCCTCTCTACGCTTGCTTCTGCCTCTCTTTGTGTAGATCATCTCATGTAACATCTTTTTTCCTACTGTCCCTAGCTTCTCAGAAAATGCTGTTTCTTCTGTCCTAGTCTAGTTACCTGTTACCTACCCAGCTTATGGAGGAGAGGAAAGTACAGCCACCACAGATGAGGAGCTAACCTTTCACAGGTGAGGTCAGAATAATACTGATGTGACAGGCCCCCTGACTTGGCATGTCATTTGGGTAGAATGCAGCGATGCTTCCTCTGTCACCTGCCACTTGAAGAAATTAAGAAGGTTAGGCAGAGATGGATCATAGGCCACACAGCCTCCTTCACATTTTTTGCTAAGAGCAGTGTGTCAGATTCAACATGAGCTTTCCTATATAGTAGTATTTCCTTCTTATCAGAGATCTGTCCCAAAACCCACAGTAAATGACTTAAATTTCCAGTAGCACTGAACTCTGTAATTTAGGATCTGTTCCATCTTAACTAAGTATTTACCACACATTTTCACTATAACCTTTGCAATTTGAGCTTTAATAAATTTAGCACAATTTTCTTTTTCCTTTTTGACCACTTTATGGATTGAAGATTCATTTTTATCTTACTAAGTAAACAAAATTCATTTAAAGGAAACACTTAATTGTCTTTGGAATATCTTGAATTGTCAGTCTCATAACTCCTGCACTTTGGAATCATTATTGAGAAAAATAAGGGCTACTTGAACATAAGCACTGCAGTACCCAAACAACTGATCTGATAAGTAAGACGGCCACTGAGTGGCTAACACCAGCAGTGTATACATAAAGTGGGCAGGCTGGAGAGAATGATGATTCATGTCCCACATGGAATGGAGTGGGATGGCATAAGATCCCATCGGATGACTCAGAATGATGTGCAATTTTAAATTTGTGAACTTTTTACTTCTGGAATTTTCCATTTAATATTTTCAGAACCCGGTTGAATCTGTGATGAATCTATAAAAAAAAACAAAAACATAGATAAGGAGAGATACTATATATTAATGTTGGAAGAAGTGATATGTTACATTTATAAAGTTCTTTCTTGGATCCTTCAAACATCTGTGTCAAAAATAGGATAGGCCAGGTGTCGGTGGCTCACACCTATAATCCTAGCTACTCAAGAGGCTAAGATCTGAGGATCAAGGTTCAAAGCCAGCTCAGACAAGGAAAGTCCATGAGACTCTTATCTCCAATTAACTACCAGAAGACCAGAAATGGTACTATGGCCCAGGTAGTAGAGCACTAGCCTTGAGCTAAAGAGCTCAGGGACAGCACCCAGGCCCAGAGTTCAAGCCCCACAACTCACACGCGTGCACACACACACACATACACAAGATAGATACGCATTGTTCTCTTAGATTGGAAATGAGTGAGGAGACTGAGTCTTAGACAGATTAAGTTAGTGGTTTGGCAAATATCATGACAGGATTTCAGACTCCATGCCAAAGGGCTGTTCCTAGACCCCACTTCAAAACAAAGTGCCACATGCCACTGGTGTCAAGGAATTGAGCCTTCATGAAGAGTATCTAGAGAAAAATAAATGTTAAAAGTTAATGCTATCCATCATGTGTGTTTTGGCTGTTTCAGAAACAGAGAAGCCCCAGAACATTTCCAGCAATATGTCCCCACACATGACACTGTAGCACACACTCAATACACACAAGCACATTTGCACAATCCCACTTCTGTCCAGAACTACCCCTCAGGCAGCTTTCTCTAGTAGATCAACTAGATCTTATTTGGTAGATACCAGTCAGATGCAATTTAGACTCTACACTATAGAAGTAAGTGTGTGTGTGTGTGTGTCTGTGTCTTCTGTGTGTGTGTGTGTGTGTGTCTTCTGTGTGTGTGTGTGTGTGTGTGTGTGTGTGTGTGTGTGCATTCCCAGATGAATAAAAAATGCTATAAAGAAAGGAGAAGCACTTGTTTGGGAACTATGAAGAATGGCTTTGAATAAGAATCAGTCACTTAGCATATAGGGAACATCAGTCAAAAAAATCCATGACTTATTTTTTTTGTTTGTTTGTTTTTTGTTTTTGTCAGTCGTGGGGCTTGAACTCTGGGCCTGGGCGCTGTCCCTGCACTCTCCAGCTCAAGGCGAGCACTCTACCACTTGAGCTACAGCACCACTTCCAGTTTTCTAGTGGTTTATTAGAGATAGGAGTCTCACGGTCTGTCCTGCCCGGGCTGGCTTTGAACCTCGATCCTTAGATCTCAGCCTCCTGAGTAGCTAAGATTACAGTCGTGAGCCACTGGCACCAGGCTCCATGACTTGTTTCTATAGACCAATACTGGTCAGTCTTATGTTTCTCTAGACTTATTTGTGTTCTTCTATGAAACAAGAATAGAGATGAGCACTTTCAAATCCCATTGATGTCACCATAGGCAGATCACAAAGCAAATAACCTGTTGAGCATTTTTTGCCCATTGCCAATGAGGCAGATGAGACAACATATGTGCTAATCAGCATTACTGTGTCTTCAAGTAAAGCAGTAACACCACCTCTGAGTTTATATTGCCACAGCTCCCTTATCTTTTCTAATTAGAAGTAGTAAACTTGAATTAAACACATTGCTTAGCTAGATGATTTACCAGTTACTAAAATACCAAGGAAAAAGTTCCTTCCATCTTTGAATGCACTATCTCAGAATTCTCATCCTGTCTTTACTGAAATGAAAGCATTGGTATTAGAGATAGCACCTACATCTAAAAATCAGTGTCTCTTTACGGACCCCATTGCCACTAGGCCACCGTATAGAAAGAGGTAGATCCCCTACAGAGCTAATGCTCCAGCTGTTTTTGATGAAATTATACATGTTGATTCTTGTGTTTATATCCATTTCAAAGCAAATAGAACATTAAAAGAACAATTATAAATAATTGAGATTAGAAGATCACCAAAATATGATACAAATTATCTTTTAGTGCCACTTTAGTTCTTTTCCATCAAGGACATATAGAAAATAATATCATAAGTTAAATGATACATGCTATTGCTTAGCTTCTGTAGTTGTCAAGACATAGCCAATGTTGTTTCATCTGTATCCCAACTCATTAGTCCATACCTTCTGTGACCAAACCCAGTATTGTGCCCAGTGAGATTGTTGCCAGGCTACATACTCCTGCAGAAAGATGGGTGGACACGCGGGGGTGCTGGGCTGTGTGAGGGACAGTATAATAACAGTAATAATCCTTTACATTTATACAACACTTACAGTTTACACAGGGTTTTTGCATCAATTTTCTAATTTCAGCTGCTAATAGCCGCATGCAAAAACCTGAGCAGCCAAAATACATACCATAGAAATTCTGTGGGTGGACATTGTGCATTCTAAACAAAAATGTGGGAATAGTATTAATATGTACTAGACAAGACCACTGACTGAACCAAAATGTTAAGTAAGACCTAGGAAGATGAAGAAGTAGACTAGATAGCCTCACCATACTGCAGTCATGGATTGCCTCCATCAGCCATATAGAATGTATCACTGCCAGGCTAGCCACGTGAGAGCCACCTGGAGAACTTGTAAGTGGATAGATTCCTTGGTCTTAACCCTACCCACAGAGGTTCAGTGGGTTTGAAGTGGGAGCCCAGAAATCATGCATTTGAATAAGCTATTCTAGTAATGCTGATGTGTAACAAAGTTTATAAACCACTGTTCTGGAAGAGTCTCTAAGAATAGCTGATAGGGGATTTTCCTCTGTGGGTCTGTAGTCACATGAGATTATTTAACATGTGAGTCCGTGGACCCAAGTTGAGAAAAAAGGACCAGCCAAATCTACTTGAGTACTGATAGATAAGTGTTAGGACAAAGATGGTACTTCCTGCAAATGTAATTTCTAAAGACTTTAAAATACAGTAATAGTATGTGTGGTTTACATTGGATTGGGATAGATAGATGTGTTGTAATAGACAGAGTCCAGATGTAGAGAAGCTGCTATTGTTAAGAGGGCCTAACTCTGAACTTAAGGCCCAAGAGCTTAGGAGAGCATCACCTATGTCACAGGGTATGACCTTCATCACATGACCTCATCTCTCTGCACCTCTCTTTTCTCCTGTGAAAAATATACCTCTCTGTGACTGAAAGGGCTATGATATTCTTCTTTCCCTATTTTTACTATCCCTATCCATCCTTGTTAGCTACCTGGTCTTGGCTAATACTCGGCCTCTGCTTAAATTTCTCTTCCTTTTACAGCCTTTTTTTTTTAATGCTCCAAGATTGTTTACAAAAGCCGAAAATATAAGCTTTTGTGCATATGTATTGGCATAATTGTTAATGGATATACAGGATAATATATATACATTATATATATATATATTACTTGAAGTAACCCACAAAAATGGTCACCAACTTATTCATATTTACTTGTTCTTTCATGCTATAACACCCTTATTATACTTTTATAGTCTTGTCCTTGCCTTAACTCTATAATCACCTTGGTTATAACTATTAATGTTTGCCTTCAAAACTGAAATATTCTAAAGTGAAAAGCAGAAGAAATGGAAATAAAAAGGAATTGATACTGGGCTATCATGGAGATAGGGTTTCTCTATGTCTGTAACTAAGTTGATATTTAACTGATGAATGTGAAAATTACTGCACTCGGATTTCTCCTACTAACTATGCAAATACATCATGTTAAAACCAATAAGTACCAAACCTCTTTCTCATTCCTCCATAGTGAAAACATTGTTCAATCCAGCTCCTGCCATCGCTGACCTGGATCCCCAGTTCTATAGCCTCTCAGATGTGTTCTGCTGCAATGAAAGTGAGGTATGGATAGCCTGGTTTGGTCACTCTATGACAAGCCAAAAGACTTAAGTGGATAAAGCAAAGAACCAGGACTAACCATATCAATTTGGTTACATGTGAATTCAGAGAAAACCAATTTCTCACTTTATTGTGTTATGGAATAGTAAGTCCCAGAGTCAGAGTAGTTACTAAGAGAGTCTTTTTTCTCTGGTACTTACCAAGGTATAGTCCATTTTAGCCCATTCACAGACCTCACACTATTGGTGTTTGTTTTTAGATTATTTCACATTCTATGGAATAACTAATATAGGGTTACCAAATTAAGTAAATAAAAATAAAGGAGTGACATTGATCAGGAGGCATTGTACTCATAAACTAACATGTTGAATTGAAACTTCTTTGTACAACTCCTTACAGATAATTTGAAGAAAACTAAATTTTTTTAAAAATACAAAATGTCCAGTTTAATTTAAATTTCAGGTCATCAATATATAATATATTAAATAGACTACAATATAAGGACTACTATCTTGTATTAGACAGTTCCTGTGACGGACTGGTAGATGATACAGGTTCTCC
Organism: Dipodomys ordii; assembly: GCF_000151885.1. NCBI lineage: Eukaryota > Metazoa > Chordata > Mammalia > Rodentia > Heteromyidae > Dipodomys > Dipodomys ordii. The sequence continues at coordinate 7,456,520 of NW_012267236.1, forward strand.
ACTGATGCCACAGAAAAGACTTGAGGCCCCTGCACAAGCAGAGCAGCATCTTAGTCCATCTGAGAGTCATAATGTATATACAATATCTATCAGTACACTGATATTATTGGACTAAACTTTTATAAATATTTAAAGTATTTCTGTAAAATACTTTTATAAGTATTTCTATTTGACCCCAGTACTGTGGGGTCAAACAGGACCTCACACTTTCAGCTTTTTGCTTAGCTCTTTGACTCACAGCTAGCTTTTTACCACTTGAGTCAAACCTTCACTTCCAAGTTTTTGCTGGTTAATTGGAGACAAGAGTCTATGAATTGGTATTCCCAAATTTCAATCCTCAGACCTCAGCATCTTGAGGAGCTAGGATTATAGATGTAAGACACTGGGCCTGGCTTTAAAATAATTTTTATAAATAAAAATTTACTCTCTTTCAATATGGCACACAACATTACCCTAGAACTCACTCCTATAGTTGGGACCTAGACATTATACACATCAGCGAAAGAAACATGTGAGAGTGGGAGAGGGGGTAACAATGTTCAACAAGAATTGTATTCATTTCCTTACTTATGTAACTCTAACCCCTCTGTATATATCACCTTTAAATTAAAAAAAATTTTGAGAGAAAAGTACATTTAAGAGAAAGTAATCAATGAACTGTAATGGTTAATTTTTCATTTGACTCTGAATGAATGAAGATTTCTAGGATTTCTTGACCTCTTTTCTTGATAGTTTCATCTCTCATTACAGAGAGAACACACAAAAAGAAGACAACGATATGGAAACTAATGTTAAAAAACCACAATAGGTTATGAAATATTTTTGAGCAACCATCATGGCCAGTGCTGGGCTAGGAAAAAGGAATTGTGGAAGACAGTGACCATTTCACAATAATAGGTTAGATTACCCCAACCTCCAAACTGGCTCAGATTTCCTTGCTAGATACTTTTTAAACTCTGTTTATTCTCCAGTCAGTCAGCATAACCAAGTTATTTATTCAGTTTCGTCTATCTTCTCATCACATTACAAGTTCTATAAGGACATGACATCATCATATTCATTATTGTATCTTCAGTGTCTATCCCTTTTGACATAATCGTCTATCCTGCATAAAAAACTACTCTAAAACTGGGCTGAGAAGGTGGCTCATGAGGCCCTGGGTTCGATTCCTCAGCACCACATAAGAAAAAAGCCAAAGTGTCACTGTGGCTCAAGTGATAGAGCGCTAGCCTTGAGCTGAAGAGCTAAGGGACAGCTCCCAGGCCCAGAGTTCAGGCCCCACGACCGGACCCCCAAAAAAAAAGAAAGAAAAGAAAAGAAATTTTAAAAATAAATAAAATTACTCTAAAACTTGGGGAATTAAAAGAACAATTACTACTGGGGGAATTAAAAGACAATTACTACTGTCCTCAGTTTTATGCATCAGGAATTTAGACAGGAACTGCGTGGTTTGTCCTTGGCTGGGACCTTGGGTGGAAGACTCAGTCTGAGGAATAGAATTATCTCAAATCTTTACTAATATACTTGATAGTTGGTGCTGGCTGTTGGCCTGAGGTATAATGGGCTTGTTGGCCAGAACACTTACATATAGTCACACTGTGGTCCATGCCTCTTTGCAATATGGTAGCTGGGTTCCCATATCTAGCATTCCAAGAGAAAGCAACAGGAAGAAGCTATGTTAGACTATATGACTTCGCTTTGAAAGTCACACTGCATCTACCCTATTGAAGCAGAAAGCTCTACTCTGGTATCACATCAATCAGTAAAAGACTATATTGTCACAGTGTTAAAAACAAAAAAAGTGGGGCTGGGAAGGTGGCTCAGTGGTAGAGCGCTTGCCTTGCATGCTCGAGGCCCTGGGTTCCATTCCTCAGCACCACATAAGCAAAAAGAAGAAAGCCGAAGTGGCGCTGTGGCTCAAGTGGTAGAATGCTAGCCTTGAGCTGAAGAGCTGAGGGATAGCGCCCAGGCCCAGAGTTTAGGCCCCACAACCGGACCCAAAAAAAAAAAAAAGTTTAAAAAAAAAAAACAAAAACAAAAAAAGTATGGATGATTGAGATATGTTAGTAGTTATCTTTAGAAAACAGTATCATCCACACTATATCTGCACACAGTTGGCAACTAATAAATGCTTATTTTATAAATGATCTGATCTTTAATTAAGTCAGTCTCAAAAATTTATCCGCCTAAGAGTGAATCATAAAACTATTCAATTCATGAGCATGGTACAGAAATGGAAATACAGTGATCTGAGTAGCTTGCTACTTGGAAATAAATCTAAAAATGGATGTTAAAGAACAAGGATCAGGAGGTATACCTATTTAAGAATACATTATTTTATATTCATAAAAATTGGGAAAAAATTTGGAGTAACATCATATTGGTAATTTAAGCTTGTAGAAGTTTGTTTAAATGTGTCAGTTTGCTTTTTAGACCCATTCCCTCAAGTTACCTCAAGAATAAAATGAACTTAGTGTAAATGTCCACATACTTGAAATAAAGAGTAGAAAGACATTTTTAAAAAAGCTTAATCAAGAAATAAAAGCAGGAAAAATGTCTTGATTATTTTATTGCTATTCAAAAATCAGCTTAGCAGCAAGATGCTGTATCATAAACTTGTTCTAATGCCTAGGGAGAAAAAAAATTAAACTTTCAACATTCTTATGGGCAAATTGAAACAATTCATGTAAATAATGTAAAATCATGTTTAAGATACTGCCTCAGCTGTAAACTCTAAACAACAGATATATAAATATAAAAAAGATACAAATTCAAAAGTAAGATAAATCTCTCCACAGATTTTTTAAAATGTTAACACTTTCATAATTACTGATCCATTGATGGCCATACACGAACACCAAGGATTAAGACATAGTTAGTAAGAAGTGCCTCCTATGGGACACTAAAAGTACACCACTCATGAGTGGTAAGCAGCACAACTTCTAGAAACCTATGCTGAGCTGAGCTGTGTGTGGCTCACACAATAATAAAATATGGAAGAAGATGCTACCTTGTTACCTGAGGCTAAATAGGAAATAGAAAGCGATAGTATGTCCAAAAATAAATCAACCTGACTTGGCCACATTGGCAAGATCCCCAATAACAGCAGAGCAAGAATTATATGTGACCAGTATATTATATGGCTCTGGTCCAGAGATCCTTAGGGGCCTGGTAGATTGGTAGATGGGACTTTAAAAACACTAAAAAGACAAGGATAGGCCAGGTAGGAGGTGAAGTGTGGAGACTCTCATACTCCCAATGAGCAAGTGAAGACATGTAATGTTATGAAATTTAGTGAATAGTCTAAATATGAACTTGACCAAAAGAAAATTCAAATAATAAGACAATGCAAAAAGGTAAGCCAGGTACCAGTAGTTCATGTCTATAATTCTAGCTATTCAGGAGGCTAAGATCTGAGGATCATAGTTCAAAACAAGACCAGGCAGGAAAGTCTGAGACTCTTATATCCAATTAAACATCAAAAAGCCAGAAGTAGATCTGTGGCTCAAATGGTAGAGCACTAGCCTAGAGCAATAAAGCTCAGAGACACAGCCCAGTCCCTGAGTTCAAGCCCCAGATCCAGTACCCAAAAAACAGTAATGTAAGTTTGACATAGAGCAATATTCACTTTTTTAAAAGGTGGGGGAGGTGTAGCTTAGTGAAAAGGCATATGCTTAGCATGGGTTAAGTTCTGAGTTGCCTTTCTTTTTTGGGGGGGAGACTTTTAAAAATCAAAGCTCCTTTAATAGTTCAAAATATTTTTGTTTGCACTGCTTACTTGTTGAACTGAATTTTCTACCTCTTAGTGAGCAGATGAAGATTCTCTTTCAATTTGCTAATCTTTATTTCAATCTAATATTTATTTTTCTAATGAGTAATTTCAAAAATATTTCAACAAGAAAGCAGTACAAACTGAAAAATATTTTGAATTATTGAAGGTGAATTTAGAGAAAGATTACTTGGGAGGTTTCAATTATCTAATTGGAATGGAAAAAATAAGAGAATGTTGAGGAATTGAAGAGAAGCAATATTAAGGAGAAAACTACAGTGCGTTTTCTAGAACTGAAAAAGGTCATGAATCTTCAGAACAAAAGTATGTGAAAATGTCCTGTAAAATATATACCAGGTGTGATGGTGCATGCCTGTAACCCCAGCTGCTTTTGGTTCATGCCTATTCCAGGCAATGTTAGCATGATAACCTGTCTCAAAAAACAAAAGCAAAAATTCTAGGTGTGGCTCATATGGCAGTGTTCCACAAAGCCCAGGGAGTATGGGGAAAAATTGAGAAGAGGTTTTGTTGAAACTGTAATACATTTGCTATATGGAACACTTTGAAGATCGGAGAAAGAAAGGAAGCTAGCTACATACCAACACAAATGTCAGGGGAGAAAAAAATCACATTGCTAAATAGTATACATACAAATTATCATTTAACTTATAAATTCAAGTCATAGAGCACTGCCTAAAAGCAAGCACAAGGCTCTGAGTTCAAACTCTGGTGCTGAAAAGGAAAGAAAAAATTGAGAAGTAAATAAAGTAAAATGTTAAAGGTAGGTAACACATAGATTTTTTTTTTGTATAATTACTTAGGTTAGCAATTTTTTCATTAAGGAGTTTTTGAAAGATTTTTAAAAGATGTAATCAGTGTTTCCAAAAATAAACTAACTGAGCAGACATGATTCTAATAATAACCAATACAAAACTTATTTATTTACAAAGATGGCTTCACAGTTCAGCCAACTGAACTGAAAAAGTAGAAACAAAAGTTGGCGATTTGAGTCACATTGTCAAGTTCATGCACCCTATACTCCTGGGTAAACTGAAGCTCAGAATAAGCAGATACTTATTGGTGATTTATAGAATCATCCCTTTTATTTTTTAAAAAAATGCTAATTTGGGCATATGTAGAGCCAATACAAGACAGATCCATTCTTAGAATGTTATACATACAGTAAAATTGTAATACAGTAAAGACACTTTTTTTATGCCAGTCTTGGGGCTTGAACAAGGCCTAGGTGCTGTTCCTGAGCTTGTGCTCAAGGCTAGTGTTCTACCACTTGAGCCACAGCTCTACTTCTGGCTTTTTTTAGAAGTTTATTGAGTAGTGAGGATTGCAGGCATGAGCCACCAGCTGGTTACAAGTCATTTGGGGAAGGTCACAGAGTCAGTGGTGGAGGCCTTTTTTCTGCTTCAAGCTTCTCAACACAAAGAAAAAAAATGAGTAGTGTACACACACATGGAAAGTTACAATCAGTAACATGAGAAGAATCTAGGAGATTGACAACCTTCACTACCAAAATTTATACAGGTGTATTTTATACCTACATAATTGGTCATGGTCCTTCTTTCCTCTCCCTTATGAGAAGTGTCATATATGAGGAAAGCTGATAGAGCAGTGAATACTGCCGTCCACCAAAACAGCTATTAACATTTTGCTTTGTTTGCCTCTCACCCCCCCCAATATGGATTTTTGTGGTTATTTTTATTGAAAACTAAGTAAAAGCAAATATTTTAGTTGAGAGTAAGTTGCCAAAAATACACCTTCCCCAAAATATCTCACCACATATCATCTAAGAAGAACCGTAATACTACTGTCACACTTAAGAAAGTTATCAATAATTTCATATTGCCACCTGAGACTCAGGCTACATTCAGTGTTCTCAGTTGTCTCAATAACTTGGTTTTTTGTTTTGGTTTGATTTTTGTAACAGTCTCCTTATATATGTTAATCTGGCCTCAGTCATCTTGCCTGGGAGTGCTGGGATTATAGGCTGCAGCACTGTTCCCAGCCCAAGAATGTCTTTGATGAATAGCTTAGGTTGTCACTGATTTTGTTCTCTTTTATTTTCCTGCACTAATATCCTTCAAGGTTCTCAATGCATTGGTTGTTAGGATGAAGGAGGGAAATACATTTTCTAGAAAAGCAAGGCTGGAAGAAGATCCAACTTAACTCTTCATCAGCTTCTTTTCCTGTTGCATACCAGGCTGAGATTTTAACTGGCCTCATGGTGGGCAGCCCTGAAGATGCTGGGAAGGCAGCCTTAATCCTTCTGCAACGGGGGTGCCATGTCGTAGTCATCACCTTAGGAGCTGCAGGATGCGTGACACTATCACAAAAGGAGCCTGTCCCAAAGCACATCCCCACAGAGACAGTCAAGGCTGTGGATACCACGGTAGGTTTTGCCCTTTAAAAATTATTTTTTGGGGGGTGGAGGGGGGAGAATGTAGTTGTGGAGATGGTAGGGAAGGGATGGTAGGGGAAAAACAGAGGAGGCAACAGTGCTTGATAAGAAATGTACTCATTACCTTGCTCATGTGATTGTAACCCCTCTGTACAGTATTTTCACAATAAAAAGCATTTTAAAAAATCATTTTTTGATCCTTGAAAATCATTGTTAAATAACTAAGATACAAGTATCTAATTTTTTTGATAATGAGATAAAGACTTAGGAGATGATGAGGTAGAAAAACAAAACTGTACCGAAGTCCTGGTGACTCACACCTGTAATCCTAGCTACTCAGGAGGCTGAGATCTGAGGATCACAGTTCAAAGCCAGCCAGTCTATGGGACTCTTATCTTTAGTTAATTGCCAGAAAGCTAGAAGTAGTGCTGTGGCTCAAAATGGCTGAGTGCTAGCTTTGACCAAAAGAGTTTAGGGACTATGCCGAGGCCCTGAGTTCAAGCCCCACAACAAACCACAGAGGAAAAAGAAAAAGAAACTGTATTACAATCCTCCTCTAAATCACTGTGGGACTTTAGATCAATCACTAAATCTGTATGAACTTTAGTTTCTTTGTCCATAATATCAGAATATCACTAAACTTATACTTGCCTTACTTATATACAATTAATCTTTGATTCATTCAATAAATTATTATTTATTGGAAACCTGTTATGGGCCAGTCATACATTAGATGCTTAGAAATATAGTAATGAACAAGCAAAAGTCTTCATCTTCCTCGAGCTTAGACTCCAGCCAATAAACAAATAGCCATGTCTTACTAACCTTTTGTGTGGAAGGAATAGCAAGGAACATTAACAGAAATCATTCTTTGAGCCAACAAATAAGAAGAGCTTCTATTTACTATATGTCTCTTTTTCAGATATCTCATTTAATAGTCATAACTAGCCAGGTACCAGTGATTTACACGTACAATCCTAGCTACTCAGGAGGCTGAGATCTAAGGATCTCAGTTTGAAGTCAGCTTGGGAGAAAAGGTCCATGAGATTCTTTTCTCTAATTAATCGACTAAAAGCTAGAAATAGGGATTTGGCTCAAGTGGCAGAGCACCAACCTTGAGCAAAAACACTAAGGGAATGTACCCAGGCCCTCAGTTAGAGCCCAAGACCAGCACAAAAAAAAATTATACTTGTAACAATTACATGAAACAGATACTGTTATTATCCTCATTTTATAAATGAAGAAATTTGTTCAGAGTCACATTGCTAGTAAGTAATAGAGCTGGAGTTCAAAAGCAGTCCTGTATTCCCCACACAAATATTTTGATGTAAAGCACTATACTAAGGTCAAGTCAGGGTTACAAAGCAGAAATGAGAAGGAAAATAATGAAGATAAGGCTCCATGCTTTCCCCACAGCTAGGAAAATCAAAGTTATTTGTTTATTTGTTTTTATATGTTTTTTTATTGTAGAAATACTATACAGAGGGGTAACAGTTACATGAGTAAAGTAATGAGTACATTTCCTGTCGAGCATTCTTACCCCCTCCTTTGTTTGTCCCCTACTCTCCCTTTCCTCCCTACCTCCCCGACTCCACCCCAACCCCCAGTTGTAAAGGTCCTTTTCAACATAGTGTCTTGTAAGTCTCATTGTTACAATGGGTCAACCAGTATCCTTGTTTCAGCATTTTGTTATTTCTTTTCCCCTCCCCAAATTAGAAAAATGTATATACAAGATGCAGGGCACTGGAAAAAGCTATGTACATATGACCACATAAGATGATGCTAAGCGAAATGAACCCCAAGATAGGGACACAAGAGGTTTTTTTACCTTTGTCACTGTTGTTTTTAATGTACTATGTAATATTTTTGTTTCCTTTGTATGTTCTTCCCCCATGATATAACCCTTGTTGTCAAAGTTGTTTGTTTAATGTTGGAATAGAAGAGAGCTGATTAGAAAAATAAGTAAATTTCAGGGACAGGAAGAGTTGAGAAGAAAAAGATTAGAGGTTTTATTTATAAGAAACTGGCATATGGGGCTGGGAATGTGGCTTAGTGGTAGAGTGCTTGCCTTATATGCACAAAGCCTTGGGTTCAATTCATCAGTACCATATAAACAGAAAAAGCCAGAAGTGGTGCTGTGGCTCAAGTGGTAGAGTGCTAGCCTTGAGCAAAAGAAGCTCAGGGCTAGTGTCCAAGCCCTAAGTTCAAGCTCCAGGACTAGCAAAAAAAAAAAAAAAAGAAGAAGAAGGAAACTGATATATGATTACTTATTCACAAAATGTGTCTAGTTTGTTTTTATTCTGAAAAATAGCTTTAAATGTTAGGCCATTTATTGAAAAAGAAGACTGAGGCAAGATCTAATGATGATATAGATATTAATATGCTTTGAAAAAATATGAGCAAAAAAACTGCTACAACATGAAGTGACTGTCCTGGTTGAAAACATGCTACATCTAAGTATTTTCCAAATTGTACTTTGTCTTCTTATTGTCTTCAGAAGTAGTCTTTTCTGAAACCAGTTGAGGTTTTTTGTTTTGTTTCTATTTTTTAAGGACAAGACCTTTAATTTGAGAGGTTCCTAATTATTTCAGTACTCTATTAGACCAAAACTACTCTTAAGTTTAAACTGAAGTGTGAAGAGCTTATTTTCTTGCTGGAGTGAATTGTAGAGCCCCAAGGATGTTCAGCCTATGAGGTACACAAGTGGCTCAGCTTCTCTGTCTACTCTGTTCACTTCAGTGATGTGTGTGCATTAGTCATGACTCCTTTTGGGTGTAAGCAGCAGAAGTACAACTCTTAACAGGTTTATTTAGTGCACACAATTGCAATGCTCAAAGATAGGGCAGTAAATGCTATAAAAGTCTGCTTTCCTTGTGATGAGCTCTGAAATCAAGGAAATCCTATTCTGCTGTGATCCCTGGCAGCTCTGTGCTACACTGTGTCCCACATCATGTCCCTATCCCAGTGTCACACACAAATAAAGAACTCCTACCAGACGATGAGAAAGTAGATGCTGGCTAGACAAGCAATTCATGCCACAGAATGGTCATATCCAAATGTACTGCATGTGCATTAGACTGAATTAGGAAGAAACTAGCCTTGCAAATGTTTAAATAATAGTAATAATCATCCAAATAAAAATTGAGTATCCTAGATCCTGAGCAATCACAGCTTTAAGAAATAAATATGGCATTGTTCACTAAGAGAGTTTTCATTCACCAAACAAATACTAATCGAGGTCTAATTACATACCTAAATAGAGAAAGGAAAAGGAAAAGAAATCTTTCCATATCTGGTGTGGTTGAATAAAGATTTTTAGTTTCCTTACAGAATTTGAAGATGAATTAGTAATTAGTATGTAGAAAACTGACGAGCTGGAAATGGCGCTGTGGCTCAAGCAGTAGATTGCTTGCCTTGAGCTGAAGAGCTGAGAGACAGCGCCTAAGCCCAGAGTTCAAGCCCCATGACCGACAAAAAAAAAAGAAAAAAAGAAAACTGAGGAACTAGAAAACATGGAGTTAGTTTTCTCCCATAGGTCATTTGGAATTAAGAAGAGACATGCATGATTAAATAAATAGAATATTTGTATATCACATGGCTTTAAATGCATGACCATTAACAATGTAAGTGCCAATTAGTGATTTAACAAAACATTAAGATTATAGGGCTGGGAAGGTAGCTCAGTGGTAGAGCTCTTGTCTTGCATGCATGAGGCCCTGGGTTCGATTCCTCAGCACCACATAAGCAAAAAGAAAAAAGCCAGAAGTGGCGCTGTGGCTCAAGTGGTAGAGCGCTAGCCTTGAGCTGAAGAGCTAGGGACAGGGCCCAGGCCCAGAGTTCAGGCCCCATGACCGGACCCAAAAAAAAAAAAAAAGATTATAGTCATACTGTATAAAGGATTAATTAAATCAGTGTGTATTTCTATGTACATAGACTACATACTCATCTTCCATAGATAGAATCTAGAGGTATTATCTAAATCTGATTCTAAAGTGAGAGTATAAGCATACAACTAGAAATATAAGTACTAAAAGAAAAATGTTAAATTTTACCTCATGGAAATGGGAATGAAGGAAATGGAGCATTTGTACTTTAAGTCTTTGATTTTCAACAACAAAAAAATCATTGAGACCGTTCCAAACCCACTAAAATAACCATAATCAAATAACAAAAAATAAGTGTGCGCCAGTCCACAGAGTGCAAGCCAATCAAGCACCAAGAGCATGCCAGTCCACCAAGCATGAGCCAGTCCAGAACCATGAGCATGCCAGTCACAGCCACAGCCCCTCACCCCATGGGAAGTAGACACTAGTCTAGGACTAGGACTGAGAAGGTGCTAGCCTGGGATTCTAGTGGGGACAATCTCTTGTGCCACCCTCTAGTAGCCCACCCTCTCAAGGGCAATTCCTGTCCCAATGCAGGCATGGGGGGAGGGACACAAACACACAAAACCTCCCATTAAAGCATAGTGGGAACCTGTTGCTCTCCCCCTGCTCAAAGGAGATCTGGGTGCTAGAACACTGCTTCCAGGCCCTCTGGAAATAGACACCAGTTCAGGACTTGGGCAAGAATGAGTTCCCCACTACAACTAGCAGGAATCCACCTATCCCAGAAACAGAATCAGGCCAGGACAATAAACTGCTGTGCCACCCACCAAGCCTAAACCAAGGCCAGAACACCAGACTGCCCTGTGCACTACAGGGCCCTAACAACTGACCAGTACACATTTCTCTATCCATACCACCCTGAGCGGAAGGTTGCCAAATGGGAAGTCTGATAGAGATCCATCCATCAAATCACACTCTACCAACACACTTCACCACATCCTTAACAACATTGACAATCCCTGAACCCAAATGCATAAATCACAACAAATGATTACAAAATTCACGAACAATCGAGACAACAAACCAAATCCAAAACCAACAACAATCCATAGGAGACCCTAGTGAGAGTGAAGGAAAAGAAATAGAGGACAACAGAACCATCAAAGTAATGAGAGAACTGCCTGATGAAATAAAAGGGGATATCCAAAAACAAATAAAAGAATGCAAGGGGAAAATGACAAAGAACATACAAGTCATATAACAAGATATGGAGAGAAAAATAGAAATGCTACACACCTCATTAAAAGACTAAACCCCATGAGAACTGGCCTCAACAAAGAACTTGGAAGGATAAAAGTTTTAATATCCCTATTGCAAATCATAGTTGAATGTCTAGGCAATAGAATAAGTGAAGTGGAAAGCAAAGTATCAGAAGTTCAGGATAAAATGGGAATTAAAACAAATCAAAGGCATGGGGAAAAAAAACACTTAAACATAACAAAAGGATATTAAACAATCAGCAGACTCAGCCTAAAGATCAAATTTACACATAGTCAGGATTGATGAGGGGGAAGAATTCAAAACTAAAGATATTGAAAACCTGTTCAATAAAATAATAACAGAAGACTTCCCCAGTCTCATCAGAGAAAATCTCACACACGTGACAGGCATACATAACTCCCAGTAGACAGGATCCAAGAAGAAATGTTTCTAGACACATCATAGTTGACACACTGGACTTAAAAAATAAGGAATTAATTTTACATGCAGCACAATCAAAGAAGTTATATACATTGGAAAGATCAAAATCACTTCAGATCTCTCCACACAAACTCTCAATGCAAGGAGAGCCTGGAATGGTATCATTGAAGTCCGGAAGATCAACAACTGCCAATCTAAACTAGTGTACCCAGTAAAAATATCATTCACAATTGATGGTGAATCTGAAACATTCAATGACAAAAATTAAAGGAATTCATGAACACTAAACCAGAATTACAAAGAATACTAAAGGGAAGCTCCAATCTGAAGAAAAAAAATCAAAGTCAAGGAAACACATTAGACATAAATCACTAGAAGACTAGTTTAGTAAGCACAGGAAGACTAGTAAGCACAGGAAAAGAAAGACACAAAATATAGGAAATTAAGAAAATGGCAGGAAACATGACACATCTTTCTGTAATAACCTTATACATTAACAGACTCAATTCCCCAGTCAAAAGAAGTAGAGCAGTAGTATGGATCAAAAACAAGTCCCATCTATTTGTGGTCTCCAAGAGACCCATTTCACAGTCAAACACAAAAACAAATCCTTAGTGAAAAGATAGAATAGAAAAAGATTTTTCATGTAAATACATCCTGCAAAAAGGCAGGAGTAACCAATATTGGTATCTGATAAACATGTACTGTTTGTCTCTCTGAACTTGGCTTACCTCACTTAACATGATTTGTTCCAGTTCCATCCATGTCCCTGCAAATGACATTATTCTTTCTAATGACTGTGTAAAATTCCATTGTGTATAAGTATGACAGTTTTTTGATCCACTCATCTATTGTGGGGCATCTGGGCTGGTTCCATATCTTGGTATTGTGATATTCAGGGTAGATGCCCAGGAGTGGTATGGCTGGGTCCTGGGGAAGGTCTATGTTTAGATTTAGAGGAATCTCCAGACTGCTGTCCAGAGTGGTTCTGCTAGTTACATTCCCACCAGCAATGCAGTGGGGTTCCTTTTTTTCCCACATCCCCACCAACATTTGTTGTTGTTTGAATTCATAATGTTGGTCAATCTTACTGGGGTGAAATGGAATCTGAGTTGTTTTAATTTGCATTTTGTTTTATGCCAAGGATGATGAGCATTTCCTCATGTCTTTCTTTGCCATTCTAACATCTTCTAACTAGTATCTCCTTAGCTCCTTGCCCATTTATTGATTTTGGTATGTTAAACCAGTCTTGTATCTATGGGATGAAACCTACCTGGTCATAACATATGATTTTATATATAACACATTATAATTAGTATGCCTACATACACTGGGACTAAAGGGACTCACCTTTCCTATTCTTTGTTCCTTTCTTCTATCTATTACCCTTGAGTCCTGTAGTATTCATTATTGCTGGTGAAGCTGTAAATACTATAGTGTAGCTGTGTAGATGTCCACAAAATCCTTCAAATCTTGACCTTGGGAGACTGTTGATATCACTACTCAAAATACTTTCAAGCCCAAAGCTCTGAGTTCAAGTTCCAGTACTGTCACACCCAAAACAATAAGCAGGCTCCTTGATGTAGGACAACTTCTGAATGGACAGACCCCCACACAAAAGAAACAAGTCTACATTACCTTATTTTTCTGGGCAGTTGAGGTTCCTTATGTCTACATATTTCACTACATACTTTGACAAGTTCTTTTTCCTAATCTTTCTAAAAAACAATTTTCCTCAAAATATGTTACTTTATACAGTTCCCTTTAGAAATATCAGAATAAATGTCAAACTTCACTGTTTCCGTTCATCATTCAAATGTACAGCAGATCTTCAAAGAAACTTTCCTCATGTTCAAGTTTTCTTTCTGAATGAATATGTTTATATATTTCAGTTTAACTCTTTAATCCTCATTTTCACAATTAATAGTATACCAAATGGTATACTTTCCCACAATTCTTACATTTGGTTAATGGATGACCCGGAAAAGTTGTAAAAGGAACTAGACAGTAGGTGGTAACCTCCTGTTTTAGTTGTTCATGTGCTTCCTCATACATGTCCTGAATGGAAGAGCTAAGGAATGGAGGAGCACATGATACAGTGCTGTGATTGAACTGTGTTCCCACCAAAATCCTCACATGGAAGCTCTATTTCTAGTAACTGAATTTAGAGGTGAGCAATTAAGGTTATATTCAGTTTTAGGGTGGTATCCTGGTCTTTACAAGGATTAGTGGAAAAATAACACATCAGAGAACTCATACTCTCATACACTGTTAGTGGGAACATAAACTAGTACAACCACTCTGGAACTCAGTATGGGTATATATCTAAAGAAGTGTAAATCAGGGGCTGGGAATGTGGCTCAGTGGTAGAGTGCTTGCCTAGCACTCTAGTCCTGGGTTCGATTGCTCAGTACCATATAAACAGAAAAAGCCGGAAGTGGCTCTATGGCTCAGGTGGTAGAGTGCTAGCCTTGAGCAAAAGAAGCTCAGGCCCTGAGCACCAGCAAAAAACAAAACAAAAGTGTAAATCACTATACAAGAGAGGTAGCTGCATACCCATGCTTATTATGCTTATTGTAACTCTGTTCACACTACCCAAGTTGTGAAATCATCAAAAGTACCCAGTAGTCAAATTTGTTCCATTGAACCTATTTTAGAAACCTCAACTGCTAAACTCTAAAAGCAAGTGACATGATTTCTCTTTTTATTTTTATTAGCATAACATTATTTATACAACGATGGTTTCATAGTAACATTTCTATACATGCATACATGCCATATCCTGTTGTGCTCTCCCCTGTCCCACTCCCTGCTTCTGAAAACATTTTTAGGGGCTGGGAAGGTGGCTTAGCAGTAGAGCACTTGCCTCACATGCCTGAGGCCCTGAGTTCAATTCCTCAGCACTACATACACAGGAAAAACAAAAAGCTGGAAGTGGCACTGTGGCTCAAGTGGTAGAGTGCTAGCCTTGAGCTAAAGAGCTGAGGGACAGCGCCCAGGCCCAGAGTTCAGGCCCCACGACCAACCCAAAAAAAAAAAAAATCAATAGGTTTCATTGTACAATAGTTATTCTTTTTTAACATTATTAGCTTTCAAATTGAAAGGAAGAAAAACACTTCTACTTCCCTACCTAGAAAACTGCTAAGTCATCCTCAAGACCCAGCTCAGAGAGTCCTTTTTGGACAAACGCAATTCTTGGCATATAATATCAGAAGTCAGTAAATAACTAAAGAGTTCTAGCTCCTTTGGAGAGTAATGTGAGTGCAAAAGTCATTCCATTCCACCTTCTTATGCC
Organism: Dipodomys ordii; assembly: GCF_000151885.1. Lineage (NCBI taxonomy): Eukaryota > Metazoa > Chordata > Mammalia > Rodentia > Heteromyidae > Dipodomys > Dipodomys ordii. Next base: position 7,471,525 of record NW_012267236.1, read on the forward strand.
TCGGTTTCCTCTGGGGATTAGACTTACAGGATGACTTACATTCCTTTCATTCTCCACTTAAGATGCCTAAAGAAATAAAGCTGAGGCACCACTAAACATCTACAGTGATTTATAGGAAAAATTAGGGGCTGGGAATGTGACTTAGTGGTAGAGTGCCTGCCTAGCATGCATGCAGCTCTGGGTTCGATTCTTTAGTGCCACATAAACAAAAAAAAATAAAAGAAATTAAAAGAGATAATTTAAAATTAAAAAATTATCCAGTTTTCCATTTTAAAACATACTCAGATTGTTTGCCTGCAGTCATAAAAGGTCTAACCAAAAATATTAAGTTACAGAGAACGAATAACATCTCTGAAACTAAGAGAATGAAGAGAACAGAAATGACGTTTTGAAATAGCCCTCCTAACCTTAGGAATGATAATGATCCAATTCTTCTGCCAAAACTCTGCTGCCACTGACTGTCAGAAAATATGAAGAAGACAAAAAAAAGCTCTTTACTACACAGAGAGGACAGAGGATAGGGTAATTTCTAAGGAAACCAGGCACAAGACATGTGTCATGCCCAAGGGACCATATTAGCTCTATTATATTACTTCCACATCAGCAGATCATCTCATTTATTAGCTAATCAGGCAGACTTCAATATATGAAATTATCTCTTTTAATCCTGCATGTAATCAGTTGCAAACACAGGGCTCTAAAAATCTAATTGTAACTCCTTACCAGAAATGTCATCTTCACTTTGAAGAATTGAAACAAGGCTAAATGTAAGGTTGTTTTCCAATTCTCACAAAGTACTGTCCCATATTAGACTGGATGTGCAGTGGCTCACACTGCCACTGTTCACTGAGGGGATGTGGGCCCCAGCATTAATTTCAGGACTCAAGAATGACCCAAGACTAAAGAAAGATTATGATCATAGAGAACAAGAACATGAAGGTAGAGAAGAAACAGTCATTTCAGCCTTAGCAAAAGTGAGAAAGATAGGAATCTAGATTGAATATTTTGTGGGACTAGACAGGAAAGAGTCCCTCTTTCCAGCAGGAAGGGCTGACAGGGGCTATAGCACATGCTTACTCATCTACCTTAAGACTTTTCCTCCTAGCATCCTACTCCCCTCACTCCTCCTTAAGCAACCTAGTTACCAGTACAACATGGCAGCGCACCATAGTCTTCTTGCCGATTTCCTGGACTGCTGTGGTGGTGTTGCCAGGACTGCACTGGCAATCTTCTAAGTGCTTTCTATGGTATAGTAGTGGTTAGGGAACACCTGAAACTATGAGGAAGTAAAATATGGTTTCAGATTATAGAGCCCAGAAACTTGTAGCCATGCCCCTCAACCTTTGTTCCCCAATATTGCCAATGGAATTGAGCAAAGAAACAGAAAAACAGGTGGCTCACAGTTTACTGAACATCTACCCACCTTTTATATGAAATTATGTATACTGTGTATTTTCTATGTTGGTGGCATGTCCTCTGTGGGACTACACTGTTAATGGCACGAATGCTCTTTGTGTGTGCGAACATGCACATGTGTGTGTATGTGTGTGCATGAGTGCATGTGTATGCATACTACATTGAGATAGATTAAGGTAGTAACCCTTTAAAGCAAGTCTCTATTGCTTTTCTCTTCCTGCTTCAGTCTCTTAAAAATATACTCAGCCTGGTCAGGCACCAGTGGCTCACATCTGTAATCCTAGCTACTCAGGAAGCTGAGATTTGAGGATCATTCAAAGTAGCCTGGGCAGGAAAGTCCATGAGACTTTTATCTCCAATTAACCCCCAGTAAACCAGAATGGCACTATGGATCAAGGTGGTAGAACACTAGCCTTGAGAAAGCTCAGGGACAGCACCCAGGTCCTGAGTTCAAACTACACAAGAGGCTGAGATCAGGAAGATCATAGTTCAAGGCCAGTCCAAACTTTTTTATTTTAAATAGTTGTGATATCTCCCTTCTCGGCTAAACAGATGGGCATGGTGGCACACATCTGTTACTCATAGATAGGACAAATTAAAAACAGGATCATAATCCAGGCCAGCTTGGACAAAAAGCAACCCTATTCAAAGAAGAAGGGCAACGAAAGAAAGAAAGAAAGGAAGGAAAGAAAGAAAAAGAGAGAGAGGAAGGAAGGAAGGAAAAAAAGAAAAGAAAAAGAGAAAGAAAGAAAAAAAGAGGTGCTGGATACATGGCTGAATTGGGGTAGAGCACTTGCCTAGCAAGTACAAGGCCCTAAATTCAAACTCTAGTACCACCACCAAAAGAAGAGGAAGAGGAGGAGGGGGAATAAGAGGAGGAGGAGGAGGAAGAAAGATAGAAAGAGATGAAAGAGAAAGAAAGAAAGAAAGGAGAGAGAAAGGAAAAGAAGGAAGGAAGGAAGATGATATGATTATGAGATTAAAAGAGCTCCCAGAGCTCTTTAGTTTTATATCCTTTCCCCCCACCCCCTTTGGTCAAAGCAAACCAAAATGGAAAGAAAGACTAAAATTCTCTGATAGATGACTTGCCCATGAATGTCCTTTCCTGGTAGGAAACCCCTTTTCTTCCATTTAGTGTCATCTTTACTTTTAGTTTAGTATGTTGGCATCTGTTTAGATCAACTTGTATGTGTTGACCTTGAGTTGCTGTAGGAATACAAGAGCCTAAGGAGGCCTAGCAAGCTGTCCAAGAAGGTAAGGAAGGGGAGATTAAAGGATACATTGGTAATGGGTACCCAGGTAAAGGCAACGGCTCATGAAATGAGCTAAAGATTAGAAGCTAGAGATGGCATGGCATGGCATGGCTGTGCCTCTTCAAGTCGTTCTATTTACTTCTATTTAGCAAGAGTTTAGAAAGAAGAGTAGATAAGGAAGGTACAGACAGGGTGGTAAAGGCCTTAACGTACCCCATATGAAAATCTGCACTTTCTTCTGGGGGCTACAGGAAGCCACTGAAAATTTTCAGCAAGAAGATACATCTGATCAGATTTATTCCTTATGAAAAGATACATGTGGCTTTGGAGATTATAAGACTGGAGGCAGGGGAAAAGGCCAGGGATTGATATATGGATCTAACTGGGAGATGATAGCAACTTAGCCTAGGGAGGTGGCACTAATTAGGTTGAAAATGGAGTATCAAAGCTCTTAAGAATTCAGAGCAGTTAAATAGTTAAGAGACTTCACATCTATAATCCCAGAATTCACATCTATAATCCCAGCACTTGGAAGACAGACAGGAAGATCATAAGTTTGAGGTCAGCCTAGGCTACATAGGGAAATCTAAATTCCAGACCAGTCTGAACCATATAGTGAGCTGAGAGAGAAAGAAAGGACAAAAACAAGTAAAATAGTAATATGTGCAATAAACATGGTAATTCTTTTGGTCTCGGATATTTTCAACATGTTTTGGTTCCTCTTCTTACCCACTTAAGGGCTGAAAGCTGTTTGCCCTGGGAGCATCGTATCATCTCATACATCAATATTATCTCAGCAGGCACAGGCACAGGACAACACCTTCCGTGGCCATGTGTAGCTCCCTACCCACCCCATTTTCAGGAATCCCTTATCAGGGCAACAGACAAGCATTTGGAGCAGGAATCTATCATTTACTTTAAGTAAATAACATTTGTAGGAAATTCTTCCAATATTAGACTACTTCTGATATTTTCCCCTACCACATGTGCTTCAGGCCCTAACCTATCCCTCACTGAAACACAGCCTTCATGTATGCTTCTTTCTCTGATGAGGTGACAAATCAGCCAGACTGTGATCATTTGGGTTGTTTAGGCAGAAATACCAGGTATTCCAGCCAAGGCACACACAGTGTCCTATGAATCATCCACAGTAGCTTTCAGGATGGTAGAACAATTGCCCAGTTCCTTCCTACATTTTCACAGCATATACCTGGCTCAAGACCCAAAGTGAAGCAGAAAATGTAAGTAGAAACATTATAAATAACCCAGAGAGCCCTTTTATAACAGCAACTGCCTGCTGAGCCTGTGGCCTAACAGCTCAAGCAAAAGAAAGGCTATAAATACAATATTGTGCAATGACTAAGTACTCAGAATTTGGTACATCAGCAGAAGTGGAACCTGTGGTTGGTTCTGTTATCAAATGCTTTTGCTGTTTAATAATCTGGGAGGTCTATATTAGTTAGCATGCAATCTTCACAGAGAACAATGATTTTATTTCAAGTATCTCTCACTGAAATAAAAAAGCAGCTGTTAGGAGATGAGCATTTGGCAGAAAATGTTTTAGCAAAACTTTTGTAAGATACTAAATCATACTGGATTAACTTTTCTGTCAAGAATAGTGGAGTCACAGATAAAAATGACTGCTGACCACACAAGGCAAAGCCAGGCTTTAGAACCCAGTGAATCACTAAAGGACATTTTAAATTTAAGTGCCATTTATTCACTGATATGTAAGGTTATTTATATACAAAGACTTCATTAATGTTGCCTTAAGAATGGGCCCTTTTTATTCCATTTTTAGCCTGAAGATTCCAATCTCTTCCATTAATTATAGAATAAATGAATCTATCAGAGACATTTTAGGCAGAATGAGGATTTGGGGGAAATTCTCAGTCTCCATAGGACATGCTTCTATGTGGCTAGCCAGACAGCAGAGCAGTCAATAAGAGCTGTGGCTGACAGGGGTGCCTGCCAAGTACAACACAAGAACCTACACCTCAGGTCCTGACAAGGCTATGGAAGACCATGGCCCATCCACGCCTGGTTGAGTGTCCTCCATATGTTCTTGAGGCTGGCCAAACTAGGAGTGTACCAGTGAAAAATTGAGGTCATAACATGGTTTCTGGGCACAGCCACTTCAATCAAATAATACTATGATGGAGTTACTTTAATGTAGGCATATTGATTCAGGAACAATTTAATTCCATCAAATTATAATTCTAAGTAAAACAGAAAGTGTTCTTTTTTTAATTATCAGGAAAAACAAATAGCTTTTGTGTAATTTTCACTCCTGGAATAGAGTATATGATGGGTAAAGATAAAATGAGGGCTGGGAAAGTGGCTCAGTGGTAGAGCGCTTGCCTTGCATGCATAAGCTCCTGGTTTCAATTCCTCAGCACCACATAAGAAAAAAGAAAAAAGCCGGAAGTGGTGCTGTGGCTCAAGCAGTAGAGCGCTAGCCTTGAGCTGAAGAGCTGAGGGACTGCGCCCAGGCCCAGAGTTCAGGCCCCACGACCGGACCCAAAAAAAAAAAAAAGATAAAATGAAGGGAAAGTTTTCAGAAATGACTATGGATGGCTCACAGATGGATGGCGCAGGCTTGGGCTGAGGGTGGTATGAGGCGCATAAAAAGGACAGAGTCAAGGTGCCTGCTTTATATATTAGTGATACAAGACAGTCTGCCTATATTTTTATAATATCATTTGGATGCAAATAATGGCCCAAAGCAGCTTCAGCAAAATGTTCCACCTCATGTGATAGCCCAGAGTGCACAGCAAGTCAGTGACTCTGAAAACAGACCCTGAAACCCATGCTGGCCCCTCTGGAGCCAGTAAACAGCCTGTCAATATGAATCATTGACTGACTTGGACCAGGAACCATTTGTTGCCAATCACTGTCCCAAGCTAAGCACCACAGCCATGTGCAGGTATGAAGACTAAGAACATACTGTATCTGGCAAGAATTTTTCTTGTTCTTTGATTCATCTTTTAAATCAAACCCAGTGATGCCTGTACCTTTACAAATGGTTACTAAACATGTCTAGGATACTGTTAGGTTGAATATGAAATGTCCCCACAAGCTTATGCAGCTTGGTCCCCAGGTAGTGGTGCTGCTTTGAGAAATGTTGGGAATGATGGGAGGTGGGTGTCTCTGGAGGAATAGATCATTGCAGGGTGCCCTGAAGGTTATACCCAGCCCCTAGTCCCTTTTCTCCCGCTCTCTCTTTCCTGTCCACCATGAGTGAATAGCCTCTGACAAATGCTTATGTGCCATGATATTCTGCCTCACCACAGCCTAGAATCAGGGAAGGCAAACATCTGCAACTGTGAGCTCAAATCAGTCCTTCCTCCCTCAAGCTGTCTGTGTCAGGTATTCTGTCATTGCCAGTTGTGGGATAAAGGTTGATAAGTTTTTCTTGTTCGCTGGTAGTTAAAATTTAATCAATATATTCAAAATGGAAAGACCAGTGTCATTTTTAATGTCACTTACAGTCTCTTTGAGCAGTGAAATGCTGCCCTGAACAGATTCCAGCCCCACCTTACTTTGATTTTACACCTGACCTCCCATTGATCCTTCTCCGTTCTCATCTATCTAAATGAAAGCTTTAGCCCCATAAACCTCATTCCAGCTAGAAATACATAATTCAAGAGGAATACTGATGTCAAAGAAGAGAAGGCACACCAATTTGTGTCAGCATTTGCTGTAAATTAAAGAGGAGTACAAGGAAAGTTTAATGTAATGTAGAATAGAAGTTAAAATAGAACCAATATTTACGCATTCCTCTGCCTCTTTCTTCCCTGCTGTGACAGGAAGGCTTGACTTTCTCCCAGCCTAAGAACTAATGTGGGACTTTTTTTCTTTCTTCTTTTCTGTTGAGATTTTTCTATCCCCCATTAAATGTTACATGTTTATCGCTGGCATCCAAAATTTGACCTTTTCACCTGTTCCTTTCTAATCACAATCGCAAAAATCAGGAGAGTAAGCGTCAGCTCCCCTTACAGCTTCATGTTTGCAGCAGAGAAAAGTGCTCTGCCTGTTCAGCTGCCATTAGTAGCTATTAATCCTTCCTTGGTACAGATTCTTTCTAATTGTGTCTCATATTGGAAAATCAAAAGTTGATAAAGATCATCTCATAATCGAATTGCAAGATGTTCCCGTACACTCAGGAGAGTTCTGCAGCACACAGCCTAGAGGGTCCTTCCCTTTGAGGTCATCCCCATGGGAAAGCTTCACATTTAGTCCCATCCAGTTGCCATTTTTGCTGGGCACCAGTGCCTTACATCTGTAATCCTTGATACTTACAAGGCTGAGGTCTAGAAGATCTAAGCCAGCTCTAGCAGAAAAGTCTGTAAGACTTCACCTCCAGTTAGCCAGCAAATAGTTAGACTGGAGTGTGGGTCCAATGGTAGAACTCTAACAGTGCACAAGAAAGCCGCCTCCCACAACACACACACAGAGAGCGTGCCATTTTCAAAACCTATTTAGACCTCCCTATTCAAATTTCTTCTGCATAGTCACTTACTGTTTTGGGTCACTGGTGGAATTCCCTAGATGATCCTATACCTAAATTCACTAGACCTTGGGTTTTCAATGATTCACTCTTTACAGAAATAAATTCTTTAGAAGAGTAGTTTTCAAATGTGGTACCAGGCCAGCAGCACCAGTACCTCCTGAGAACTCATTAAATTGCAGATCCCAAACCCTACCTTGGATTTAACAGATCAGAAACTTGGAGAGTGAAGCACAGGAAAGCATGTTTTAACAAACTCCAGGCCAATTCTGAAGTCAGATTTGAGAACCTGTGGCTTTGGAGCTACGAGTTTGTCTTCACTGACGACATTCAAAGATTTGCTTCAAATTTTGAAGACAGCCCTTTTTTTTTTCAAAATATTTTGGGGCAAAGATGGAATACATGTATGCTCTCCTCAGAGGACTATTTTAAAATGAATGGAGCTTTGGCCAAAGGCATTGGAATTGTGTCTCCTAGCCACTGACCTTGAACCAATGTTTACACTTGACTTCTCATCTGGAAATGAAAAACTCATCCTGTCTACCTCACACATGAATCACATGTTTTACAAACATGCCCTAAAAACTGGAAGGTAAAAGAGTACAATCACATCACTCTGCAGACAGGATTCTAGTGGTTTGAGCACTGACATGGACAGCACTAAGGAGATAGATGACTGTGTTTACCTTAGCCCTGGCAAAATACACCTTTTAGTCTTTATAGAATCTACTAGATGTATCTCAGATTTCTGCCATCTAGGCTCATCAGGTGATCTGATGTTGAGAGGGAAACCAGTTTTTTATTAGTGGCTATAGGAGTCTAGAAAAATACCTCCATATTCAGACAGGCCTTTGTCTCTGCGGGGTGATGGGAAAGCTCTGTGACAGAGTGTCTATGCAGATGAAGGGTGTTAGACAGATGCTGAAGGTCCCATGCCCACAACATGGTATACATTGCCAAGGGAGGTCTGTGTGGAACCATCCATTGCAAGCCTTACCATCTACGTGAGTACCAAATACTAGTGAATATAGAAACCTGAAAAGAAAATCCCTAAAGCCAATGTAACCTACACAAACAGGTTTAGAAACCAGACAAGTAAATGTTTGGGAAGAATGTGGGTAGGTAGGTGGATTTTTAACCCAGTGATTTGTTTTTACAAATAGTTTCACTGTAGGAATTCTTTATTTTGTTTTCCAGTTCTGGGCTTTGAACTCCAGTCTCCATACATGCTAAGCAAATGCTATCTGCACCTCTCAATATAGAAATTATTAAACAACAAACTCCTGGTGCATTTGAACTTATTCTAAAGACTTTAGTGAATGCTTTTGAGCAGAAAAGAAGCTAAATGTGTTGCCGCAGTGCTTAGTAGAAATGAAGTTTTACTAGGAGAGAGCAAGGAAGGGGTGACATTGTCCAAAGAAATGTCTTTACCTGACTTATGTAACTGTAACCCCTTGGTACATCACCTTTATAATAACAATTTTAAAAGTAAAAAAAAAAGAATTTTTTTTGGGGGGGTCCGGTCGTGGGGCCTGAACTCTGGGCTTGGACGTTGTCCCTCAGCTCTTCAGCTCAAGGCTAGCGCTCTATCACTTGAGCCACAGCACCACTTCCAGCTTTTTTCTTTTTGCTTACGTGGTGCTGAGGAATCAAACCCAGGGCCTCATGCATGCAAGGCAAGCGCTCTACCACTGAGCCACCTTCCCAACCCAAGAAGAATTTTTTTTTTGTCGGTTGTGGGACTTGAACTCTGGGCCTGGGCGCTGTCCCTCAGGGCCTGGGCGTTGTCCCTCAGCTCTTCAGCTCAAGACGAGCGCTCTACCACAAGACGAGCGCTCTACCACTTGAGCTACAGCGCCACTTCCGGTTTTCTGGTGGTTTATTGGAGATAGGAGTCTCACGGTCTCTCCTGCCCAGGCTGGCTTTGAACCACGATCCTCAGATCTCAGCCTCCTGAGTAGCTAGGATTACAGGCGTGAGCCACCAGCGCCCAGCTCCCCAAGAAGAATTTTTAATAGCAGAAGCATTCCCACTGGGTCTCCAGCCTTACTTTTGACACATAATGCCATCCAAAATCAAGAGAATAGATATGAATATAATTGGTTAATTATGGTTAAATTTTGGGCTAATTATGGAATGGCTATCAACTAACTATAGAACCAAAATATGAAATGATTTTACTCAAAAATGTACAACAGATCTCAGCCTTCTGACCAGCTAGGGTTACTCAGGAGACTGAGATCTGAGGAATGGAGTTTAAAGGCAGCCAGGAAAGTCCGTAAGACTCTTTATCTCCACAGTTAACCAGCAAAATGCCAGAAGTGGAGCTGTGGCTCAACTGGTAGAGTTCCTAGCCATGAGCAAAAAAAAAAAAGCTCAGGGATAGCACCTAAGCCCTGTTGAAGCCCCAGGACTGGCACCAAAAATAAATAAATAAATAAGATTATATTTTTCACAAATATGTAAAGACAAAGTAGAGTCATGGTTCCTAGGCCTAGAGAAGTGGAAGAGAAATGGGGAGTGGCTGTTAATAAGTATGAGATTTCTTTGGGGAAGGTGAAATTTCTCTAAAATTAGGTTGTGGTAATTGTTGCTCAATCTTGTAATATACTAAAGAACATCAACTTATATGTGGGAGGATTAGCCGGGCTCTGGTGGCTCACGCCTATAATCCTAGCTACTCAGGAGGCTGAGATCTGAGGATCGTGGTTCAAAGCCAGCCTGGGCAGGAGAGACCGTGAGAATCCTATCTCCAATAAACCACCAGAAAACCGGAAGTGGCGCTGTAGCTCAAGTGGTAGAGCGCTCGCCTTGAGCTGAAGAGCTGAGGGACAGCGCCTAGGCCCAGAGTTCAAGCCCCACGGCGGACAAAAATAAATAAATAAAAATAAGTGGGAGGATTATATCCTCCCAAAGCTCAGGTATAGGCCAAGTGCAATGGCTCACACCTGTAATTTGAGCTACTTGAGTGGCAGAGACTAAGAGGATCTCAATTTGGGGCAAGCCTGGGGAGGGGAGTTAGCAAGCTCCTATCTCACCAAAAAGTAGTTTGTGTGCTGTCATGCTCATCCATCATATTCACTACATTAAAAAGTGCTAGGTAGAAGCTGGGAAGGTGGCTCAGTGGTAGAGTGTTGCCTTGCAGCATGAGGCCCTGGGTTTGATTCCTCAGCACCACATAAGCAGAAAAAGCCAGAAGTGGCACTGTGGCTCAAGTGGTAGAGCACTAGCCTTGAGCTGAAATGATGTGGGACAGTGCCCAGACCCAGAGTTCAGGCCCCACAACCAACCAAAAAGAAAAAGAAAAAAGGGCTAAGTAAAGCTCACACCTGTAATCCTAGCTACTCGGGAAGCTGAGGTCTAAGGATCATGGTTACAAAGCCAGCCTGGGCAGGAAAGTCTATGAGACTCTTATCTCCAATTACCCACCAGAAAACTGAAAGAGGAGCTGTGGTTAAAGTGGCTGGCACTCATCCTTGAGCAGAAAAGCTCAGGGACAGTGCCCTGGCCCTGAGTTCAGATCCCATGACCAACAAAAAAGTGCTTTAGTAGGAGGACCACAGTGCAGACTAGCCCAAGCCCACGCGCCAGCCTCACCCTTCCCAAGACCCTATCTCAAAAATGAACAAAACAAAAAGGACTAAGGACATTGTTCAAATGCCTCAGAGTTGCAAGGCCCTACATTCAATAGAGTACCTGCTTTGCATAAATGGAGCCCTAGGTTTCATCCTCAGCACCACAAAGAAGTTTTCTCTTTATCAAATGGCTAATACATTTTACAGTGAAGGAAACAGTTATTCCTACTTAAAGAATTGAAAAAATGTATCAAAAATTTGCTACATATACTTTCATGCTTGATTCATTTGAAATACTAATCACTTGATATACAAAAAAAAGTTGCTCTTCATCACATAATATTTTTAGAAGTATAGAATACTGCTAATTTTTAAAACTGCTTTTAAGCGGAGCTAGTCTACTGAAAGAATTAGAATTTAACTATCCTAAATTAAAATGATTAACAATAAAAAGCAAAGTCATGGACACCTGTGTCATAATGATTTGTCCTGTTCCCTACAGATCTGTTGAGAGTGAAAAATCAACAGCACTTACACAATAATGATAAGAAATCAGGACTCTCAGTGTCAGGATGCTTATGAAGTGTTCTTGTTTGGGAAGGCTGGAAAGTTGAGATGGGCAGGATGTGATCTCACCCTTCTGAGGAAACTATGCACTGATAAGCAATGAATAGATTGACAGGTGCACTCTGGTGTAAACAGCATCCCTCAGGTCTGTTTTTCCCGCGCAGGCAGGAACTCCAGACTGCCTGTTGAGAAGGTCCAAGGCCCCACTTGGCCTCATCTTCACGCTCAATTTACCTCCAAGTCTCATTGATGACAATGGAGACTGCAGATTGGAGTAAACAGGAGAAGATCTGGCTGGGAAATGTCAGAACTTCTGGCTCCATGAGAAGAAAAAAGGGAGCTACCACCACCTGCCTTGTGTGCCTCACAGTGTACCTGTTCTGGTTCAGGCTTCTTTATGCACCAGAAGACTGGGCCACTGGCAGTCCTTTGAAACAGGAGGCCTTGGTTTTGTCTCAACCTTCTCAACCTTTTTTTTTTACATTACTACTGTACCCCAAAAACTTTCTTTTTTTTCCTTGATCACCTTCCCTCATGAAATAACTACCACAGATATTATATGCATGCATGCACTTGCACGCGTGCGCGCATGCACACACAAACACACATCCAGTGTAGTCCTTTGGAAAAGCCACAGACCACCACAATAGTTAAGATTTTTCACACACACCCATAGGAGATAACCAGTTGAGAATTCATGAAAGCAGGGCTGTCAGCAATGCCTTCCTGCTCACTTTGCAGTGAATGCTGAAGTTAGTCACATGGAAAAGGCAGATTGGGTTGCCTGATGTCCACTCACCATGATAAATCCTGACCTTATTCCAGCACTACAAGAGAAATATCCTCCAAACCCCAGTGCTCAGCACCATCCCTTCAGCCTGCTGCTGCCCTCAGGACTCTCCATCACCTCCCCCTGGGATGCCTATCTGCCCAGTGGTAAAAAGGAAAGAGATTCCAAGCTACAGTGCAGTGGAGGTACAAGGCACCTCTGTCAACAGGGAGACCCTCTGTGCTGTCCTCCAGCCCACCTACCCCAGCTCTGTGCCTCTGCCTAGAATCCCTCATGGTTCACACACACACACACACACACACACACACACACACACCTCCTTGTCCACAAATGAAAGCTTGAGACTTGCCAAGCTTCCTCAGTCCTACACTGACTAGAGGGACCTTACGCTTTTCACTCTCCATAACTCATCTCACAACTCTAAAGGTCAGTTTAAACCCACTCCTCTCTGGGGTCCCCATCTTCCTGACCCCAAAGAGGAATGAGACCCCATCACACACAGAGGTCACTGCTGAAACTCTCATAATCAAGAGCTACAGGATACTGGCTCCTCCAGTTCCCCTCTGAACATGGGACAGAAATCCAGCCCCCCTTGCCCTTGGATCCTACCGAATGTGCCCTAGGGTGGTGGCTCCATTTGTTGCACAGAACTCCGTCTGTCCCTTTCTGACTTACGTCATGGGCCTCCACTCCAAAGCCTGACCAAAGTAACTGTTCTATGAGATAATACACCTCATGTGCCCCACCCTTGTTAAACACAATCCATGCTCGGCACTACGTTGAGCCCTTTGACATTCCATTATCTGATTCAGTATTTACAACAGCCCTATGAGGTGGGTTCTTAATGTACAGATAAGTACGCAGACACAGAAGAGTTGAGTAAGTTGCCATGAGTCACACAGTAGTAGTAGTGAAATCTGGACTTACAAGAGCCCAGATCTTTCTGGCCCCAAACCATTTGCTGCATTGTCCCAGTTGAGAAAACATTTTTCCAGTTACGTTGCATGAATAGAAATAAGCTGACTGGAGATGAGAAGCAATGACTCGGCCATTCTTAAAAGATGATAGAATGAACAACAGGGTCCAAGGCATGCTGCTTCCCTGAGGTTGTGCCTGCCAGACCTGTGGGAGACCAGAGAATGGCATTTCCTCCCCAGGGCTGGCCCAGTGCAGAGGCCCACAGGAACTGTGTGAAGTCCATCAAAGCTGGGCTCTGTAGAAGCATTGGGTGCATCCCTCCTTGAGTACTCTCCCCTGAGGAAATTCTAACCTAAGCCCAGGGCGGACAGGAAGACAGACTTTAGGTCAGATCTGGGCCCCTGCAGGGTGTGGAAAGTACCAGGCGTTCTGGCAGTTTACGTCTTCCCTGAACCCCTCATCAGACACTTTTTTTAAGAAGAAAGAACATTGACTTGTGATTTAGTCATGGTTCATCCCATTTGCTCCTCCCTAGTGTCTAAAACCACAAGCCAGACAGAGGAATTCACATCCACAGTGTGGGCTCCACATAGCTTTGTGGAAGGAGAGGTTCTGAAAAGAAAAGTGAGTGGCATCCTCTTGCTAGATGGAATGTGTGAAGACATCAAGGAAGAATGCCAGGACTCTTAACTGCTAGGCTCGCTGGGCAGTTTGAGCTCTGAATCATCCCGCGTGGGTTCAGATTCCTGACAAATGAAGCCCTGGGATGACATCATTCTTGCAGGTTCCCCAGAGGGCTATTGTGCTGCCTGCCAAGTTCTTACCTTGGCAGTTTTCATCAGATGGGTCCCGCCCCCCCCCAACCACACTTAATACTCTCATCACTCCTTCCAGCTTTTCTATCAGCTGCAATTTGGCAAACTAAGACTTTCACAAGCCTGTTCCCTTACCCTCCCTCCTACGGGCATGCTCCTCGCCTCACCACTCAGCACCTGTCCTCACAGTGCTTGTTTCTGTCGGCACTTACGTTAGTTGGGGCTGCACATGGCACCAGGTCTCAGGAGAGGTGGTGAGGACTCTCTTTACCCTCAGAGAGGTGGCAGTGAGCACCTGTGGAGAGGTGCCAGGCTGGGAGGGTGCATCGAAAGCAGAGCTGTGAACCTAGTGCCAGGCAATGGAATCTACACATGAGATTGGCACTGTAGGAGGTGGGTCTAGGAATTATCCAGCTGAAGTCCTCCACACACATGACCTGGGGATGAAGTTTGGCTGCCATTCAACGCCGTTTTTATATGGACAAGTTGTTGATTCCTCTTGAATCTCAGATTCCTCAGCTGTACAATTAGGGCCCAACAGGGTTGCTGCTGGCTTATGTGCAAATTAGAATTTGCCCCTCTGCATGGTTGGGTTCACAGCTCAGTGAGCTGAGCTTGGCATGCAGGCCCACACTTACCCCTGTGTGCTTCAGTTTTCCATCCCTGTGACAAATACCTGATTCAGAGGGGAAGATTTACTGGAGGCCACAGTTTCAGAGATGGGGCTGCACATCGCCTGGTGTCTTTTTTTGGGGGGAGGGTGGTGGAATGTGTCAACCACCTACAACACCCTCACAACCAGGTACCTTTGCTTAGTGCCAGTTGCATAATTGTGCACCACAGTTCCAACTATGCCTTTGTCCATGAGGTCCCGTGAAAAATGTACAAAGCATTCATGTACCAGTACTTCACACCCATAATCCTAACTACTCAGGAGGCTGCAATGTAGAGATTCATGGCTCAAGGACAGCTGGAGAAGAATAGTTTACTAGACTCCAAATACCAGGGAGGAAAAAAACAGCTGGAGTCATGGCTCAAGTGGTAGAGCACCAGCCTAGTGAACACAGGCCCTGCACCTGATGCTGAGCAGAACCACAGAAAAGAGTCACTGCAAACTACCAGACTTGGATTCACATGCGAGTATGCTTTGCTGGAACGGCATGGCACATTCCAGGCATTTGCTGCCAGTTGCACAGAGTTTGTCAGCATCTGCCTATCTTACCAGAGAACAAGCCCTGAGCAATAGTAACATAGTAACATCGATTCACTGAGGACACAGACCCATGGTCACAGGCATGGAGCTTTACCTAAAGAGATTGGTTTGAAGTGGGGGGGGGGGGGGGGGGGGGGGGGGGGGGGGGGGGGGGGGGGGGGGGGGGGGCGAATGAGAGACCAACTTCCCACGACAACATTGTCTCAGGGACCAGTAGCACAGACTACCCACCCTAACCCCACTCCCAGCTCCTGACTGCTGGTCTTCAGGTTCCCTGGGACCATGTCACCAGCTACTGCTCCTCCTGAGCGTCATTCCTGCCCTACAGCCCTCAACCCTTCTCCCACTAGCCCACTGGAAGACTCAGGAAAGCAAGGATTTCAGAATGTCACACCCATTCTCTGTGAACAGCACTTCCTTAAGAGGATATCATTCTAAGAAGGCAGAGAGCAGTAGCCACATGGGTAATTGTACAAAGGAACATGAATTATGCCATCACCCTTTTGGCACAAAAATAATTTTCAGTAAAAGGTTAAAACCATCAAGTTGTATCAATGAGAACTATTCCATTATTCTAAGAATGATTGATTGGAAAGTACTTTACTTACAGGAAAATCACAGTGATACAATATAGCTTCTACTTTTAAAGCACTTTCCATTTTTAAAAAAAAAAAGCATACCAATGTATAAAAATAGTTATACTAAAGATGTGAATCAACAGCCAAGTAATTTATTGGCACTTGAAAGCCTTGTGGTATAAATAGATCCAACAATAGCATATCAAGTAACTCCAGGCCATGACAACCTGACTTCCATTTTCACTAACAAAAGTCATATGTGGTTCATCCAAGCCATCCAACCACCCTAGAAGAGATCTTGGGAAGAGAACACAGAAAGGGAAGCACTGGGCAAGGTAGCCATAGAGATACAAGGGACAGATGTGGTCTCTACCTGAAGTATTTTCAAATTGTCCCAGACTAGACAGCACAAAGTTTTCAGGGTCCTAAGAGAATTACAAAGAGTTATGGCAGGGCTGGAAAGGTGGCTCAGTGGTAGAGTGCTTGCCTTGCATGCATGAGCCCTGGGTTCAATTCTTCAACACCACACAAGCAGCAAAAGCTAGAAGTGGTGCTGTGGTTCAAGTGGTAGAGAGCCAGCCTTGAGCTGAAGAGCTCAGGGACAGCGCCCTGGCCCAGAGTTCAGGCCCCCTGACCAACAAAAAATTTAAAAAATGCCAGGCACTGGTGGCTCACACCTGTAATCTTTTTTTTTTTAATCCGGTCGTGGGGCCTGAACTCTGGGTCTGGGCACTGTCCCTCAGCTCTTCAGCTCAAGGCTAGCGCTCTACCACTTGAGCTACAACGCCACTTCCGGCTTTTTTTTTTTTTTTGCTTATGTGGTGCTGAGGAATCGAACCCAGGGCCTCAGGCATGCAAGGCAAGCACTCTACCACTGAGCCACCTTCCCAGCCCCTCACACCTGTAATCTTAGCTACTCAGGAGGCGGAGATCTGAGGATCGTGGTTTAAAGCCAGCCCGGGCAGGAAAGTTTGTGAGACTCTAATCTCCAATAAACCACTAGAAAAATGGATGGCATTGTGGCTCAAGTGGTAGAACGTGCCTTGAGCTGAAGAATGCAGGGACAGCATCCAGGCCGACAAATAATTAAATACATGAATAAATAAATAATAAAGCCGGGCGCCGGTGGCTTACCCCTTTAATCCTAGCTACTCAAGAGACTGAGATACGAGGATCGCAGTTCTAAGCCAGCCCGGGCACGAATGTCCATGAGACTCTTACTTCCAATAAACCACTAGAAAACTGGAAGTGGTGCTGTGGCTCAAGTGGTAGAGTGCTCAACTTGAGCTGAAGAGCGCAGTGACAGCACCTAAGCCCAGTTCAAGCCCCACAACCGACAAAAAAATAAAGAGTTATGGCATTTCTTTTTATCCACCCTCACATACTATGAACAGAGCATATGGAATCAGCTAGATCTGAATGCAAATTGTACCTCTGACATGTATTAGCTAGGGGAGCAGGTGACAAGTGATTTAATGTCTCTGATCCAATTCCCTAGTTTCCAAAGATCAGAGGTCACTGAAGGCATCTTCTCTGTTTCAGTGCGCAGTGGCTTGACTGCCCTCTTTTTGAAGAAAAGTGGAACCTCCTGCATCTCACTTCTGGTGAGGTCAAAACAAGGGCAAGCTGAGCACCATGGCACACACCTATAATCCTAGCTACTTAGGAAGCTGAGATTTAAGGATCTCAGTTTGAAGAGTCTGAGTAGATAAATCTGAAAGATTCACTGGTGGTTAACCAGCAAAAAAGCTGGAACTGAAAGCTGTATACTTTTCCATAAGAATGTGCCAAAGATTATACATGCATTCTCCCTTCTGATAGTTTCCTTTGATTTGTCTTTGTATACAGTGCAGCAGTCAATACCTTTATATACCTATATCCCTAAATTACAGGCGCTTTTACTTCTATTGAAGAATCCTGGGAACAGGATTGTGGACATAAAGGCATATATATTTCCTTGTCACTGAATGTATTTTCATACTCCTTTAAGACCATTCCTTGTCTCCTAAGCTTACTTTGTTCCTAACTCCTCCGCTGTCCTTTTTCTGAGGCTTTTCTTGAGAAATCTGGCTTGCTCTAGACTCTGTAAGAACTTCAGGGAGTATCTGTTTAGTCTTTCTTAATATCCCACAGTATTTAGCACTAGTTAGCACTTGATCCATTGGACTTGCTTCCTTTTAGGTGTCAGTCACTGTAATGGGGACATAGTTCATTATAGCTGCTGCAACTGAAAAAAATTAATGCCAAGGCTCTTATAAGATGCAACAGTCTGGGTTGGGATGTAGCTCAGTGGCAAAGCGCTTGCCTAACAAGCGCAACGTCCTGGGTTCGATCCCCAGTACCAAAAAAGAAAAGACAAAAAAAAAAAAAAAGATGCAACAGTCTCTGTTTATAAAAGCTTTTAGAGTCAGGCACAGTATGACTCTTACCTTTAATCCTACTCAGGCAGTTGAGATATGAGGATCTAGGTTCAAAACCAGGCTGGACAGACATACCCAAGAACATTTATCTCCAACTAAGCAGCAAAATACCAGAACTGGAGGTCAAGCGGTAGAAATCCAACTCTGAGCAAAAAAAGCTGAAGAGGGGACTGGGAATGTGGCTTAGTAGTAGAGTGCTTGCCTAGCATGCATGAAGCCCTGGGTTTGATTCATTAGGTCCACATATACAGAAAAAAGCCAGAAGTGGCAGACCCTGTGGCTCAAATGGTAGAGTGCTAGCCGTGAGCAAAAAAAACCTCAGGGTCAATACCCAGGTCCTGAGTTCAAGCCCTAGGACTGGCAAAAAAAAAAAAAAAGGTTAAGAGCCCCAGTGCCAGCACACACACACACACACACACACACACACACATGCGCGCACACATACACACACACATATACATAGGAGCTAGCAATCTGGGAAAAATTGTAAAGTGCCCCTGAAAGTAGTAATTTTTCAAGGGAGACTATGTAACCACATTTGTTTTAAATTTGTTAGCTGAACACATGACTAGGGTTGCCCTGTCTAAAGGCAGAGGTCCAAAGACTTTCTTATGGTGGTTTCTGTTGTTAGTTCTTCCATAGTTTTCTCCAACATAGGCCTTAGAAAACAAAAAACTTGCTAGGTCCCTGTATTTAGATGGAGAACATCTGGCTGGTTCTACTTCTTGCATGCATATTTAATGGCTAATTCTGTAGATAAGATCTATAGAAAAAGAGTCTAGGGCATCTTATGTCAGGAAGAAGCACTCAAAAACAAAATGATGGAGACTACAAGAAATCTCCAAATGGCCAAAGCTGGAACAATTTGAGCAACAAAATAAATATTAGATAATAGCACAGAGAATAAACGAGTTCATACTGATATAAATGATTGAATAGACATCTCCCATACAAAATTCAAAGCAATTTATGTGAAACAACTTTACCCTCAAGCTAACACATAGCTTCAGAACATAATTAGAATGTACTTTGTGATTTGCTTCTAATGAGTACAATATGAAAAGAAGGGCAAAGTGATCAAGGTTAACATCAGTGTTCATTGTGTATATCCTTGACATGAAAAACCAGTCTAAACATGGGAGAGAAAAAAATCCACATCCCAGTTGAGCCCATTCTATACAAGCTGACCAGTCCACCTTGGGTCTACCAAAGTCATCAAAAACAATGTCTAAGAAACTGTCCTAGCCTTCCAGTCTACAAAAACAACTCAATGTGAGATGGATAGCAACCTGATATTAAGCCAAAACTGAGTCTGGAGTTCAGTTCATGTCAGACCATTAGAATTAATGAATGTACCACAGGAAGATGTAGAGAAATTGGAGGGGATAGTATGGAAACTCCCTGTACTGTCCTTGCACTTTTTCTATAAACTATTCTAAAATTGTTTTTTAACTATGCAATTTGACAACAGATTAGCTACTTGCTTACTATAACTATGCTTTCTATTACAGGGTGCTGGTGACAGTTTTGTGGGAGCCTTGGCCTTCTACCTGGCTTACTACCCAAGTCTGTCCTTTGAAGAAATGCTGAAGAGGTCCAATTTCATCGCCTCAGTCAGCGTGCAAACTGCAGGAACACAGTCTTCATATCCGTACAAAAAAGACCTTCCACCGACTCTATTTTGATGGCTTCTAGCCCTAAATATAACTTGAAATAAAAAGTACTACTCTTAGTAGCTACTCTTAGCTACCACTTCCTAGAAATGTTCTTTTAATTCCTAGTTTGTAACTATCCTTTTCTTTCCATGCACTTACAAAGCCGACTAAACTAGAAAAGCAAACTCCATCATCAGGATCTGTACAAACATTAGTACTATAAGAGACTACCAGCAAATTCTATTCGACACACTATGGTGGACCAGTGTCTCAAGCCAGAGCAGAGAATGGTCAGTAAGGAAAAAGGGTACAGAACTGGATTTCTCAGACAGCTGACAGTCACTTTTCACCTAAGGTGAAATATATGGTTTTGTAATCCAAAGTTTTGATATTGAAATATCTCAAGTGCTTATGAGTCAGTAACCAATTAAAAAAATATAAACACCCTGTGAGCTACATTCAACTCAAGGGCTAAACAGACAAGTTATTCATTAGACCAGATATTAAGGCTTTTACTTTTCTAAGAAATCCATGCATGTCCCATACCTTCTAAATTAGCATATCTACAGTCATCTAAAAGATTCTTGTAACCTAAGACTACAAAGTACAGTTTTAGCATAAAAATAGCCAAGATCTCACCTGTTACTACTTCCAACCAGTTTCACAAGAGGCCATAAAATAGCTGATTTGACTAGAATACCACAAGCCCTTAAGACTCAACAACTGTTTATCACTAATTCCCTTTCCAGAGAGCTGCTCCTGCATTTCCTCCAGAAACAAATTTTGCCAAGAGGCAGAACACCTGTCATTGTGGGACACCAGTGAGTCCCTAATGCTTGTGGCCAAGGCTAGCACAAAACATTGCCAAATACTTAATGTACAAAAAAGAAGGGGAAAAAAAGGTAGCTTTTGTAATCCTTTTTGGTGGTTGCCTGTCTTGGGGCTTGAACCCTGGCTGAGCACTGCTCTGCTTTTTTTGTTCACAGCTCTACCACTTGAGCTACACCTCCACTTCTGAGAGGCATAGACTTCCCTGACTTGGCTGGCTTTGAACTGTGATCCTCAGATCTCAGCCTCCTGGAGTTGCTAGGATTATAGGCATGAACCACTGGCACCCAGCCAAAAGCTCACTTTTTTGAAAATTCTATACACTGGGGCTGGGAAGGTAGCTTAGTGGTCGATATTGCTTGCCTTGCATGCATGAGGCCCTGGGTTTGATTCCTCAGTACCACATAAGCAGAAAAAGCCAGAGTGGCGCTGTGGCTCAAGTGGTAGAGCGCTAGCCTTGAGCTGAAGAGCTAAGGGATAGTGCCCAGGCCCAGAGTTCAGGCCCCATGACCTATCCAAAAAAAAAAAAAAAAACAACTGTATGCTGCTTTGGATTTGAGAATATGTCACTGGCATTTTTCCTAATTATACAAATACACATCAAAACCAGGAAAAAAAAACTTGGTTTATTCTTCTTCCCACTTATCCTTGACATCCATCGCAGTTTACATGGGAATTTCTTCCAAGATCACCTGGAGTGCTACTGTGCCTTTTCTACGAAGTACAAGGAGCAACCAAGAAATTCATACAAATCTCATCATGGGGGAATAATGTTTTATTATATAAAGCAATGGTTATTTCTTGGTAATGTTCTTTTTATTTCAAACAGTAGTAGGAAATACTAAGAGACAATTGGACAGGCTATTTTAATACTTTTTTATTAAGGACTATAAAAGTATCCAGAAAGATAAATAATTGGTAGAATGATATCTGTCCTGAAGACCTTCCTTTCACTGCATTGTTCCCTTCACAATGGCCTTCAAATCAAAGGAGGCAGTGAGGCTGTACCATTTCCTCTTCTTTATTACTCGCTGCAGGATTTCTCAATCAGTATCCCCACCCTCAGTCTTCTCCTTTATAAATCAAACTCATGTTTAATCCATTGTTCAAAGAGAGCGTATTTTTTTCAGTTCTGTGAAGAGGACTTTTTTCTGCACTGTGGAAGGAGAAAAAAAGGCTGTAACAGAAAACTAAAAAATATTTTATTACAATAAACATTATCAAAGTCTTCTCCTTTCTCTTAAGTTTATTATTCCATTGACATGAATATGGAGCTGATTTGCAAACTCACAGGTCCTCAATCTCAGACTAGAGAAAAAAAGACAAAATGGTACAGGAAAAAAAGAAAGAAAAGCTACCATTCCACCAGTGGCATCCTCAGTACCTCAAAAAGCAATAAAAAGAATTATTCACCATAGCTAAGATATGGAACCAACCCAGATGCCCCTCAGTAGATGAATGGATCAAGAAAATGTGATATATATACACAATGAAATTCTATGCTTCCATCAGAAAGAATGACACCTGCCCATTTGTTCGGAAATGGAAAGACTTGGAAAAAATATTAAGTGAAGTAAACCAGACCCAAAGAAATATAGGTCCCATAGTTTCCCTTATTTGCAATAGTCTATGTCTAGGATAATCTTATCAGATGAGCAGAAAAGCTCAAAAGCTATGTACATATGACCATATGTATGTAGATGATGCTAAGCGAAATGAACCCCAAGATGTGGACACAAGAGGTTTTCCTTTGCCATTGTTTTATTTTTTTATTTTTATTGTCAGTTATGGGTCTTCAGCTCAAGGCCAATGTTCTACCACTTGAGCCACAGAGCCACTTCCTGTTTTCTGGTGGTTTATCGGAGATGAGTCTCACAGACTTTGCTGCCCAGGCTGGCTTTGAACCGTAATCCTCAGATCTCAGCCTCCTGAGTAGCTAGGACTATAGGTGTGAGCCTCCGGTGCCCGGCTGTTGTTGTTTTTAATGTATTATGTGATTTTTTTGTTTCTTTTGTATGTTCTTCCTCCTATGGTATATCCCTATTGTCACTGTTATTTGATTTTGGTAACTTCATCTTGTATTTACATTGATCTCATTTGGGGAGGGGAAGGGGAATAACAAAATGCTGAAACAAGGACACAGATGGCCCATTGCAACAGTGATACTCACAAGACACTATGTTGGAAATTAACTTTACAACTTGGGGGTGGGGAGTGGAGGAGGTGGGGGAGGGAAGGGATAGTAGGAGAAAAACAAAGGAGAGGGTAACAATGCTCGACAAGAAATGTACTCATTACCCTATGATGTAATTGTAACCCCTCTATACAGCATCTTTACAAGAAAAATATTTTTTGGGGGGGTCCGGTCGTGGGGCCTGAACTCTGGGCCTGGGCGCTGTCCCTCAGCTCTTCAGCTCAAGGCTAGCGCTCTACCACTTGAGCTATAACACCACTTCTGGCTATTTTTTTTTGCTTATGTGGTGCTGAGGAATCGAACCTAGGGTCTCAGGCATGCAAGGCAAGCGCTTTACCATTGAGCTACCTTCCCAGCCCAAGAAAATAATTTTTTTAAGAGATAAAAAGAAAAAACTTGGGTGTAAAAATGGGAAATAATGTCCAATCCTGAAACACATAGATAATTAAGAACAGGCTGAGAACTGGACTACAGCAATGGAGTAGCAGAACTGAGGAAATCCCAAAAGAAATGGCAATCCAGGAGAAGAATAAATGCCATGGAACCTCTATTTCCAGAGGTAGTTTAATATGCGCAAACCAGATGTTTTAGTTTTACAAAATATGATACATTGTGAATATTACAGAATACCATCTCCTGTAACAAAATCAAAACAAAGTGCTGCCAGCCCCCATGAGAGGGGGGCCATGAGAGGCTGCTGGATGCTAGGAAGTGAGGTTTTCATAGGTCCCACAATGTCCCAACAGCCCATTATTAACCTCCACATACATGATACTTACCCACACATGTATCACACACATCTCACCTCCCAACTTGATTCCTCTTGGCAAAAAAAAAAATACAAATGCACCATGGAAAATCCAATCATTCAACATCTCTTCACTAGTCTCCACCATAAATGAGATTTCCCTATCCTAATTCTGGTCCAGCAGAGCTACAGTTAAAGAAATCCTCAAACTGGGCACTGGTGGCTTATTCCTTTTATCCTAACAACTCAGGAGGCTGAGATATGAGGATCAAAGTTCAAAGCCAACCTGTCCAGCAAAACCCATGAGACTATCACCAATTAAGCACAAAAAAAGCTGAAGTAAAGCTGTGCCTCAAATGGTAGAGCACTAACCTTGAGCAAAGAAGCTCAGGGACAGCTCCCAGGCCCCAAGTTCAAGCTCCAGGACTGGCACTCCCCAAAAAAAACAAAACAAAAAAGATGATACTTTTCCATTAAACATTCTTGTTAGTTGAAGAAATATTTTCCAAGTTTTTCTACATGGAAGTAAAAAAGGAGCTGGGGGTGTGGTTAAGCTCAGCAGAATGCCTACCTAACGTGAAAAAAGCTTTAAGTTCCATCCCTGGCACCACTCAAAAAAAAAAAAAAAAAGGTAAAAGAAAACTTGTTTAACTGAGAAGCAGATTATTTAAATGAACATAACCAGAAGTCGCTAGTCAAGATTAATAGAGCACAGCTTTATTTATTCAGGAAAATCCCTTCCATCCTCTGAGTCTATTGAATTCAAAGAACACTTTGTCCATGGAGTTGTTCAAGGCAATGTGGTGTTCACAAGATGCAAGAGAGCCTAACAATACACCATGAGGTACTTGTGTGAATGTCGAACATGCACACACCCAAGAACATTAAGATAAAGGCAACAGCATTGGCTACATGAGGCCTCAAAGAAAGGATAAAGGTTGGCTTCCAAAGGAGCAGCTTTTGGACAAACTAAAACTAGAATGATGGGAGGAGGCAGGAAAGACCCTTGGGCTCTGAGGCCTTTAATACTGGGCTGACCACAAAGGAAAGCACTGGTTTTGTTTAAAAAGTAAGTTTCTAGAAAAGTAATCTGTGCCCATGTAGTAGAAAGAGCAGGCACTTGGATTTGGAAGGGTTAGTTTTAGACTTTGGCTCCATTATTGGTCAGCTATGAGTCTCTAAGCACATTTCTAAGAATATTCTTTTTTCCTTATGAGAAAGAACTCTATTTCCTTTGCTGTCATATACACAACAAGCACTCAATTTGTGCTAGTTGAACTGAAATGACATGTTGCTATCCACAACCATAAATATAAATTAATTCTATCAAAATATTTGCTGTTAAATTCACAGAACAATGATTCTGTCAAGTTCTTTCCCTACAGCTAACCTACATCTATTGTCTCAGTTAAGTCTACATTGCCTTGTTTACTCATCCATAGAAATGAAACTGACAAGTTTTCAGTCTCTTTATGATAAGCAGTTTAATAAGCTTACACCTTAGCCTTTAATCCTTCCTCCTTGGAAATTAGCAGCTAGTTTTGCTTTTCTGTGTTTTTTCTGTGGATTTTGTTGTGGTGGTGGTGGTGGTTGTTTGGTGGGCTGTGGGGCTTGAACTCAGCCTGGGTGCTGTCCCTGAGCTCTTTTGCTCAAGGCTAGCACTACCACTTTGAGCCACAGTTCCACTTGTGGTTTCTGAGTGGTTAACTGGAGATAAGAATCTCACAGGGGAGCTGGGAAAGTGGCTCAGTGGTAGAGCGCTTGCCTTGCATGCACGAGGCCCTGGGTTAAATTCCTAAACACCACATAAGCAGAAAAAGCCAGAAGTGGCACTGTGGCTCAAATGGTAGAGCACTAGCCTTGAACTGAAGAGCTGAGGGACAGTGCCCAGGCCCAGAAATCAGGTTCCATGACAGACAAAAAAAAAAAAAGAATCTCGGGGCTGGGAAGGTGGCTCAGTGGTAAAGCGCTTGCCTTGCATGCATGAGGCCCTGGGTTCGATTCCTCGGCACCACATAGCCAAAAGAAAAAAGCAGGAAGTGGCACTGTGGCTCAAGTGGTAGAGCACTAGCCTTGAGCTGAAGAGCTGAGGGACAGCGCCCAGGCCCAGAGTTCAGGCCCCACGACCGGACTCCAAAAAAACAAAAAAAAAAAAAGAATCTCACAGAGACTTTTCTGCCAGAGCTGGCTTCAAACTCAGCTCTCAGCCTCCTGAGCAGCTAGGATTACAGCCGTGAGCCACCAGCGCCCAGAAGCAGCTAATGGAAAGGACAGAGGATGACATAGCTGCTTCTTGTCACAGAGTACTATGAAATGTTTTCAACCTGATCTGACTCATAAAATAGACAAAACATTATCCTAAACCTAACTTTACTCATCACAGTAATACATGATGAGAGAACTATCAAACTTATCTGGTACTCTAGACAGACCTCAAGGTAAATACCTTTATCACAAAAGTCTACAAGAGCATCTATTGGCAGAAAGCATGGCAGTTTCCTATTCCAGAACATTCTCTTCTGCTGTACTGCAAGGCTCTGCAAAGCTCTGACCTTCTTACTAAAAAATTCCTGTCTATTTGAAATTTATATATGAATATTTCCTTCTGCTTTCTGAACTCATGGTCAAAAATGTTTACAGCTGTATCCTTTTCCCAATCTCAAAACTTTGACAAATGCTAAATTCCCACTACTTACTCCACATGGATGAAAACTCCAATACATTTGTACACATAAACTACCACAGAAGTTTATTCCATCAACAGTAATTAGTGCTGTGCAAATTCCTAAATGCACTCTAAAAGAAAATTACAGAAAGCTGGGCACTGGTAGTTCATGCCTATAATCCTAGCTACTCAAGAGGCTGAGATCTGAGGATCACAGTTCAAAGCCAGCCCAGGCAGGAAAGTCCGTGAGACTCTTATCTTCAACTAACCACCAGAAAATCAGAAGTGGAGCTGTGGCTCAAAGTGGTAGACAGCTAGCCTTGAGACCCACAATCAACCCCCCCCCAAAAAAATTCACAAGTTATTTTATTATACAGTTCATCACTTTTTGAGTTTCCACCCATTAACATAAAAAAGCAGAAAAAAAAAACACCAAATTAATCCAGTAACAAATTTTTCAGGCTCAAAGAATGGATCAAGCAGTGCAGCAAATGCTTAAGAAGCACAATGCCCAAGTTCAAATCCTAGTACCACCACCAAAAAAAACACCAATAACTTTCCAAAGGAAGAATCATCCTCCTGAAATTCACTTCTAATCCTCAAGTATCAACCTAGAATTGCCTTTTTATTCTGAAATAACTAAAATTAATAACACTACAGAACCATGAGGGAATTTATTGCTATTAAAGAATGGAATTCAAGTAATTTTAAGCTGACAACTGGACTTCTCAAGAGACTTTTTTAACATCTCATATTATACAATCTTTCTCTTGCCTTTAAGAAGCAGTCATGAAGGGCACAAAAATGAAGTCAAAAGAACAGGAGGAGCCGGATGCCAGTGGCTCACGCCTGTAATCCTAGCTACTCAGGAGGCTGTGATCTGAGGTACACTGTTCAAAGCCAGCCCGGGCAGAAACACCCATGAAACTCTCATCTCCAATAAACCACTAGAAAACCGGAAGTGTGGCTGTGGCTCAAGCGGTAGAGTGCTCGCCCTGAGCTGAAGAGAGCAGGGACAGGACCCAGGCCCACAGTTCAAGCTCCACGACCGCCCAAAAATAAAAAAAGAACAGGAGGCTCTGCTCAAGTAGTAGAATTGTTGCCTCCAGCACACAAGGCCCAAAGTTCAACCCCCAGTACTCAAATTTTTTAAGGGCAACACTAATTAGTACTGTGCAAGTTTCTAAATAAACTCTAAAAGAATTAAAATCAGAGAAAGTTATAAAGTTGTTTGCTAGTTTTGTACAAATCTGTCCACCAAATTCAGAAACAGGATGGACTTCTACCAACAGCCATCAGTTTCTGACTCTACTTGGTTTGTGAGTAGACAACTGGCCAGGGGAACATTAATCTTTCTGTGGGGCAGTTTTGGGGCTTGAACTCTGGGCCTGGGCACTGTCCCTCAGCATTTCAGCTCAAGGCAAGTGCTCTACCACTTGAGCCACAGCGCCACTTCTGGTTTTCTGGTGGTTCACTGGAGATAAGGGTCTCAAAGACGTTCCTGCCCAGACTGGCTCTGAACCTCGATCCTCAGATCTCAGCCTCCTGAGTAGCTAGGATTACAGGCGTAAGCCACCAGCGCTCGGCACATTTATCTCCTTTAAATAAATATTTCTCCCTACTGAGATCGTAAGTGACTAGATAATCCAGAATTTTGTTACATGGCACAAAATGGAATCAACTTCTCTGCCCTGGTGCACCAACACATAGGTACATATATCCCTTTGACTCACATCTGGATCCCAGAGCATGCCATTGTCAGACACCACCCTGGCCTCCTCAAGACGCTTTGTTTCTAGAACCCTACACCTTCTCACCTTCTTGTCATGGTAAACAATCCCCACTGGGAGACTCTGCTTAACTATCCTAGCTAATATAACTCATCCCACCATCCACATTCCCTCCTACATCTCCACATCTCCATCAGCTCTGGCTAACAGCATTTATCAGTGTCACTTTTCCCCTCTCCCTCTCCATCCAGACTGTAAATGCCAAGAAAAAAGGGACAGAATCTGCCTGCTATCTTGGCTTATGCCACATCTGAACAGTACATGTGACAAAATTGTCACAGACAAATAGTCTAGAAAGAAGGTGATAGCCTTTGAAGGTCTTTGAACATATTGTGGAATCACTTCTCTGAATCTTACCAATTGGATCATAATGCAAAAGAGTCAGTTTCTCTCGGAGTCGGCTTCTCTTGGTGTTGAAGGAGAAACCTGTCCCAGCTTGGCTCACCATTTTCACCAGAATGGTTCTAAGATTAAAGAGTAAACTGTTACAAGTTGAGAAAACACACTGAACTGCTGTGAGTAGAGATCACATTTTGAACTCTGTGGAATCACAGTGGTTGTAAATGTCAGGTGGCCCTAAGAAGGTTCAGTTCTAAGACAACCTACACTCCTATAAAACCCACTTTCAATTGATTCAAATTTCAAGGTTTAGTCTTGACCTGAGTGATTTCGTAATGACCTAACCAAATCAATAAAAAACAAGTGTGTGTGGTCACTACAGCTTTTAATAACTGTGTTGTCTGTTACTTTTCATTTGTCTTGTCTCCCCACATACACCATGTTACTTCTCATGTAATTACAAAACAAATTTCAACTATTTCAGACCATGTTACATACCACTCCACTGCTTTCACTGTACAGCACAATGATTAAGACAGACACTAATCAGTCATCTATTCAAGAAACATTCAAACAAATCTACCCAAGCCAGGTGCTGGTGGCTCACATCTGTAATCCTAGCTACTCAGGAGGCTGAGATCTGAGGATTATAGTTCAAAGCCAGCCTGGGCGGGAAAGTCCATGAGACAATTATCTCCAATAAACCACTCAGAAAACTGGAAGTGGTGCAGTAGCTCAAATGGTAGAGCGCTCGCCTTGAGCTGAAGAGCTGAGGGACAGCATTCAGGCCCAGAGTTCAAGCCCCATGACTGACCAAAAAAAAATCTACCCAGTGCTAACTGACTCTGTGAAAAACACTGCAGGAAGCATAAAGCTACTCTATCCAGGCACCAGTTGCTTATGCCAATAATCTGACCTACTCAGAAGGTTGATACCTGGAGGATAGAGGTTCAAAGCTAGACTAGGCAGAAAGTCCACAAGACTCCAAAATAACTATCAAAAAGCAAGGGTGAAAGTGGGGCTCAAGTTGAAAATCAACTGTCAAGCCAGTGTGAGAGAGATGCTGAGTTCAAACCCCAGTACTGACAAAGCAAAAAAAAACTAGCTAAAAGTATGCAAGGTGAGTTGGTGCATAAAAACTGAAGGTAAAATATATATGACAAATGTCACAAAATGATAAAAACATGAAATGCAGGGGATCTTTCTAGATCCCCAAAAAAGCACAGGATTATTACAGAATCTAAAGGTGGGGATTTCAGACATAATAATGTAAGAAAAATTATGATTCTACTATTGAATAGTCAAATAAAGATAAAATATTCAGCCTGATACCATCGTGTGAATGCAGAGCTTTTGACAGAATCTAGACTTCAAGTATCTTTTACCAGAGTAGCAATAGGTAAAGATCCTTTAGAGATGCTGGACAGCTGCTACTATTCCCTGTCACCCCCAAGACACAGGGGAAGCAACCAATACAGCATACTAGGATGCTAGCTGTGATCTTCTGTAGGTTAGGTTTACTAAAGGCATTTCAGCTCACCGTATTTTGAACCTGTGATGGGTTTTTCAGGAGGTAACACCATCACAAGTCAAGGAGCACCAGGATATCTTGAAAGAATTCATAAGAATAAAATAATTAAACAATTAACCCTCAAATCTACTTTAAGAAAATTAAAGTCGGGTACCAGTGACTCACACCTGTAATCCTAGCTACTCAGGAGGCTGGCCAACTCAGGAAGAAGAGTCCAAGAAATTCTTGTCTTCAATTAAC
Source organism: Dipodomys ordii (assembly GCF_000151885.1). NCBI lineage: Eukaryota > Metazoa > Chordata > Mammalia > Rodentia > Heteromyidae > Dipodomys > Dipodomys ordii. Next base: position 7,501,570 of record NW_012267236.1, read on the forward strand.
CAGCAAAAATCCCAAAGTGTTGGTGTGGCTCAAGTGGTAAAGCAGAAGCCTTAAGCAAAAAAGCTAAGGGTCAGAGCTTAGGCCCTGAGTTCAAGATCCAGTGCCAGCATTAAACAAAAAAGGAAAAGACAATCGAGGCAAAATGCTTAGTCTAATACAAAGAAATGCTAATTACAACAACTGGATTAATAAAACCTCACATAAACAAAGTGCAAATGAAACAAAAACTTTTACTTACTTTGACTTGCTCTTGGCAACTTTTTGTGTAACGGTTGAAAGAGAAAAATACAAGTTTATTATTCTTATAAACAGTAATAAAAAAAAAAACCATTGAACTCATGAAGCATGTCGTAAGCTTTCACACTGTTTTCCCTCAATATCAGGGAACCCACGAGCATCTTACAGGACCAGGATTGATCACAATGAGGAACACAATGCTTTGCGCACTCACTGCAGTGGACTGGGTACTTTTCAAGTCTTCCTACAGTAATACTGGCCTCATGTTTTCTTCTAGGGTGTAGCTGGCTGCACTGTAAGCAGCCTAGGGTTGCACAGATCACTCTTTGGAAACGGTCGCGGTGGAGCAGGGACACCACACGCACAGGGGGCGAGCCGACCTGCAGGAGGCGCGATCCCGGGCACTCCCGGCGCCCCGCACGGGAGCGGGGTCCCCGTCTTTGGGGTTAGAAAGCCGGAGATCCTTTCCAGCTGGGACGTCGACACGGGCCGACGAAGCCCCTGCAGGGCTTTCCCACACTGCCTGACCTAACTCCGGCGACCCCGGGACGCCGCACGGCCCCGCGCCCCCGCCCGCCCGCACCGCCCCGCAGCACCCGGCGCGGTCACCCGCCCCCGCCGCGGGTCCCGCCACCACCACCGGCCCCCCCTTACGGGAGACGGCCGAGAGCAGCATAGTGACCACAGCCCTGAACCGTGACCGGCAAACAAGTGCTTCCGGGGCATCAGCCAATTCCGGAAGAGGATTTCTGGGATTTCCTAAAACCACGCCCCCAGCCGGAACCTGCCAGTCCTCGGGCCCCTGGTGCCCCCCGCCGTGTTCGTGGGAGCTGGGGGTGTAGGGTCCTTCGCTTGGCCTTTGGTGATCGAGGGCCGGCCAGTGGCTCCCTGTTCCACCCAAAGGCCCGCAAACATTCCTCTTATTTTTCTTTTTTCTTTTTGGCCAGTCCTGGGGCTTGAACTCGGGGCCTGGGCACTGTCCCTGAGCTTCTTTTGCTCAAAGCTAGCACTCTACCACTTGAGCCACCGGCACTTCCACCTTCTTGTGTGTATGTGGGACTGAGGAGTCGAACCCAGAGCTCCATGCATGCTAGGCAAGCACTCTACCACCAAGCCACATTCCCAGCCCCCTCAAAGATTCCTTTGGGAACAATATGCAATCCCCTATTTATCAGACCTATTTAGTTAACAAATATTTGGTATTTCCTTAACTAGCATGTTCTTTGTGTTTATTATTTCAGACCCGTCACTCAGCTACTTTTGAGAGGGAGAAAGGGCAGAGGGGGTTGTCACAGAGCACTTTTGAGAATCATCTAAAACCTATGGTTTATCCCTTATAGAAAAATACAATATGCCCACCCACTATTTTCCCTAAATTGTCCAGTAGTCCTCAACCTTAAATGGGATCACCTGGGAAATGTTATTAACTATTATTAGTGCCTGCCTCCTTGTAATTGATTTTGATTATCTGTGTTTGTGCTGCCAGGCCTGGGCCTTGTGTACTCTAGGCAAACGTTCTACCACAGAGTTTGTCTTCAGCCTCCATCGAGCTTTTTAAATTCCTTTAGAATATTTTTCTGATGCACTGCCATTATTGAAAAGTACTGAACTTCATGCATTATGTTAAGTACACAATCATACACCATCTATTACAGGTGTGTCCATTTAATTAACTTTGTGTGAAGAACAGCACTTACCTGGATAGAGAGAGGAGAGAAGAGAAGTGTCAATTTGAAAGAATGAGAAAGTCTTGAAGCTGTAAACAAATAAAGGAGGCACACACATGCATTCAGTAAGACTACAGAACACATAGCAAAGAAGAAGCTCTGACCCAGAAGAGTAAGAATAGGACATATGCTTTCTGGAAAGGTGAATAGAAGACTAGCAGACAACGCCCTTTCCGCCCACACACTTCACCTGACCTGCTTCACTGTGAAAAGGCTGGCAGGCTTAGCCTTTGGGGAAAGTCAGCCAATTACAGGTATGGCTTGATAGTTTGGTGAAGCAAAGGAGGGAGGATGGTGTCTATGGGAGCTGAAGTAAAGCATCAGAAAGGGTGTGGAGGTTTAGAGGTAATGGACTGAAACACTCAGCCTGTGGATGAAAAGGGTGGGGACTGGTCAAGGAGAGGCATTCCTGCAGTGGGTGGGAAGCTGAGCTGCATCTCAGGCTGCCAACAGAGAGAAACCACGCAAGCACTGCAGGCTGATTTTTTATTAGCCATGTGACTCTGAGCAAGGTCCTGGCCTCTGTTTGAGAGGCAGGCAATTGACAGTATTAAGGGGTAAAATCAGGACTTCACACCTGCTAAACCGAAGTGCTACACTTAAGCCATATCCTCAACCCTTTTTACTTTAGTTTGTTTTGGGGGTGGGGATGAGATAGAGTCTGACATTTCTGCCTGGGCTGGTCTGGACCACGATTCTCCTATTTCTACTTATTGGATAACAGATAACAAGTGTCAACTGAAGTAACCACCTGTGCCCAGTCCTGGGCCTCAGTTTTAAAGGAGGATTTGTGTGTTAACTTGAGTGAAGGCCACATTCCCAGATCATCTATTGCTTACTCCATTGTGAAATTTCAGAAATTTTGGAAAGTTACCTTACTTATAAGGGTAAGGGTGTGTGTGTGAGAGAGACAGAGACAGAGACAGAAAGAGATCACATGTAATACTTTTTTTATCATGGATTTCAAGTTCTTGTGATTTGCATGTAAATGGCAGACTTTCCTTAGTGGAAAAGACTTCCCTTATCTCTGGAAAATCAGTAGATGATGCCCGCACTGCTTGCTGCGCAGCCTGACCACTCCAAGTGTAATCCAAGTGGCGGCAGCAGCATCATTTGGGAGCTGGCTGGGAACATAGAGTTCAGGTCTCACTTTGGGTTTATTCAGAGTCTGCAATTTAACAAGATCTCCAAATGATGGGAAATAAATTTTGAGAAGCAGTGCTCTGAGAAAAAAAAGTGACTTACTGATCAGACAACAAAGATTGAAACTCAGAAACGGGAGAACAAACCTCATTTACATGAAATGAAGTCGTAGGGGCTGGGGTTTAGCTCAGCGGAAGAGCACCTGCCTGGCGAGCACAAGGCCTGAGTTCTGTCCTCAGCTCTGGAAAAAAAAAAAAAAGCTATAAAAGAACAAAAAAAAAAATAAGGCAACTTAAAATGTAGTAGTCGAAGACCTCTCTCAGTGTTAGTTGCTGTTACACATTGAAGCGCAATACAATGCCTGGTACATAATAGATTCTCAATAAATATTTGTCAAGTGGATGGACAAGAGCCGAGACCTCTAGAGCCAGAAAAAATTCCAGTGTGGGGCCAACAACCACCTTGACTTGATATTAACAACATGGAAAAAGTCTTCCTAGCCCCTATCTCTAGAACAATGTTAGTCCTTATTCTGGCACAGAAGAGAACTCATGGCCCTGTGGGTCCAGAGCAGGTTAAGCTACCTTCGTTAGAGAGATTAAAAATCTACATAGAAAAGTAGGCAAGAGGGCTGGGAAGGTGGCTCAGTGGTAGAGCGCTCGCCTTGCATGCCTGAGGCCCTGGGTTCCATTCCTCAGCACCACATAAGCAGAAAAAAAAAAAGCCGGAAGTGGCGCTGTGGCTCAAGTGGTAGAGTGCTAGCCTTGAGCTGAAGAGCTGAGGGACAGCGCCCAGGCCCAGAGTTCAGGCCCCACGACTGGACCCAAAAAAAAAAGAAAGAAAGAAAAGTAAGCAAGAAGGTGAACTGGCTTCTCAGGCAGGTCTGCTGTAAGGATCAGAAGTTGAGCCAACCAATGGCAAAGTGGTAGCTAGAGAAGAGCTAGACCCAGAAATAACTAATCCACACAGGTGATTCTGGGTAGCTGCCTTCAGCACGTTTGTAGTAGGCAAAATGTAATGCATTTAGTATCAGTTTTGGTTCTTATTCTTTCCTGTCTTCAAAATAAATGTTGATATGACATTTCCCACAGTCAAAGGCAACCACTACAACTCTTGGCAAAATTCCCCATGTTATAGGTAGATGGAGAAAGGTTAAATAATAAAAGAACAGAGTTTGTTATTAACTTACCTTAGAAGAGTGGATCAAGCCGGGCGCTAGTGGCTCACGCCTGTAATCCTAGCTACTCAGGAGGCTGAGATCTGAGGATCGCGGTTCAAAGCCAGCCCGGGCAGGAAAGACCGTGAGACTCCTATCTCCAATAAACCACCAGAAAACCGGAAGTGGCGCTGTAGCTCAAGTGGTAGAGTGCTCACCTTGAACTGAAGAGCTGAGGGACAGCGCCCAGGCCCAGAGTTCAAGCCCCACGACCGACAAAAAAAAAAAAAAAGAAGAGTGGATCAAAAATGTAATTGAATTGATCACTATTCCTAAGCTTCAGGGGTACCTATCCAAAAAACAAAGCATTCTTCAAACTCCAACATTGCACAAAGGAAAAAAAGTTTAAAGTAATAAAGCATTTATATTTGTGTTTCCTACATGTTGTATTATCCAGACTTTCTGGGTAACATTATAGTAGAAGGTAGAATTCAGGCCAAAATATAGCCACTTCTATCATGCCTTAGACTTTTGCACAGATTCTTCCTAATGGCAGATTCTTTTTCCTAATGATTATTTTTACATATACTGTGAACAGAAAGGTAGGTGTGTGTGTGTGTGTGTGTGTGTGTGTGTGTGTGTGTGTGTGTGCTAGTACAGCTCTATTTCTGACTCCACTTCTGGTTCACTGGAGATCAAAATCTCATGGACTTCCCTGGCTGGCTGGCCTCAAACCACAATCCTCAGATCTCAGCCTCCTGAGTAGCTAAGATTGCAAGCATAAGCAAGCCATCTGTGCCCAGTGAGAACATTACTTTTAAGCAGTGTTGTTTTTCACGTTGCCACAGTGGATGAACAGTAATTGTGCCTTCCCAAGACCTCATTTGCCTCTGCCTTAGGCTGGATCCCATGTTTAAGGTAAAATGACATGAATGTGCTAAGGGCAGAGCTCCCAAGAATAACTATTTGAAAAGCCATCCTAATTTTCCACTACTGTTTCCACTGAGCTATCCTTATTTCTAACTGCCCCAGAATGGCCACAGAGCAGAGGGATGACGGGAAGGGAGGGTGAAATTTTGTCCCCACCTGGTGCTTAGTCTGCCAAGTAGAGGGAGTAAGAATCAGACATTGAATTAGTGATTTCAGATCCTTGAACACAACCAGGAAACTCTACCCTAGCTTTTTTGTTAGCTCATAGAAAACCATGTAAAACTAACTTTCTTTTGAACACCATACAATAGGAAATTGCAACATTCATGCAAAGTCTGTTTTTTGTGGGGTTTTTTTTTTGTCTGAAACAGGGACTTGAATTTGATATCTGACACTTTTGCTCATTGGCTGGAGCTCTACCATCTGAGCCATGCCTCCAACCCCCAAATTCTGCATTTTTAAGCCACTTTTCAAATGTGTTTCTGCTGCATTTGGTTGGCCTAGAGAGACAAGCAGTTGTCATGTTCGCAAGAATGACCTAACTTGAGCTTCTGCGGTTTGGGATCCTGCCTGCCTGTGTTTTACCCTGTTTTGCCTCCAAGGCAAGAGCCCGGTCGCAGAGCCAGATTGTGGTTAGTTTCCTGGCCTCCACCCCAACCCAGGGACACACCTGCACCCCTGAGGGAGGGAGAGCCTGTGGAGGGTCCTGGAGGCCAGGGCTGAATCACTCAGCTGGAGACGTGTCAAAAGGCATTAGAACAGCACTTTGGCACTGAAGGAACAAGAATCTACACAGAAATTTTTCTGCATGCTAACAATCTAGTCTGTTTTCAAGCTAAACAAAGAAAAGTCACAAAAGTTTGCTGTCCTCAATCTCCACATCGGTGTTTTCTCTTCATATGGAATCACTCCAAAAGAAATCCCAGCCCTACCTGAGAGTCCAGGAAGACCCTGTTTGTTTGTCTTTGTTTTGTTTTTGTGTTTGATTTGGTTTGGTTTGGTTTACTGGTCCTGGGGCTTGAACTCAGGGCCTGGGCACTGTCCCTGAGCTTCTTTTTGCTTACGGCTGGCACTCTACCACTTGAGCCATAGCATCACTTCCATTTTTTTCTGTGTATGTGGTACTGAGGAATCGAACCCAGGGCTTCATGCATGCTAGGCAAGCACTCTACCACTAAGCCACGTTCCCAGCCCAAGATCCTGTTAATACTTCATCTCACAGCCTTTCCCGTCCACTCCCTATGGGCCTGGGTTAAGACTATGAGTGTTAGCCCAGAAGGCTCCTCCCTCATAACTTAACATGCTCTTTCCCTGGGCAACACTAGGCCCATGTAGTAAAGGCAACAAATGACTGGCCTCTACCCCCTTCCCTCACAGATCACCCCTTTGGGATAACTATGACCATATAAAGCAGCAAGATCCCCCAAATCCTGGAAGTTATAAAAGGTCACCTGAGACAGTAGCCGGCACTTCTCATTCCCTCTCACCTAGTGAGAAGGAGTCTTGCCTGTCCTTCACTGACAGCACACCCCTTTACTAGCAATAAACTTTTCCTTTGTTCTTCATACCTGGGTATCAGCATGGTTTTCTGGCAGAGTCTAATTTACTCTAACAATAAAAATTCAGAAAATCCTACTGCAAGCCATCATGTTCGTTAAATCACTTCTCTCTCCTGGAACATTATTTGAAATGAAACTTGAATAAACCTGAGGCTTTTTCCACACTTGGGAAGGCTCACTTCAAAGGGCTGGTATGGCCAGGTGTTGGTGGCTCACGCCTGTAATCCTAGCTTCTTGGGAGGCTGAGATCTGAAATCATGGTTCGACAACAGCCAGGGTAGAAAAGTCTGTGAGATTCTTACCTCCAATTAACCAGCAAAAAGCCAGAAATGGAGTTGTAGCTTAAGAGATAAAGAGCTAATCTTGAGCAAAAAATCCAAAGGGATAACACCCTAACACCCTATCCCTGGGTTCAAGATCCAGTACTGGGGGCTGGGAATGTGGCTCAGTGGTAGAGTGCTTGCCTGCAGCAAAAGAAACTCAGGGACAGTGCCCAGGCCTTGAGTTCAAGCCTCAGAAATGGTTTAAAAAAAAAAAAAGATCCAGTACTGGTACAAAAAAGAAGGGCTGATATGTAACTCAGTGGTAGAACATTTGCCTAGCATATACAAGGCCATGGATTTAATCCCCAAAACTACAAAATTAATGCTAATACTAATAATATACTAAAGGTTCACCTTCACATGATGTTCCAGTCAAAAGAAACATAAGTTTAACTCTGAATATTCTACAACTACTGTAAACTTTACTAAGTATCTTGAAAAGGTGGCCATTTTTCTACCCAAAGTCTCACTAAGTCGTTCTCAATACAGACAGAAGCTTCCTGCCATTGCTTCTGAAAATTAATTAGCCTTTTTGATTTATTATTTCATCTTAACCATCACCTCCACCCAGTCCTAGGGACATGGAGGTAAGCATCCAGAATCCTCCCCAAAGGTTGGGAGAGAAGAAAGGTTGTATCCACTGATGTCTCAGGGTCTTGGTCCCTGTACGGTTAGTAAGGGTTTCTGTCTCAGACAAGAGAACAGGGAAAAGGAGGCAATAGGTTGGCCTCCGGTCTGCTAGTGCTATCCTCACAACGGCAGCCTCCAGAGCAGGCTGGGACCCATCATAGCTGTCCTGATGACCTGCTGCAGGTGAAGGGCGGGGCAGGGCTGCCATCAGAGTAACCACAGTCCTGGGACAACTGACCCCAAACAAAGTGAATCATCCCAAACTGTATTTATTTCTGTCTCCACAAAGCAAGCACTTTTTGAAAGATTGAAATGATGTGGATGTAATATGGTTTGCAGCTAAGAGAGAAAAACCTGACCTAGTAACTATTTGGATGGATGGAGGAAAAGCCTTTGAAAAGACAGCTTCCATATTTGGAATAATTGGGTCCAGTTTAATTTGGTGCGTAGCGAAGTGAAAGAGCTACATGATGGCTTCAGTGTCTTTTTGCAGTTTCCCGTCACTAATTAGCTCTATGACTTAAAGGTTAATGAGATAAAACATCTATAAATCAAGTTGATGGCTAATCAAGTTGATGCAAAAGAAAGCCCCCAACTTCTGTTAGCTCTGTCGCCCTCTTTCAGGCTGTCCATTTGATTAAATTTGATTATGTGCAACTGCCTGCAAACAAATGTATAATTATAAACATTGTACTGAAATTATAACTACCTTGCCCCAGGCTCTTTTGTTGTTGTTGTTCTAGTACTAGGGCTTAAACTCAAGTAACTAGGTTCATAGGTGTGAACCACCTGTACTGGACCTTAAGGCTCATTTCAAAACATATTTAATACCTGTAAGAAAATAAGCAAATCATCAAATTAATAACAAAAATAATCATATCAGAATTAAACTGATTCATTGATAGGGTTAGCAGCGCATCTGCCCACACAGAGAAGAAGTTCCTATGTTATACTAAAAAATACATTTCTTAAAATTTGGACATGAATAAATTTGTTAATTTTCATATAACTTTTCTGTCATTTATTCTAAGGGGATCTTCTTTTGCATTAATTTAAATTCCATATATCTTCGTGGCATAAGTCCGGTCCAAATCCTCCTTAAGGAACTCTCCTTATATTCATTATATCCAATGTACATTATGTAAAAATTGAACTGTGTAACTTGAGGGTAGGAATGGGAAGGGGAAAATAGGGGAGAATGATGGGAGGAGTGACATTGGTCAGTATGCATTGTCCTTATAAGCTGACATGGGAATGAAAGCTTTATGTACAATTACTTAATAATTTAAAAAGAAATAAAAAGAAAAAATATTTGGACATTAAAAAGTCTTCTACTCTCAAGGCAGAGACAAAGGATTAAGATTCAAAGCCAGATGGATCAAAATATTAGTAAGACCCTATCTCAAAAACAGCCAAGTATGAAAGTTCATGCCTGTGGTCTCAGCTGCTTGAGAGGCAGAAGTAGAATTGCGGTTTGATGCCAGCTGAGGGGAAGCGAACAGGACACCCTATCTGAAAACAAACTAAAAGTGAAAGGACTAGGAATTTGGCTCAAGTAGTAGACCACTTGCCCTGAGTTCAACCTCCAATCCTAAAAAAAAGAAAGAAAGAAACTTTATAAACTAAAATAATTTGTTTCTATCAATTGAAGTTATAGGAGAGTTTGGGATTTAGAGAACACTCTCCTGAGTCCTTTCGTTTTGTTTTTTGTTTTTTTTGGGGGGGGGTCCGGTCGTGGGGCCTGAACTTTGGGCTTGGGCACTGTCCCTCAGCTCTTCAGCTCAAGGCTAGCGCTCTACCACTTGAGCCATAGCGCCACTTCCGGCTTTTTTTTTCTGTTTATGTGGTACTGAGGAATGGAACCCAGGGCCTCAGGCATGCAAGGCAAGCGCTCTACCACTGAGCCACCTTCCCAGCCCCTCCTGAGTCCTTTTGTAGTCTGACAGATTCTTCCCCACTTAAATTCTCTAAATGGGTCTGCCATTTACTATCATTGAAGTCTTTAGCCAAGTTACTAAAACCTCCATGCCTCAGTTTCTGCATCTATAAAGTAGGGATAAAAGTGGACTGTTGGGATGGGAAGGTGGCTCAGTGGTAGAGTGCTTGTCTTGCATGCAGGAGGCCCTGGGTTCAATTCCTTAGGACCACATAAGCAGAAAAAGCCGGAAATGGCACTGTGGCTCAAGTGATAGGGTGCTAGCCTTGAGCTGAAGAGCTGAGAGAAAGCATCCAGGCCCAGAGTTCAGGCCTCACGACTGACCCCACCCCCACCCCCAAAAAAAGAAAAATGTGGACTGGATCTTTTTTGTGTTGTTTTGTTTTTGTTGGTCGTGGGGCCTGAACTCTGGGCCTGGGCACTTTTCCTCAGCTCTTCAGCTTAAGGCTAGCACTCTACCACTTGAGCCACAGTGCCACTTCCAGGTTTTTCTGCTTATGTGGTGCTGAGGAATCGAACCCAGAGCCTCCTGCATGCAAGCCAAGCACTCTACCACTGAGCCACCTTCCCAGCCTTGGACTGTATCTTATAAGAGTATTTTTTGTTTTTTTTTTGTTGGTCGTGGGGCCTGAACTCTGGGCCTGGGTGCTGTCCCTCAGCTTTTCAGCTCAAGGCTAGCACTCTACCACTTGAGCCACAGCACTATTTCCAGCTTTTTCTGCTTATGTGGTGCTGAGGAATTGAATTCAGGGCAAGCCCTCTACCACTGAGGCACCTTCCCAGCCCATAAGGGTATTTTTGAGGATAAATATGATAATCATGGAAATTACTTAGCCCAGGACTTGGAACATAGTAAATGCTCAGTAAATTCTGATGATAGGGAATGATGTGGGGCCTTACCGCACTTGGACTTTCCTTCTTGAAGCCTTATTCAGGGACTATGCCACATGTGTGTATGTGTGTGTGTGTGTGTGTGTGTGCGCGCGCGCGTGCATGTGCGCACGTGCACACGCAGGAATCCTAGGGCTTGAACTCAGGATGTGGGAACTGTCCCTGAGCTTTTATACTCAAGGCTAGTGTTCTATCACCTGAGCCACAGCTACACTTCCAACTTTTGGTGGTTAACTGGAAACAAAGAGTCTCACAGAGTTTCCTGCCCAGGCTGGCTTTGAACTGCAATCTTCAAATCTCAGACTCCTATGTAGTCAGGTATGAGCCATTGCACTCAGGAAAATATGCAATCTTGAAGTGTGGATATTTTAGTGAGAAAAAAAAATTGTGTAATTTCGGATGGATGTATAGTTACTTGTTGTTACGCTAGCATAAGTGCAATATTCAGCAACTTGCCTTTTATCAAGGACTTTTTGCTCTCTCTTTTTCTCTCTCACTGTAAGTCAGTCTCACTATGTAGCCCAGGCTGGCTTTGAACTCACAATCCTTTTGCCACCATCTCCCAAGTGCACACTTTTACTTTTCCCTACTGCAGAATTTTTCTAACTTAACATATTAAAGGAAGCCGGGCACTAGTGGCTCACGCCTGTAATCCTAGCTACAGGGGAGGCTACGATCTGAGGATCATGGTTTAAAGCCAGCCCAGACAGAACTGGCTTTATCTTATCTCCAATAATCCACCAGAAAACTGGAAGTGGTGCTGTGGCTCAAGTGGTAGAGTGCTAGCCTTGAGTTGAAGAGCTGAGGGACAGCACCCAGGCCAAGTTAAGTCCCATAACCAACCAAAAATTAATAAAATAAAATAAAGGAGTTAACAAGTTCTAAGCATCCAGATCCTTGGAGATAGGAAAGTAATTTAGAGCCTCATTTCCCCAACCAGGGGCCTTGAACAGAAATAGCATGTCAAGGGCATTATTTTGGTCTTACAGAGGGAATTTCTGGATCTTCTGTTCCTTCTGGCTGGATCCATTTCCTCCTGGAATAGCTCATAGGAAGCATGGTTGGATGGGAGTAGATTCTCTACAATTATCCCATTCCCAGGCTCCCCACTGCGTGTGTTTTCAGTCAACAAGGCTCTGCTCTGTGGCTACTGGTTGAACAGCAACATGAATCCTAGACTAAGTACCATCCAGCAGCTCTGATGCTCAGATAGTCAATTCCATTTTAGCAATAAGGCGAAACAGTCTTGGAGAAAAGAAGAAGTTGAAACCCTGCAAAGAACAGGGCCTAGCAGCTGCAGCCCAAGTTGGGCCAGCCCTGCTGACCTTGTCTTTGTCCTGCAAGAACCACACAATACCCATCTGCCCTTCCTTTCCCCTCCCCGGAAGCAGGAAACAGTAAGGAGGGTTAAGCAACCACTGATGAGGCAACCACCCAGGGAGCCTAGAGTCTGAGGGAGCCCAGCATTGGGGAAGATGGCCTTGCTCCTTTCAACCAGGCACTCCTCACATCAAATTCATGAAAGGAAAGCACTCAACTGATCACAGTCATTCTACCTCACCAGAGCTGGGCACTCTGCTATAGCTAGGATAGACCCAGACTCTTGGAACTTTAGGGTTGGAAAGCCTGTGGAGCAACACCCCCATTCTACAAATGATGCAAGTGAAGCCCGGCTAGGTGCACCAGCCTGCCCAGACTAGAGTTCACATCTCTGTCTTGAACAACAAACAGCGAAAGAATCAACATGCTCTCAGGATTGGCCACACAAGCAAGGAGTGATCTGTGAAGTCCTCTGGGCTGGGCCTAGTTGTTCGGGAGATTCTAACGAGTGAGGCTCAAATCCATTTAAACATATGCAGAAGACTTTTTCAAGTGGATTGGAGGAAAGCAGGCCAATGTCAGGCTGATATGGGCCCAGGGAAGGCTGTGGGGAAGGAAAGGTATCCATTCTGCAAGTCCAGGAAGCCCTACCTATACCTGGGTCCTCATGCCCTCAGCCCCCCAGGATTCTGGGAAATACTGAGGCTGCCAAAGCAGGTAGATGGATCTAGATTGACTGCAACTCTGCCCACTGAGGGGGAAGAAGGGAATGAACAGAGAGAGCAGTAATCAATACAAGGGGTTTGATTGGGATTCTAAAGTACTGGATTATGATAATAATAAAAATATAGTGCATGTGACTTAAAGGTATGTAAGCCATAACCACATATACACATATTTTATTTATTTTTATTTTTTACACACACACACACACATATATTTGTTGTTGTTGTTGGTGGTGGTGGTCATGGGGCTTGAACTCTGGGCCTGGGCGCTGTCCCTCAGCTCTTCAGCTCAAGGCGAGCGCTCTACCACTTGAGCCACAGCACCACTTCCGGTTTTCTGGTGGTTTATTGGAGATAAGAGTTTCACATACTTTCCTGCCGGGGCTGGCTTTGAACCACGATCCTTAGATCTCAGCCTCCTGAGGATTACAGGCGAGAGCCACCGGTACCCGGCTACATACACATATTTTTTTTAATTAATAATAATGTGTGTTGCTGGGAGCAGGTAGTTCATGCCTGTCATCATAGCTACTCAGGAGACTGAGAGCTGAGGATCCTAGTTTGAAGTCAATGTGGCCAGGAATGCCCATGAGACTCTTAATTCCAGTTAACCCTCAAAAAGCCAGAACTGGAGCTGTGGCTAAAATGGTAGAGTGCTAGCTTTAAGCACAAAAAGATCAAGGATAGTACCCCGGCTCTGACTTCAAGCTCCAGCACAGTCTACCCCCCCACTGCGCCTCTCCCCACCCCCCACCAAAAAAAGTGGTTACACTCTGTGTTAGAGTATATTAAACGTTGCCAGAAAGCCATGCAGACATCCGGGTACAAAGAACAAAGAAAAAGTTTATTGCCGGTAAAGGGACTGGCAAGACCCCTTCTCACAAGAGAGAAGGGAGACATGCCGACTCTTGTCTAAGATGACCTATGTAACCTACTGAGGCTAGGAGGGGCTAGAAGGGGGTAGGAGGTGGAGACCCTGGTATGGATGTGAGGGCTAGGGTCTCTACCTTGGTGGATTTATGGTTGCTGTCCAAATAGTAGATAAGGGGCCCTGCAGCTGCCCAGACCTGAAGGTCACTCTAAGGGGTTCTTGCTGCCTTATATGGTGGTAGCTGCCCCAGAGAAGTGCCATCTCAAAGCGAAGGGGGTTGGAGGCTGATTATTTACTGCCTTTACTACATGGGCCCAGTGTTGCCTAGGAAGGGAGCATGCCAAGCTGTGGAGAGGGGAAGGAGTGTGCTAAGCTATGGGAAGGGAGCTCATTGGGCGAGCACTCTGTCTCACACAGACAAGGTAAGGACATTCAGTCAGTATCTTCATTTTACAAAGGAGAAAACTGCAACTCAGAGAAGTCACTCAGTAGGTTATGTGCACTATAATCACTCAGCCAATCATAACTGAGCTGGTGGGACTGGAACTATGGCTAACTCTTAGTCCCACGTATTTGCATTTTCTTGCCTTCTATACAATTCAGTAAGTTTCTAACTGGTTGCAAGGGCTGCTTTATGAGCGACAGTTTGCCTTGGAGCGCCCTCTCCTGGCTCTGAGCAGCCAGTGAAGCAGCCGTGGTGTAGATAGAGTTCCTCAAACTTGAACCTACAACAAGCCCCACACGCAGAGCTGTGCTGACAACACTGCTTGTCGGGCTCCAACCTCAGAGTTTTTGACTTTGTAGATCCAGTGGCTCTCAAGAACTTGCATTTCAAACAAGTTCCCTAATCAAAGATGCCACTTACGGGGCTGGGAAGGTGGCTCAGTGGTAGAGCGCTTGCCTTGCATGCCTGAGGCCCTGGGTTTGATTCCTCAGCACCACATAAGCAAAAAGAAAAAAAAAAGATGCCACTTGATGACAATCTTCTGTGTAGGCAGAAGAGCACTGATTTAGGAGCTAGAATACTTAGGAGCAAATCTTAGCATGGAAGACCGTGTTCTGTTAGCTTAAACTTAATCTCTTGGCATCTTGATAACTCTTCTGGAAAGATGACACTACAAACCAAAGGACATCCATAGTGACGACAGCATTTCTTTTAATATTACATAAAAAATGCCACAAATCCAGGAAAAAGCATTTCTCTTCCCACAGACTGCCGGGAGAATGATTAGGTCTTGGTACTGTGTTGAGCGCACAAGGTGTATGGCGCAGTCTCTGCCCTGAGGAAGCAGCTAGGAGGATGACAGACATGCAAATCCTAGTCATTATCTTAATGGGTGAGGAGCCAGGAGAGGAACCCTGTGCCTCGGAGCGCGGAGCCACCAACCCAGTGTAGGGAAGCAAGCCAGGCTTTGAAGAAGCATCTGACGTTTAAGCAGGGTTTTGAAGGAGGGATGGGAGTTCTTTAAGAATAGCGTGGCAGTGGGCACTCTAGGTAGAGGAACTACAATACCCCTCTGGTGGCTCTCCCTGCCTGGATTTGGTAAGGAGGGCTGGGACAATATAGCTCAGAATCCTGGTTCCCAGGCTGACGCTGAGTGTGGTGGAAAGCCACTGAAAGACACCCCATACCTTTTGGAGGATTCTTAAAAACAGAAAAACGACTAAATGCCCCCAATGAGCCCCCATCTTCACAGTGCGTGGAACTTCCCCTGCCAGGAAGCTCAGTCCAGAAATTCCTCCTTAAGGAGGAGAGCCCCCGCCACACGCCCCCACCCCAATCAGCCCTACTGGAAGGCGCTGGCTGCCCTGGGCCCTCTTCCCTCCATCAGATATGGCAGCACTTTCCCCTTGGGTTTCCTCATTCCCTCCTCCACGGGTGTGGAGTCATTGGAGAACAAAAGGATGTTATCTAAAGCTAATAAGTTCTGGGAGAAAGGGGGAGGGGGAGGGAGGGTGGGAGGAGGTGGGAGAGCGAGTCCTTCAGCACCTGATGCAATCCAGGAAGAGGCAGGTGGAAACCCACACTTGGGAGCAAAGCCTGGGCCTCACTGAAGACTGAAGGGAGCCCACGCCTTGGCCCTGGTCCTATAGCCAGCTGCAACCTGGCCCTCAGTCCCTACTCCTGACTCCAAGAAGCAAGGTCCTCGGGTAGGCCCTCCTCCTGTCCTCCTGACCCTCTCCCCACTCTCCCCCCAGACCCGTTTTAAAACGGATTATTTGGTTTCCAAATGGATCTATAATAGGGATATGCAAAGTGACCTCTGCTATTTTTGGAAAAGCAATGGGGCCGAGAGGGGACAAACTGCTATTTTAGGATGCTCGGGTTTAGGTTTTTATTCCAAATCTTCTGTCTCTTGTGGAGGTGGTAGCAACTTACTCTTCTGGGAGTAACCTGTTTTATTTTTAGGAAAATGTTTTAATAGGTCTTTGGGTTGTGCAAGGATAAACCAGGAACCACCTCTTCTGGAAAGGAGACAATGCGAAGCGTGGGTTCTGCGCAGGCGCGGGGCGGGGGCTTCTGTAGGGCATCTCTGGCGGGTGCCTGGCAGCTGCGTGAAAGCTGTGTTTGGGGATTCATTGTATCCGCAGGACCAGCAGGAGGGGCTGGTGACTAGTAGGAAGGGGAATAAATTCCCAGAAGTCCTAGCAAACACTGGAAGAGGGAGCCAAGGGAAGGATGGGCTGGGGTTGTTTCTGTTTGGTAACATAAAGAGGCCATGACCTTGAAGGCAGGTGACAGGTGACTAGGAGTTGTTCCATACTGGTCCCAGAATTCACTGAGTCCTTTCTTTTAAAATGACAAATTCAGGTGACACTAGCACAGCGGATTCTAGGCTCCTTTCCTGAAGGAAGAGGCGGAGTCCGCTCTCCCACTCTGCCATGAGGGGGTGTGGGTAACCCTAGTTTCTTAGGTCCTAAAGGCTTTGAACTACTTGTTTTCCCTAAATATTTGACCTTGAAAAGATAAAATACATTCCCTGGAAAGGGTTGTTATACGATCTCCCAGGATTGAAGAATGTCAGTCCTGGGCTGGGAGGGTGGCTTAGTGGTAGAGTGCTTGCCTAGCATGCACGAAGCCCTGGATTTGATTCCTTAGAAAGTCAGTTCTGGCAGGCTTAGGGAGGTGGAATCTGCTAAGAACTATGGGAAAGAAGATGTGAGGATTTGAAGAATAAGGTGCTTTTGTGTCATATCAATATAAAAATTACACTAATATTATTTGTATAAAAATGTAGGCATAAATACATACTATAGTGCATATTTATATTGTTTATAATATATTATAGAATATCCTTACTAGTTGATTACACCAAAATATATTTTCACCTAAGTATAATAAACTACCTCATACAAAATATAAAAATATATGTGAGCCTCACATTTTTGTAACTCTTGCTACTCAGGATGCTGAAATCTGAGGGTTGCAGTTTGAAGCCAGCTCCAGGCAGGAAAGTCCATGAGACTCTTATTTCTAACAACCAAAAAGCCAGAAGTAGAGCTGTGTCTCAAGTGGCAGATCACCAACCTTGAGCAAAAAATGCTCAGGGACAAAGCCCAGGTCCGGAGTTCAAGCTCCAGGATCAGCATACACATACACACAAATATATCAATTGCAAAATCCATAAACCGTACCAATTATCATACCACTCAAAATGACCAGTTATTAGTATTGTAACGTATTATTCAGACCTTATTCTAGGCATGTAAACACAAAAGCAGACAGGTATACTGAACATCTACTCATACTCATTTCACAATTCTAACAGAGAAAGAACACTCTTTTTCAATAGTTCAGCAAAAGTCCCAGAACCAGCTCTCATTGGCCCATCTTGGGTCATGTGTCTATCCTGGAGTGACTCTCCCTTAGGAAATGTCAGGCCTAAACTGAAAGTTGAGTGTGGAAGTCTTCCCTTTACCTCCAATCCCAAAAGTCAGTGTGGTGATATCCAAAAACAAACAAACAAACAGCATTCTTTGCGGGGCAGTAACAATTAACATGTCTACTACAGGATGTCACTGAGTTCCACATATCAAATTATCCATTGTGCCTTCATATGTGGGTTTGTGATGATCTGTGCACAAAGTTCCCTGCTATCACTTCCAGTTTTCTGGTGGTTAACTGGAGATAAGAGTCTCACTGACTTTCTTGCCAGGTCTGGCTTTGAACCACGATCCTAAGATCTTAGCCTCCTGAATAGCTAGGATTACGGCGTGAGTCACAGGCACCCAACAAAAATGTTTTTTGAAGTTACAGCCACAGGGGTACAGAGAATGAGTGAAAACAAGGGCACCAGTGCACAAGAGTGGTCAACAATTGTAAGGTGACCGAAGTGTTTCAGGAAAGCCTAAAAGTTGGCAGATGATAACTCAGGCACACGCCCAAGCAGGAGGTGAGACCCGATCCTCAAAATACCAGTGAAAAACAGAGCAGAGGCATGACTGAGCAGTATGGTGCTGACTCTGGCCTAGCAAGCCTGAGGACCTATGTTCACCCTCCATACCACTAACAAGAAACAAGTTGTATGTTAAAAAAGAAGTAATCGCAGGTTGACAAAGAGCTCTCAAAAACTGAAAAACATGGTTCCTAAAACAAAAGATTTGATAAGAGCCTATAGAAAATGAAGTTGAGAGATCACCCAGAAAATAAGAAAAAAGATAAGGAAATGAAACCAAGAAGAGAAAATAGCATCAGAATTGAAAGAGTTTCAATATCTATATTTAGTTTCAGGAAACAAACAAATGAAAAGCTAGGAAATGCTCTATAACAAATAAGCCAGCAAGGGGTGTGTGTGTGTGAGGGAGAGAGATGGGAACACACAACCACATACGCCTGCCTAAAAGCCCTGTGATCAGGAAAACCTGATGCTCAACCTGGTAAGAAAAAGGCTGCCGGAACTACTTGATCAGAACTAGCTTGACTGCTTGACTGTATGCTTTAAGTAATTTTTGAGAAACTGCAACTGATGGGATAAATAGAAACTCAAAATACCTGTGCTCTAACCTGGAACTAAAACCCAGAACCCAAGTGCTTTTAAAGCATTGCACTCCGGTGGGTCTTGGCTCAGACTATGGAGTAGGAACATCTAGAAGCCTGCTGGCATAATAAACCTGAATTTTCCAACTCTCTTAGTGCCGCTTACTTCTTCCCAGAGTAATTCTTTCACAACACCTGCACTAGAGAGACTGAAGGCAGGAAGATCCCAAATTTGAAGCCAACCTGGACTAGATACTGAGAGATGCTGTGTCAAAAGAAAAAGATAATAAAGTAATAATAATAAAAAATATTTATTACTATTATTATTAATGTAAGACAAAAAAATCCCAAAAGTGAAGACATAAATCTCCAGATTAACAAGCCTGGGTGCATTGACTCAAACCTGTAATCCTAGCTCTTGGGGAGGGTAGGCGTCTCAGTCCAGTTCAAGGCAAGCCCAGACCAGGTGCTCATGGCTCAAGCCTAGAATCCTAGCTACTCAGAAGGCTGAGATCTGAGGATTGGGTTCAAAGCCAGCCCTGGCAAGGGAAGTCCATGAGACTTTTAGCTCCAATTAACCACCAGAAAACCAGAAGTGGCACTGTGGCTCAAAGTGGTAGAGGGCTGTGTAATGACCTCAGGGTTGAGAAAATCTATGGAGACATGGGCAAAGGTGGCAAGGAATTTTTATTTAGCAGGCCATGACTGCCTCATCCCAGGACCAAGAGCAGCCCCAAACGCCAGCAGGACAGAGCATATATATATACATACACATCTATATATGCACACACATATGTATATGTACATACATATATATGTGTGTATGTGGGTGTGTGTGTATCTCAGAACCAAAACAGGTGGCAGTTTACAGAAGCTCAAAGATGATTGGGGGGCGGGATATTCTTCAGCTGTGGTCAGGATCAGGCAGACAGTATTTTGGAGGCCAGAGATTCAGGATTAGAAGGGGGGATTATCAACGAATGAAAAAAAATCTGGGTTATTACAGCTAGCCGTGAGCAAAAAAAGCTCAGGGACAGTGCCCTGGCCCTGAGTTTAAGCCCCATGACCAACAAAACAAAAACAAAAGCTTCCATGGCACACATTATGTGCCATGTACAGTGGCACACAGCTGTCATCACAGCTATGGGGAAAGCATAATGGCTGGACACGATAGCACGCACCTGTCAGCCCTAAAGATATGAGGAAGCACTAAAAGAAAGATTACAGTCCACAAATAAGATCATGTTTCAAAATTCAGTATGTCAGAATAATGGTAATAACATATAGCTTCTAAAGATAAAAGCCACATCCCTGTGAGGGAGTATGACAATACCGAGCTGAGCAGTCTTGAGCACCCCAAGTTCTGAGTGAAAATTACCTTTATCCTAGAATGCTATACTTAGCCAAAATAAGAGATAAGTATGGAAAAAAAAGATATTTTCAGACAGGTGAGAACTCAACATTTTTACCTCCCACACACCTTTTCTTGGGAAGATAGTAGAAGATATGATTCAGTGAAATAAAAGACTAAGCCAAGAACAAGGAACAAAGGATATCTAGAAAACCAAGGTGCAATCCAAAGGAAGATATTGATGAAAAGGAGTCCCGAAGGGACGCCAAGCTCCAGGTAGAGCGTAATTAATCCAAATTGGATGGAAGCGGGGCTTCCAGCAGTGCGTGGAGAGATAGATGAGTGATTATTTGATATACTTAGATATTCAGGGGGAAAATAAAACTGGGCTAAGATAGTGAACAAATATCCATAGAAAATTTGAAAAATATTAGCAATAGCTATTTTAAAAGCCAAGCAAGTGGAGGAAAGTGAGAAAAAAAGAAGACACCAATACTCACACCATTGTTTAGGCATGGTTATGATTTTACAGAAATGATAACATCAACATGAACTATCAATTTAATTTTTAAAAATACCCTATACTTCTATGGGAATATGAAGGAGGGAAAAATCTAAGAACACTAAAACTGAAGTTAACATGACCAAATCAATATATAGGATCTGTTCCATTTACAAATTAAAGACAAGGCTGGGCTCTGGTGGCTCACGCCTTAACCCTAGCATGGCAAGAGGCTGAGAGTGAAGAATCATGATTGGAAGCCAGGCTGGGCAGGAAAGTCCATTGGACTCTTATCTCCAGTTAACCATCAAATAAGCCAGAAGTGGCACTGTGGCTCAAATGGTGAAGCATTAGCCTTGAGCAAAAAAAACAAAAACAACAACAACAACAACAGAACTCAGGGCCGAGTTTAGCCCCAGGACTAGAACCCCTAAAAAAGGTCAAGATCCTATAAGAATTCTGTTTTGGGTTGTACTACAGTTTCGAACTCAGGGCCTCAAGCTGGCAAGCACTCTACCACTTCAGCCATACCCCTAATTCCAATAGTAGAGCCTTAGACAAGCATGAAGACCTGAGTTCAATCCTTGGTACTAAAGAGAAAAAAAAAAGCAAAACAAAAGACAAAAACCTGCCGGGCGCTGGTGGCTCACGCCTGTAATCCTAGCTACTCAGGAGGCTGAGATCTGAGGATCACGGTTCAAAGCCAGCCCGGGCAGGAGAGACCGTGAGACTCTTATCTCCAATGACCACTCAGAAAACCGGAAGTGGCGCTGTAGCTCAAGTGGTAGAGCGCTCGCCTTGGGCTGAAGAGCTGAAGGACAGCGCCCAGGCCCAGAGTTCAAGCCCCATGACCGACACAAAAAAAAAAAAAGACAAAAACCTAAAGTAGAAAGGTCATGACAAAAAGACAAAAAGTCTTGAAATGGCATTACTAAAGATTGTATATATTTGAAGTACACAACATGATTTTATATACATATACATATATATAGCAAAGTAATTACTAAAATCAAGTTCATTAACATAACTATCACCTTACATAGTTACCACATTTTTTTTAATTGGTCATGGGGTTTGAACTTTGGGCCTGAGCATTGTCCCTCAGCTCTTCAGCTCAAGGCTAGTGCTCTACCAGTTGAGCCACAGCGCCACTTCTGGTTTTCTGGTGGTTTATTGGAGATGAGTATCTCAGACTTACCTGCCTGGGCTGGTTTTGAACCGCAATCCCCATATCTCAGCCTCCTGAGTAGCTAGGATTACAGGCGTGGGCCATTGGCGCCTGGCACCACATTTTTCACCTGGTAAAGATGTTTAAGATTTACAGTCTTAACAAATTTTAAGAATATAATGCAGTATTATTAGTTAGTTATATCATTATTATTAGTTATTAGTCATCATGATGACTAATATCTCCAGAACTTATTCTTGTTTTGTTTTGTTGTTTTTTTTTTGGTCGGCCGTGGGCTTGAACTCTGGGCCTGGGTGCTGTCCCTCAGTTCTTCAGCTCAAGGCGAGTGCTCTACCACTTGAGCTACAGCGCCACTTCTGGTTTTCTGGTGGTTTATTGGAGATAGGAGTCTCACGGTCTCTCCTGCCCGGGGTGGCTTTGAACCACGATCCTCAGATCTCAACCTCCTGAGTAGCTAGGATTACAGACGTGAGCCACCAGCGCCCAGCCTCAGAATTTATTCTTTTTATAACTGAAAGTTTGTACCTTTAACCAACATCTTTGTTTTCCTAATCCTCCGCGCTCCACCCCCTCAGACAAGTTATTATGTATCTAGGCTGGCTGGCCTAGAATTTAACTATGTAGCCTAGATTGGCCTTAAACGTTTTTATTTATTTATTTTTGTCAGTTGTGGGGCTTGAACTCTGGGCCTAGGCACTGTATCCAAACTCCTTTTGCTCAAGGCTAGCAGTCTACCACTTGAGCCATAATACTACTTCTGGATCTTTTTTTCTTTTTTTTTTTTGGTCCGGTCGTGGGGCCTGAACTTTGGGCCTGGCCGCTGTCCCTCAGCTCTTCAGCTCAAGGTTAGCACTCTACCACTTGAGCCACAGCGCCACTTCCGTTTTTTTTTTTTTTTTTTTTGCTTTTTGCTTATGTGGTGCTGAGGAATCAAATCCAGGGCCTCAGGCATGCAAGGCAAGCGCTCTACCACTGAGCCACCTTCCCAGCCCCCACTTCTGGATTTTTCTGTGATTAATGGGAGATAAGAGTCTCATGGGAGCTGGGAATGTGGCTTAGTGGTAGAGTGCTTGCCTAGCATGCATGAAACCCTGGATTCAATTTCTCAGTACCACATACACAGAAAAAGGAAAAAAAAAAAAAAGACTCATGGACTTTCCTCCCAGGCTGGCATCCAACTGTGACCCTCAGATTTCAGCCACTTGAGTAGCATGAGCCACCAGGCCCGCTAACCTTAAACTTCTGATCCTCCTGCCTCAGCCTCCAGGATACTGGAATTACACATGTAACCCCATGCCCAGCTTATTTACTTGTGTTGTTATGACTTTTTCTTCTCCTTTTTGTTTATGAACAAATTCACACATAGACACACAATGACTTCTCTTTTTTTAATAGTAAGCACATGATATGTATTTTCTCTCAGCTTTTTCATCTTAATAATGTATGGAGGAAATCAGTTTATATCAGCACAAAGGGATGTCTCTCCATTTTCACACCTGCCTAATACTCCACTGTGCAGATATACTAGCATTGTTCCAACCAGTCCCCTAACAGTGGGCAAAATTAAGGTAGAATATTTCATACTGATAAAAGCAAAGCTTCACCAAAAAGATAAAACTGGGAATTTGGATTTTTTAAATTTTTAGTTATTATACAAGTGATGTACAGAGGGGTTATAGTTACATAAATCAGGTAACGAGTACATTGCTTTTTGGACAATGTCACTCCTTCCTCATCCCCTCCAAACCTGGAATTTGAATGTACTTAACACAGTATTGACATGTGTATAAAATAAAATCTAACAGAATGAGAGAAAAAGCTTGCTGGCCTCAGGCCTTTCCTTCCTTCCTGCAGACTGAGTTCCTCAAAGGTTAGAATGTGTGTGGGGGGAGGAGGGGTGGGAGGTTTTGTTTTCTATTTTGTCCCAGTATCTAGCACATGCCTGGTATACAGAAAGGCTCAATAAATGTTTATCAGATTCATGAATAGGGGGCAAAGATAGAAACTGTATAATCTGTAAGCTATTGGGAAAGAACCGAAGACCAAAGATGGCTCGAAAGAAACAAGTCAGTGTCAGACAGAGGTAAACTCCCTGCACTTCTGCCCTTTAGCTGCGCCTCTGGCTTCAAGGGGCCACAGACCCAAGAACAAGCCAGCAAAGAAGCACGTCCCTCACAGTGAAAACACACATGGGGAGTTCTCTCCCTATGCCCAAGGAAGCCTGACTGGATTGGACTGGGCTGGACTGGACGGCGATTTCGATTGGGAGAGCTTTGCTTCCATTCACCACCAGTCTTCACCATTTGGGATAGAATGGCCATTGGAGTTCAACACTGCCAGAGAAGAGGGGAAAGCACGGAAGGGGGAATGCCTTTGTGTGCAGAAAAATCCTTGGGGAGTTTTCTAAGCAGTGCACATGGAAAGCTCTGCTCCTTGGAGTTCATCTGAGAGGGTGAGCCGGACCAGGGCTGGGTGGACAGAGGGAGGGACGTGTGCCACTGGCACCAGCCCTCTCCTCCTGGGTACCCACCCACAGCCCTCCACTCAGCTTGAGCTCAGGTGACCCCCCTCTACAAAGCCAGCTTTGTGGAACAGAAAGATCTCTCCTGGGGGAGGGCAGGGGAAAGACGGGGTAGGGGAGGAAGGGACAGTGTAGAAGGCCAGGGGGATAAGATATGAGGCTAAATTAATTTTGGAAACCATTAAGTCTTTGAAAAGAGAGTGTGTTTTCAGCAGGGACAGTGAATCACTGTGATTTGCCGAGACAGGCACAAAGCAATTAGCCATCTGGATGCTGTGGCATCCAGCCCCCCAAGCGGAAACTTCAAGCAAGCGGAAGGCTGGTCATTACGCAGCCCAGGCCTAGCACTGCAGGCTCCACAGATATCTCTTGTGCCTCCAGCCGAATGGAAGTCCAAAGGCTTGGGACAAAGGGCCACTTGGCAAAAGGACTCAGAAAATGAGCAGGAAAAGCAACATCAAACAGGGGAAGCCTAAGTACTACTTCCTCTTTCCAGCAAGCTTCCCAAAGAATCCATTTACTCACTTGATGAGCACTTGGTAATCACCTACCATCTCCCAGGCCTGGTGCATAAATCATGTCACTTCATCCTCCTGACATACTTATATAATATGTATGTATAATATGTATTATATATGTTACGTATATATGTTATATATGTTATATATTATATATGTATGAGAAGCTCCACCCATGGAACAATTGTGTTTGCTGGGCATAGCAAAGCCTCATAGGCTTGACCAAGAAAGATATTATTTTATTTTTATTTTATTTTTTTGGGTCCGGTTGTGGGGCCTGAACTCTGGGCCTGGGCATTGTCCCTCAGCTCTTCAGCTCAAGGCTAGCACTCTACCACTTGAGCCACAGCGCCACTTCTGGCTTTTTTTTTCTTTTTGCTTATATGGTGCTGGGGAATCGAACCCAGGGCCTCATGCATGCAAGGCAAGCTCTCTACCACTGAGCCACCTTCCCAGCCCAAGAAAGATATTATTTTAATCAGTGAGGAAATAAAAACAAAACAAACACAAAAGAAGAAGTGAATTTGCTCATGATAAGTAGCAGGGTTGAGAGGAAAAGGAAGAATCCGCTGCCCTTTTGTATGATTTGTGTGTACAAATTGCTTCTCTGTGTGGCCCCTTAACGTTGTGAGAATCAAGTAATACATACAGCGATGAAAGAGTTTTATCAAGTGTAGGGTACCATATACAGCAGAATTGTTACAACACAGCCCCGGCCTCTTCTGATCCCACTGTGACTCCTAAGTGCTGCTTCTTAATTCATTCTAGAAACTGCTAGGGAGTGTTGGATTAGCGAGCATTACCAGAAGAGAATGCACACCAACCAACCAAGCGGGAGCGCTATGCCCAAGGAAGCCTGACTGGATTGGACTGGGATTTCGATTGGGAGAGCTTTGGTTCCATTCACCACCAGTCTTCACCATTTGGGATAGAATGGCCATGCGGAGTTCAACACTGCCAGAGAAGAGGGTAAAAGCACAGAATGGGGAACGCCACCTAAATGGATCTGAGATCTGTGTGTGCAGAGGCATTCTTATCTCCTTGCCTGCCGAGTTTGCAGATGAGGACCTTTGACTTGTCCTTCTTGCTTCCTGCTTTGTAAAATGTCTCCCAGAGCTTCAGTTAAGGACTGTTTAGCTCAGCTCTGGACTCCACAGTGATCTAAAGGCCTCAGAGTTTGAAGGCAATCCATCCAACTGCTGCTTGCTAGGGAAGCCGATCTCCAACAAGGAAAAGCAGAGAGGATGCCAGGAGCCTGGCTCCTCTGGAGGCCAGCTTTGTCTCTCCCCTGGTGCCTTGGGCAAGACAGCTGGGCCGTCTTCTGGCTTTCTCCCTCAATAAAATGAGCAGTGGTTTGTAGGGACTGAAGGAGGTCGCAGGTGCCCTTGAACTGTGCAGAGTTTAGACAATAAGGGGTAGAATTGTTCCCACTGCCATGGGACAAAGCAGAAGGATTCTAGATCCTGCCACAACTGTCTTGTGATGCAAGCTTGCTGTTGGTCAGATTTTTTTATTTGTCCAAAAGAATCAGAAATTGGGATCTGTATGTGAACCTTCCCAATTTTCCTTGTTGGTTTGTTTTGGTGGTTCTGGGGTTTGAACTCGGCACCCTGAGCTTGCTAAGCAGGTGCGCTACCATTTGGGCCATGCCTCCAGCCCTTGGCTTTTCTTGATTTTCAAAACCCTATGAAGAGGGGCTGGGAAGGTGGCTCAGAGGTGGAATGCTTGCCTTGCATGCATGAGGCCCTGGGTTCAATACCTCAGCACCACATAAGCAGAAAAAAGCCAGAAGTGGCTCTGAGGCTCAAGTGGTAGAGCGCTAGCCTTGAGCTGAACAGCTGAGGGACAGTGCCCAGGCCTAGAGTTCAGGCCCCACTACCGAAAAACAAAACAAAAACCCTATGAAGACAAAGGCAACAGAGCTGCAGATAATCAAAGAGGGCACTCTTGATACCCATGATGCTCTGGGCACCCAGGTTCCTAATTTACATCTTCCTACCTGCCCCACCCCCAAAGCTCTGCCCCCCACTCCCCATGCTTTCTGCCACCACATTGTCAAGGAGGCTGGGGTAGCTCAGCTCTGGGGTCACCCGCTGAGCTTAGGCAAAGCAAGCTGAAACCAGGACTGCCACTTGGAGCTACTTCCCCAAGAGAGAGAGGGAAGGGTGAAGGACAGAGATCTTCAACTATAATATTAAGAAAGAATGAACCATTGCTGTCTCAGGCTGAGTTTGGAGCTAGGAGGAGGGACTCAATATTCTGGGAGTTCTTCTGTGCAAGCAGGAGAGAGTATCCAGAAATCCTCTCCCAAGGTTGGTGTGGCCTTTGGCTGGGAGTGGCACAAGGAAATCAGTTCAGGGCCAAGAGAAGCCAGCCACCAGCCTGCTGCTCCAGACTTGCCTTTGCATGTGATTAGAATCTGTGCAGCCACCTCTCCCCTGTTTGCAGAGAAGCAGCCTGGGCTGGGACTCGGGGCCCAACAGGGCCCAGGGCACCTGGCATCAGCCACGTTCCCAGAAGCTGCCTGCTTCCAGCCCCAGCCTGCTGTGCCCACTGCCCTTCCCCATCTCCCAGCACCAGGCTCCTGACGCAGCCTTTTCAGGGCTGCTTAGATTCCCTGGGAAGGGCCTGGGCAAAGCCCCCACCCAGGCTGTCTGTGGTGATCATTCTTTTGCGGGAACTCTTTGAGCTGCAGAAGGGATGGGAAGGGGTTGGAACTTTGTCCCCAGCCAAGACCACTCTACCTGAGCTGCAAGCCACCTGACCTCAGTGCCCACCCTTCCTCAGTGTCCACTGCCCTATTGGACAAGGTGTGAGACGTCAGACAAACCTGCTGGAAGGGGTATTTCGCACACCAGGAATGACTCTGTTCTGGACCAGAGGCTAAAGAGGCCCCATAGCTAAACACATGGCTGATCTTTAATGGCATCTTGCACCAGGGGCACCAGGGGGAAAATGATGCAAATAATTGGCCACATTGAGCATAATAACAGAGAAATTTGAATACTGTATTAATGTTAACTTCCTGGTGTCAATTGTTAAAATGTGGCTTAGAAAGGAATACTGTTGGTTTGCTTTCTCTGATATGTTTAAGGATAAAGTGACATGTCTGCATCTTAAACAATGACAATAAAGTGTGCGTTATTTCTCCCCAAACAGGTTAGCATAGTGATATAACCCGGCAAATCCATTCCCACAGTACATGCCCAAGAGAAATGGAAACAATGGCCTACATTTGAACAGAGTGGCATAGCAGCATCATTCAAAATACAGAAACAACCCAAATGTTCATGGATCAATAGGCTAACTAGAATGTGACATAGCCATGTACTACACCTTCTGGAAGAATGACACAGCGGTACAGACTACTGCACAGATGAATCTAAAGGAAATAAATGAGTCATCAAAGTCAACATATGACTCCATTTATAAGCAATTTGCAGAACAGGCAAATCTATGGAGACAGAGAATGAATTGGTAGTTGCGTAGGGCTGAGGTGTATGGGGGCAAAAGGTGATAGCTGAAGGGTATAGTTTCTTTTTGAAAATGGTCTATAATGGGCTTTGGTGATCATTGCAAACATCTGTGAGTATACTGAAAACAACTGAATTATAATCTTTAGCTGCGAAAACTAGGACATGTGACTTGTACATCAATAAGATTATACTACAGCCGCTATCATGATGATGATAAGCACGTATTTTCAGGCAGAGACAGAGAAAGAGAAAGGCTGTAATAAAGCATACGTGGGTAAACAGTAGTGGCTGTTGAACCTCAGAGAAGGACATTCAGAAATTCGTTATATTATTCTTGTGTTTGTCCCAACTTTGAAATTTTTTTAAATTATAAGAAGTTGATTTGTGTGTTTGTGTGTGTGTGTCTGAGTCTATGTCTGTGTGTGTCTGTGTCTGTGTGTGCGACAGTACTAGGATTTGAATTTATGGCCTCCCATTTTTTGCTTGGCTTTTGTGCTCAGTGCTTTACCACTTGAGCCACACATCCGCTTCCAGCTTTCTGCTGGTTATTTGGAGATCAGAGTGTCATGGACTTTTCTGTTTAGGCTAGCTTTGAATTGCAGTGCTCAGATCTCAGCCCCTTGAGTAGCTAGGATTATATGCAGGAGCCACCAGCACCCAGCTCACAGTAAATTCTTAATTGTTAAGTGTTCACACATAGAAGCTGTTACTCATTTTAAAAAAATGTTAAGTAGTGTTGTTTCTTATTGCAATGTGGAAGTTTTGAAAAATGCAAAATCACTGCTAATATTTTGGGACATATTTGGTGCTGTGATATATTGACAGTTATATGGCATATGTTATTTTGTATCATGCATTTTCCTTTTTGGCTATACTGAGGTTTGAACTGAGAGCCTCATGCTTTCTAGGCAGGCATTCTACCACTTGAGCCATGTAATGATTTCAAATAGGATCTCAGGTGTTTGCCTGGCTGGCCTAGCCCATGATCCTCATATTGGTGATTTTCACAGATTGGTTGAGACTCAAGGTTCTTAGGAACTTTTGGTCCTATCTGGCCTCCAGTTACAATTTCCTGATCTTCACCTTCTGAATAGTTAAAATTACAGGCATGAGCCACCAGGCCTGACTTGCACACACTCTTTTTAACAGGCACCTACTGAGTATTTTTTCATATCCCAGGCATTGAACTTAGTGCTAAAGACTCTGACATCAGGGGCTGGGAAGGTGGCTCAGTGGTAGAGCGCTTGCCTTGCATGCCTGAGGTCCTGAGTTTGATTCCTCAGCATCACATAAGCAAAAAGAAAAAAGCCAGAAGTGGCGCTGTGGCTCAAGTGGTAGAGCGCTAGCCTTGAGCTGAAGAGCTGAGGGACAGTGCCCAGGCCTAGAGTTCAGGCCCCACGACTGGACCCCCCCCCCAAAAAAAAAGACTCTGACATCAATGGTCAGACACCCAGCGCGTGACAGTGAGTGAAATCTAGAACTGAGAGAGACTTATTAAATAATGGAGAGATCAATTTGATGAAAGCCATGCTGATGAAAAAGAGGACCTGCCCTGCTCAGCCTAGACATGTTGGTAAAGCTATTGACAAGTTCTCAGCGCTACAGAGACGTTCCAGACAGAGAAACAGGAAGTGCTGTCTGGCAGAGGAAATGAGCACAGGCCAGCTGGGGCATGTCCATGGACTGTTTCCGTAAGTGGACCATGAAGGAGGTGGGGGGAGGGGGAGGGTCTGGAACCAGATCACCAAGGGCCTGAAATGCCATGCCAGGGTTTCTGAAGTACAGCATAGACTGGGAAGGGCTGGAGATCTGCGACCCTCTTACTCCTTCTCTCCTTGGAGGCAGATTGGTTATGTCTCAAGATGTTTATGCCACTTGCCAGTTGTGTGACCTTAACCTCTCTGAGCCTTGATTTCTTAACACTGTTGTTTATTCATTTTCCATGTGGACAATGGAAAACTAACACAGTCAGTCTCTAAACTGTTGGGAGGATTCAATGATTTTATAGTAATATCTGGCACATAGAACATCCTACCTTCTATTTGTTAACCTCCTATCTCCTCAGTCCTCTTAGGAAATATCAGAATCTTTCATAACTAAACCCTAAGAAAGTGTAATAAAGAGCAAGATAGTACTGGGGAATCCCAGGAGTGAGCTGTTTGCCAGGGCTGGAGATGAGAACACTCCCTACAGTGGAAACAGGTCAAGAAAGGAAATGCTTTCTACCAGAGGCCTTGATTAACATCTGGTCTGACCTTTCCTACCCCAATTCCCGTCAGGAAGGCATCCCTCCTCCCCCACCCCCATCCCCAAGCCCAGGCCTGGCCCAGCTGGGCCTGCACAGCTGCCTCTCCGGTGGAGGAGAAAGCTGTGATGGGAACCTTTTTGTTGAGGGAGGAAATGGGCCAAGAATGGGAATGACATTTGGGAACCCACCAGTATGCAAATCATCCAAAGAGACAAAGGATTTTGCAAGAAAACACATTCTGTTCCCTTCAGAGAATTTCCCTTGAAGTCTGGAACCCACATGGGCAATCAGGGTCAGAGCCACTGTCTAGGGAGCTCCCGGCCCCTGACTGCCTCCCAAGACCCAGCTGTCTGCTGAAAGGGAGGGTGCAGACAAGGCAGCTGGGTGGCGGGAGAGATGAACTGGCCAGGGGGAAATAAGCTCTGTCACTGCCAAGTTCTCCCAGCTGGGAAGGAATGGTGGAGCAGTGTCTGAGAAGTCAGGAGTCCTGGCTTCTGGTGCTAACTCAGCCCCTAACTCACAATTTGCCCTTGAACAAGTCCTTTCCCTCTCTGACTCAGTTTCCCAATCTGTCTATTGAGAAAGTTAAAGTAAATCAAGTGTTACAACTTGGGGTTATATACCCTTAAATCATAAGCCCTTAAGTCAGGTTTTAGGGCATTGGTGCCACATCCCATTTGTAAGCAAAATTGTGTGTGTGTGTGTGTGTCAGAGAGAGAGAGAGAGAGAGAATGAGATTTGGTGGTATTTGAACTCCTAAGGCCTTGCACTTGCTTGCTTGCTCATGGTGGTCACTCTACTGCTTAAGCCATGTCTCCAGTCCTGCTTTTTGCTGGTTCATTTGGAGATGGAGACTTTTCTGCCCAGGCTGATCTAGAATCACCACCCTTCAGATCTCCAAATAACCAAGAAAATACTGGAAGTGGAGGTGTGGCTCAAGTGGTAGAATGCCAACCTCGAGTGAAAAAGCTAAGGGAGAGTGCCCTGGCCCTTAGTTCAAGTCCAAGAACTGGCACACACACCAATTAAAAAAAAAAAGGCTGGAGAAGGTAACAATGCTCCATAGGAAAGGTACTCATTAACTTACTCGTGTAACTGTAGCCCTCTGTGCACTATTTTTACAATAAAAAAAGTATTAAAAAAAAAAAAAAGCTCCTGGAATCTGCCTAGCTCAAGGACAGGGAAGTTTAAGGTTCTAGTCTCTGCCAGCCACATGCCCCTCTGGCACCACTTGACTCCTATGGGAAGCTCAACTCCAGTCCAATCCATGAGTGACTAGGCCAAAGACCCACCTCCCGCCCAATCCACAGCATGACCAGATCGTGGTCAAGCTGACCTGGGACTATATTTTGGCCACTGACTTGAGCATCAGACTTGGGAGAAATCCTGAGCTAGTATCCAACTTCTTATTTCTTTCTCCTCCTCTCCCCCTGCCAAGAGTCTCCAGAAGGAATTATCTTTGTCAGAGGGGCCTATTTGCAGAATATTGTTAAAACAATCATACACAAAGGTATCTCCATTCAACTAATACCTATTAATAATGCTGAGCACCTACTTATTTCCAGAGTTTTCCTGGGCACGTAGGATACAGCAGTGAACAGAACAAGTCCTATCCTCTTTACCTGAAATGCTTCAGAAACTAAAAAAAGCACATTGGATTTAATATTTTGGAGGTTTGGAGATATTTGTATATACATAATAGGATGTGCTGGGAGGAGAATAAGTCTAAACATGAAATTCACTTATGTTTCAGATATGCCCTTTTAAAACCATAGCTTAAAGGTCATCTTATACAGTATTTTAAATAACTTTTGCATGAAAGCAAGTACTATAAAGATGTGTTTTTGTCCTCCCAGCATTCTCTTTCTTGGAGAACTATTCCTTCACCACCCCAACAGGTCGTGATGGAAGAAGCTTCCAGTTGTTGTACTGTCCAGGGATTATGTGAGTTGTAACTCAGTAGGGGCCAGTCAACAATAGAAAGACTTCATGGCAACAGTAATGAGGCTAGGAATCGTTACATGGCCCAAATTGAACAATCAGAATGCTTCTTTAACTTTTTCCTTTTAAATTTCTAAAGTTATTTTTAAAATACCTGTTATATGTGGATATGGTAAAAAAAAAAAACAAAAACAAGTAAATAAAAATAAAATCCGGCTGGGAAAGTGGCTCAGTGCTAGAGTGCTTACCTCACATGGATAAGGCCCTGGGTTCGATTCCTCAGCACTACAAAAGCAGAAAAAAGCTGGAAGTGACACCGTGGCTCAAGTGATAGAGTGCTAGCCTTGAGCTGAAGGGCTGAGGGACAGTGCCCAGGCCCAGAGTTCAGCCTCCACAGCCGACAAAAATAAATAAATAAATTCATATAGAAATAAATGGATATGGTAGTATTTAGGGGAAAAAATTCAAATCTGATAATTTCCTTCAATTCCAATCTTTTACCTCTCCAGAGAGGACCAAGACAATTTAGCATGACTCTAGACTTCTATATACATTTAGAAATATAAGTTACAAGTATGCATATAAAAATATCTATAATGGGCTAGGCACTGTTGGCTCATGCCTGTAACCTAGCTGCTCAAGAGGCTGAGATCTGAGAATCACAGTTCAAAGCCAGCTGGGGCAGGAAAGTCCATGAGACTCTTATCTCCAATAAACTACTCAGAAAAAGCTGGAAGTGCCTCAAGAGGTAGAGTGTTAGCCTTGAGCAAAAGATGCAGCACCTAGGCCTTGAGTTCAAGCCCCAGGACCAACAAACATAAATGTAAATATAAATATATTTCAAGGGTTTTCTTTTCCTTTTTGTGATTCAGTGAGACCATATTGTATATATCTTTCTGAAAATCATTTACCAAGATGTGTTATGAATTTATGTGAGTACATACTTGATGTTTCTGGCTTTTTATTGTTGCTATTGTTGTTTTTAATTTTTTGTTTTTGTTTTGTTGATACTAGGGTTTGTTGGTACTCAGTTTTGAGTTCATGGCTCGGGCAAGCCTCTGATAGAAATCCTCTGGCCTCTGCCTCCTAGGTAGCTTGGATTATACGTATGAGCCATCACACAGGTCTTGCTAGGTAACCCAGGTAGACCTCAAACACTTGATTCTCTGGCCTCTACCTTCCAAGTGCTGGGATTATAGGTATGCCCTATCACACCCAGCTCACACTTACATTTTCTTTCTTTCTTCTTCTTCTTCTTCTTTTTTTTTTCTTATGCTGGCCCTAGGGCTAGAACTCAGGGCCCTGGGCATTGTCCCTGAGCTTTTGTGCTCAAGGCTAGTACTCTACCACTTGAGCCACAGCTCCATCAGCTTTTTGTGGGCTAATTGGAGATAAGAATCTTACAGACTTTTCTGCCTAGTCTGTCTTCAAACTATGACTCTCAGATCTCAACCTCCTGAGTAACTAGGGTTATAGGCATGAGCCACCAACACCTGGTTTTAGTTTCCGCATTTTCAGAGTATGAAATATAGCATAGTTTAAAGACCGATATTTAGGTTATTCCTGATTTTTTTTGTCTTTGTCAGTTGTGGGGCTTAAACTCAGGGCCTGGATGCTGTCCCTGAACCTCTTTGTACTCAGGCTAGAGCTCTACCCCTTGAGCCACACAGCACCACTTCAGGTTTTTGAGTGATTCACTGCAGATAAGAGTCTCATGGGGACTTTTCTGCCTGGGCTGGCTTTGAACCACAATCTTCAGATCTCAGCCTCATGAGTATTACAGGCATGAGCCACCAACACCTGGCAGTTTTCCTTGATTTTATACTATAAATAATAATTCAAGTAACATCCTTGACTATGTTTTCATCATCCCATGTGTGAGAGTTACTGGTCTGGGTTTTGAAAAGTGACACAATAGATCCATAGCATCATTTAAGATCAGAATAGTTACTGCCAACCTTCCACACTCCCTCCAGTAGCGTGCAGCATCATTACGGTCTCCATCCTCTCATTCCTTCATCAACACTTAACAGAAACGAGAAACAACATTTTTTGAAATTGTATGATTCTTCTCATTGAGGCAGGTTGGGAAGATCCTCTCCTGTGTGGCCCTGGGGCCATGAAGAGGGGAGCAGAGGCCTCCACCCTGAGAACTGGTGGGTGAACCGATACCCGGAGGGCCAGGAAGTCCTGAGAATCCACAGCCCAAGCCCAGCTGTCCCATCTCTGCTGTCTCCACAGTGAGCTAATATGAGACAACATCTTCCCTTTGGGGATCAAGCTAATTAGAGTTGTGTTTCTGTTATTTTCAGTCACAAGATTGAGCTCCTAACTAGTACCTTAGATGACCTCTGCCCCCACTATCTTTCCCACCCTCAGCTCACCTAGCCCCAGTGCAATATTCAGCCGGGTCCCATCACCCCTAAAATCTCTTTTGGAAAGGAAGAGCAGAGCAGGGAACAAAGCCTCTGGGAACAGAGATAGGAACAGTTATCTGTCTGTGCTGGAATCTTCCCGAAGGAACACAATCTTAGCACCTAGTTTTTCCACCTAGACATTATGAGAGATGGCCTCAGACAGGTCAGTATTACTTCTTTTTTTTTTTTGGTTGGTCATGGGGTTTGAACTCTGGGCCTGAGCACTGTCCCTCAGCTTTTCAGCTCAAGGCTAGCGCTCTACCACTTGAGCCACAGAGCCACTTCCTGTTTTCTGAGCAGTTTATTGGAGATAAGAGTCTCCTGGACTTTCAAGCCTGGGCTGGCTTTGAACCAAGATCCTCAGATCTCAGCCTCCTGAGTAGCTAGGATTACAGGCGTGAGCCACTGGCGCCCGGCTCAGTATTACTTCTTATGAGAGAGAAGAAGGGGGGGGGGGGGGGGGGGGGGCGGGGGGGCGGGAGAGAGAATTCAAACGAGAGAGAGAAAGAGAGAGAGACAGACAGATACACCACTACCCCATTTCATGTTGTGATTTTAAACACACACACACACACACACACACACACACAGGGGGGGGGGAGAGAGAGAGAAAAGTGAATGAGAGAGAAAGAGAAGGAAAGAAAAAGAAAGACAAGAACAAGAATGGGCAGACATCTGCTCTCCCTTTTGTTTTTAATTATCATACCCCCCCAACACTAAGTGGAAACTTATTTTGTTAAAAAAAATCTACATAACAGTTGTAGTTTTTCAGAGGCAGACACAACATAAACACATAAACACAGGCTGTCAGTGTTCCTTTGATGTACTGTGTTTATTGTTGTATTTTATCAACAAAAGAGTGAGAATGAGGTGCTAAATGACATCCAGTCAAAACTAAGAGAGTAGCTCAACTCTTACCCCGGGCTAACATCATCTGTCCCATCTGTAAAACAATAGGCCCTGTCTTCTGCTCCCCCAACACTGAGAACTATAGACTCTGAGGATGTCACTGGTTGACAAGGCCCCATGAAGTTAGAGTGGTTTACATACAACCCTTCTTAGGTGTGAGTTTATATCCCTGGAAGGAGAAAGGAAGAAGGACATAGAACAGTGCCATTTCAGGAAAGACAATCCCTGGAGAAAGTCACTGTGTCCTCCCAGGCCAAACAGTGAGAGAGAGAAGGGGAGGGGAGGGGAGGGGAGGGAAGGGAAGGGAAGGAAAGGGAAGGGAAGGGAAGGGAAGGGGAGGGAAGGGAAAGAAAGGGAAGGGAAGGGAAGGGAAGGGAAGGGAAGTCTCTCAAGATCCTCTGGCCCACCAGGAATTGGGGGGAGGGAGCTGGGGAAAGGAAGGGAAGTGTCCTCCATGGCTGCATGGCCAAGGATCTTTTATCTTGTGACTCGCAGCCAGGCTGTGAGGAGCAACAGCCTCTTATTCTTTTTTATATTTTTATTGTAAAAATGTTGTACAGAGGGGTTACAGTTACATGAGTAGGGTAATGAGTACATTTCATAGCGAGCATTCTTACCTCCTCCTTTATTTTCCCCCTACGATCACTTCCCTCCTCACCTTCCCAACTCCTCCTGCCCCCCCCCACATTGTAATAATGTTTGCTTTCAATATAGTGTCCTGTACATCTTGTCATCACAATGGGTCAGCCTGCATCCTCATTTAAGCATTCTGCAATATCCCTTCCCCTCCCCAAATTACAAAAGTGCATATACAAGGTGCAGAGCACCAGCATCAAATCCAGTGAAAACAGGGGTTATACCATGGAGGGAGAACATACAATAGAACCAAAAGAATCACATATTGCATTGTAAGTACATTAAAAACACTAGCAAGAAAGAAAAAAAAATAACAAACCTCTGTGTCCCTGTCTTGGGGTACATTTTGCTTAACATTATCTTATATGGTCGTATGTACATAGCCTTTGACCTACTCTGCTTGTCCTAGACATGTACTAGTCACTGCAAACAAGGGAAACCTGGGACCTATGTTTCTTTGGGCCTGGCTTACTTAATATGATTTTTTCCAAGTCTTTCCATTTCCTAACAAAAGAGGCAATGTCATTTTTTTTTCTGATGGAGGTATAGAATTTCATTGTGTATATATACCACATTTTCTTGATCCACTCATCTACTGAGGGGCATCTGGGTTGGTTACATATCTTAGCTATGGTAAATAATAACAGCGTCTCATTCTGACCTAGGAAATATTCAGTAAAAATTAACCCTCTGAGTCTGGCACTGGTGGCTCATGCCTGAAATCCTAGCTATTCAGGAGGCTGAGATATGAGGATTCTGGTTTAAAGCCAGTCGAGGCAGGAAAGACTATAAAACTCTTATCTCTGATTAACCACCTAAAAACTGGAAGGGGAGCTGTGACTCAAAGTGGTAGAGCACTAGCCTTGAGTAAAAAGGTTCAGGGATAGTGCCCAAGCCCTGAGTTCAAGTCCTAGGACCCACAACAACAACAGCAAATTAACCTCTGTTCCTATCTTTGGTGGGAAAAGACTTTTTGAAGATACTTAAGGGGCTGAATTTTGCATTATATTGGCTGAAGTTGGAACAGCTCTCAATTAAGAGTGTTGTCTATGAGACATTAAGATGTGCATATTTGTTTTATTCACAGCTGTCTCTCCAGTATTAGATGGTGTCTGGCAGGTAGTAAATGCTCATGAAATATTTATTAAAATGAACTCTACACCTGCAATTTCTTTTGTTTTTGTTTCTATTTTGGTGTGTGTATATGCCAGTACCGGGGCATCAACTCAGAGTCTGGGCACTGTCCCTTAGCTTTTTCTTTCAAGGCTTATGTTCTACCATTTGAGCTACAGCTCCACTTTCAAATTTTGGGTGGTGGGCTGGGAAGGTGGCTCAGTGGTAGAGTGTTTGCCTTGCATGCATGAGGCCCTATGTTCGATTCCTCAGCATCACATAAGCAGAAAAAAAAGCCGGAAGTGGTGGTATGGCTCAAGTGATAGCATGCTAGCCTTGAGCTGAAGAGCTGAGGGACAGCGCCCAGGCCCAGAGTTCAGGCCCCACGACCGGACACAAAAAACAACAACAACATCAAATTTTGGGTGGTTAAATTGGTGACTCTTTTTTTTTTTGGGTCCGGTCACCGGGCCTGAACTCTGGGCCTGGGCGCTGTCCCTCAGCTCTTCAGCTCAAGGATAGCGCTCTACCACTTAAGCCACAGAGCCACTTCCGGCTTTTTTTTTCTGCTTATGTGGTGTTGAGGAATTGAACCCAGGGCCTCATGCATGCAAAGCAAGCGTTCCACCACTGAGCCACCTTCCCAGCCCCAAATTGGTGACTCTTAAAGTCTCATGGACTTTCTTGTCTGAACTGGCTTCAAACCACAATCCCCAGAGCTCAGCCTCTTGAGAAGCTAGGATTACAGGAGTGAGCCATGGGTGCTGGGTTACCTCTGCAATTTCTGTCACACATCTCTGAGGCTTCTTCAAAGCCAGATTTAACGATCACTGAGACTGCTTTGATTGGCCGACTCTTGTGACCCCCATGAATACCCAGGCTCCCACTGCATGCTGGGAGGTCCTCCGAGCCTCTTGGTCCCCTTCCTGCCTGCAGTACTCACAGTAGCCTAACCTGCCGCCCAGTGTGCTCATCAAGATGTCACCGCTCTCCCGTGAGAGAACGTGGGCCAGTCTTGTGCCTGTGGCCAGGAGAAGGCTGTGGACTTTCCAGCCTAGTTCGTAAAGCAGGGCTCTCCAATCCTGCCCCGTTCTGTGGAAATGGAGGGGCTTCACCCAGGGCACCAACTCTGGGGCCGCTCCCATTTCCGGTATCTTTGCCACGGTATTCTGAGCAAGGGCTAGAAGTTTCCTCTCTCACTCATGATAAGCTCTATGACTCCAGGCAACGGCTTAACTTTTCTCAGCTTCAGATTGTCCACAAAGTGGGGAAACAGCGGAAAGCAGCAGCCTTGCTCAGGGGACAGTGATACGTGAGGCCAGACATGTGAAGCTCCCAAACATGTGAAGCTCCCTAGGGGCTGCAGAGCCCAGGCAAGCTGAGCAAACAGCAACATTCCATACCTTTACTCTGCAGGCTCAGGACAGGACCCGGCGAACTCCCTGCTTCTCCACAGCCCTCCAGCGCCTGGTAGTGCAAGCTCTGGTTGCCTGAGGGCACAGGCTCTTATACTGCCTATGGGACCCCATGGGACTCCTCGGCAGAAGCTACTGGTCCGAGGAGGAGAGCCCTGTCCCCTTTATTAGGTTACAGCATCCAATGTATCAGTCATCCATCCATTCATTCATCTACTCATCCAACCATTGGCATGCAGAAGGCCTCAGTAGCTTGGGTTAGATGAATGTGGGCTGAGACAGAAACCAACTGGCTAGCAGAGACAGGCCTCATGGTTCTTCATACCAGTGACCCCCACATAAGATCGCAGAGCAGGTGTGGGATGCAGAGGCTGGTTCTTTTCATGGTCTGGCCTGAGAAAAATCCCCAAGGCCCTGGTACACAGAAGTAGAAATGAGACATCCCCTATAGGTTGCCAAATTTAGCAAATACAAATAAATACAGGACAGACAGAGATAGACTTGAATTTCAGAGAAGCAGCAATTACTTGTTAAATGTAGGTATAGGGCTGCAATGGTAGAGTGCTTGCCTAGCAAGCATGAAGCCCTGGGTTCGATTCTTCAGTACCACATACACAGAAGTGGCGCTCTGGCTCAAGTGGTAGAGTGCTAGCTTTGAGCAAAAGAAGCTCAGGGACAGTGCCCAGGCCTTGAGTTCAAACCACAGGACTGGCAAAATAAATAAATACATAAATAACTATATACATATATAAATAATAAAATAAAATAACTGTAAGTATATCCCATTGAATAGTTGAGATACACTTACACAAAACTTACCTCACTTTTTTCTGCTAGCCAATTTAACCAGGTGTTGCCTGTGATTCTTTTACTGTATCTGTTATATTTCTTTTACCCTATCTGCTCCCCAGCACTCCAGAGCTCAAGAGCTCAGGGTGCCCAGCCCTTTCCCAGGGGCCGCAGTAACGCCCTACTGGAGGTTTCCAGAACTCTGGGGGCCCCTTCCTGTCTGCCTGTCAGAACCGTGTCTGCACTTCTTGGGTGATAAGCCGGGCAAGCCAGCACTGAGAGGTCACCTTACGTCATTTCATACTGAGCCTCTGTGAGGCAAGAGTCACCTGTCTCCTTCACGAGGACAAAAAAAAAAAGTCACATCCAAAGAGGTCCTGGTGGGCAGATGCTTTAACATTCTGAAGCGCTCTCCTTCTGAGAAGGCATTGTCTCAGGGGCTCACCTGCCTTTGCTTAGCTCAGTCCTCTTCCCTGAGTCCTCTCACCCAGCCCCTTGGGTCCAATCATGTCCACATGGCTTCCCTGTTGGACTGTAGCTCCTCCTTCCTTTTTTTGGTTGGTCATGGGATTTGAATTCAGGGCCTGGGTGCTGTCCTTGAGCTTTTTTTGCTCAAAGCTTGCACTCTACTACTTTAAACCACAGCTCCACTTCCAGCTTTTTGAGGGTTAATTGGAGATAAGAGTCCCACAGACTTTCCTGCCCAGGCTGGTTTGAAGGTGATCCTCAGATCTCAGCCTCATGAGTAGCTAGGATTAGAAGCACGAGGCACCAGCATGGGGCTCTAGCTCCCCCTTTTAACAACCAGAGACTCCTATTTTCACCTCCTTACTAGAGAGAGCCGATGGATCCTTCTTTCTTCTAAAGATTTCTGGATACTGTTTGGTCCCTCCAGCCCTCTCTGCCATTCTCCATAGGCATACCCTTATCTAGCCTTTGCCTTGGGTTAGAATCAAATACCTATGTCTCTTCTGTTCACATGCAGCCATGTTTCTTGTCCTGCTGCAGACTGGCCAGCATTGATCTAATGCCTGGCAGTTCCCCCTGGCCGGCCCTGCCCTTTTCAACAGCCTCCACAAATCGCTTTACTATTCCTTTGCCTTGTGGAGCTTCCATGTCCTTCCCAGTTGTTAGAGTTGAACATGAAATGCCCTCAGCCCACTGCTTATATATTAAAGGCTTGGTTCCCAGTGAATACAAATCTTTTGAGAGGTTCTGAAACTTTAGGAGGTGGGGCCCACTGAGTGATGTAGGTACCTGGGTGTACCGGTTATGGCTACTCTCTGATTCCTTCTTTTTTTTTTTCTTTTTTTTTTGGTCAGTCATGGGCTTAAATTCTGGGCATAGGCACTATCCCTGAGCTCTTCAGCTCACGGCTAGCACTCCACCACTTGAGCTAAAGCACCACTTCTGGCTTTTTCTATGTATGTGGTACTGAGGAATCAAACCCAGGGCTTCATGCATGTTAGGCAAGCACTCTACTACTAGGCCATATTCCCAGCCTTCATTCCTTATTTTCTCTGCTTCCTGGCCACCATGATATAAGTTGCCTCTGCCACACATTCCCAAGGTCAGCATGTTCTAGTCAAGCACATGGGATCAGGCAGCCATGGACTGAACCCACTGAAACTGTGAGCAAAATAAATCTTTCCTTCTTTAAGGTGTTTCTGTAAGATATTTGGTCATAGCAGTGAGGAAACTAATATACCAATGGAATGAGAGTACTGGGGCTGGGAATGTGGCTTAGTGGTAGAGTGCTTGGCTAGCATGCACAAAGCCCTGGGTTCAATTCCTCAGCACCACAGAAACAGAAAAGGCCGGAAGTGGCGCTGTGGCTCAAGTGGCAGAGTGCTGGTCTTGAGCAAGCTCAGGGACCGTTCCCAGACCCTGAGTTCAAGCCCAGGACTGGCAAAAAAATAGAATGAGAGTAGCTTGCCAGCTTCCCAGAGCTTCAAGAATTTCTCAAAAGAGAAAACCGATTTAAGCTGGGCACCAATGATTCATGCCTATAATCCTAGCTACTCAAAAGGCTGAGATCTGAGGATCATGGTTCAAAACCAGCCTAGGTAGACAAATCCTTGAGACTCATCTCCAACTAACTGCCACAAAACCAGAACTGGAGATGTGGCCCAAATAGTAGAAGCTGAATGATAGCATAAGTACCCAAGTTCAAGCACCAGCACTGGCACATGAATGAATGAATGAATGAGCAAATGAATGAATAAAAGAAAAAGGATATAAAACTCTTTTGTAAACTGAAAAGGTTTGAGGAGAAGTGAAAAACAAAATGACAGGTAGTCTAGGATGGCCTAATAGGCTCTTTATAAGCTGACCTCAGATGCCACAAGTTCAGAAGACAATGTGTGAATGGAACAGGGAAAGGAAGGCATGATGGCAGTTTCAGCCAGGAGAGGGAGAAGGGGGGGGGGAGGGGCAGGTAATTACTGCAGCAGCAGGAAGCTTCCTCCTCATGAGCGTATGGGAGGCTGGGATGGTGATGGGAGACAGGAAAGTGGGGCTTTAGCCTCTTCCTTTCAGCTCAGCCAGATGAGTCATCTAGAGGGGCTGGCCCCAAATTTCACCCTCCTCCACTTGAAGCTGAGCTCAATGGTCCAGAGGATGGAGAAGGCAATACAGCGAGTGAGTCACAGAGCTGAGTCACAGCCCACTCAGCCCCTTTCGGGGCGCTGACGAAGGCTGTGCCAGCACATCGGCATTCTTCCAGCCTTGCCCGCCCTTTCTCTCTCTCCCTCTCTTTCCCTCCTCCTCCCTCGCTTCTCTCTTTCTCACTCTCGCTGTCTCCCTCTTCTCCAGATCAATGACCTCACAGCATGCTTCTCATGCCTTACTTCAGGGATTCAGTGAATTCCTTTGGGATCTCCCACATCATAGGCTTTCCTCACTTTCCTGCTTAGTCATTCATTCATTCATTTGTTCATTCATTCATTCCTCCTTGCTCAGCCCTCACCTTCCTAGAGCTCCCCACCCAGCAGAAGATCTGTTCCCTTCTATGCCTTGCTGTTACCTATGACAGGGCAAGATATGGCCATAGTAAGGCCTCCCAAACCCTCAGGATCTCAAAACACAGGACAGGGATTAAAAGAACCAGACTGAGGAAGGTGGTACTTATACAGATCCAAAGAATATTCTGACTTCTTCAAAATGTATTTGTTGACAGAGCCCACACAAGGGTCACAGAACAGGTTCTAACCTGATCTGTCCATGTTCAGTATGGTGACTGAATTTTGACTTTTTTGGCAATACTTGCTAAACAGCCAAACCCAACCCATTTTGCTTTCACCACTGAATAAGGTCTTACTTGTTTCTCAAACTGACCTCTTACTTACACACCCTACATAGCTGAGATGGTAGGCAAGTATCACTGTTCTTAGACTTTTATTGGTTAAGAGGGAGAATCTCATGAAGTTTTTTCTTGGGCTGCCCTGAAACCATGATCCTCATAATCTGATCATCCCAACTAGCTAGTATTACAGCTGTGTGCCTTGTGTGGATTATTTTTTCTGTTGTTGCTTGCTTTTAGAGGAGATAAGTCAATTCTGCTGCCCACGTTGGCCCCAGTCTGTCTCAAGCAATCTTCCTGACTTAACCTTCAGCACAGCCGTGACTCTTAAGTGTATACCACCAAGTGTGGTGTGGTTTAAATTCTGTCTTTGAAGCAGTATCAGTAGGAGTCACTTGACCATTAGTAAATGTACATGATCAGAACTGGTATCCTAATTCTAGTGTGTTTCATTGTAAAAGTAGAAATTCAGGCCCAGAGAGGAGGAAAGAGCCTTTTGATAATTTCTATCTATTTTTCTGTCTTAAAAACATTTCTTGCTACAAAAGCAAACCACCTTAGAGAAAGAGTAAAAAAGAAATATCACATCAATCCCATGTATTATATAATCACAGATGCCATTTTTGCTATTATTTCCTTACTAGTTCTTCTTATGCAATTGTAATCATACAATATATAAAATAGTGATTGTGACTTTTTCATTTGAATTCATGTTCTAAATATTTCCATGCTGTATCAGTCTTTGTACTATCATATTAAATGATATTCTTTTTTTTTTCTTTTGTTGGTCATGGGGGCTGGATCATGGGAGCTGAACTCTGGGCCTGGACACTGTC
This sequence comes from Dipodomys ordii, assembly GCF_000151885.1. Lineage (NCBI taxonomy): Eukaryota > Metazoa > Chordata > Mammalia > Rodentia > Heteromyidae > Dipodomys > Dipodomys ordii. The sequence goes on from NW_012267236.1 coordinate 7,545,158, forward strand.
CCTCAGCTCTTCAGCTCAAGGCTAGGACTCTACCTTAGTGCCATAGTGCCACTTGTGGCTTTTTCTGCTTACGTGGTGCTGAGGAATAGAACCCAGGGCCTCATACATGAGAGGCAAGCACTCTACCACTGAGCACCTTCCCAACCCCGAAGATATTCTTTTTTTTTTTTTTTGGGTCCGGTCATGGGGCCTGAACTCTGGGCCTGGGCGCTGTCCCTCAGCGAAGATACTCTTTTTTGTAACTTACTTAACCATTTAAGTTATTCTTAAACCTTGGACATCAAAATGTTCTATATTGTTGGTGCCTATAATTCTAGCTACTCAGAGGCTGAGATATGAGGACCATGGTTCAAAGGCAGACAAAGTAGGAAAGTCCATGAGACTCTTATCTTTAATGGACTACCAGAAAGCTGGACATGGAGCTGTGGTAGAGTGCTAGTCTTGAAGGAGTTGTACCTAGGCCTTGAGTTCAAGTCCTAGGACCAGCACACTAAAAAAAAAAAAAAAAAAAGCTATATATTGCTTTTGGGGTGTGTCATAGAGAGGTGGAGAGTCTTTTTGCCATCAAGGCCCATGTGGATATTTATAACATTGTTCTATCCAGAGCCATACAAAATTATCAATATAGACAGACGGCTGGGGCAGCCGATGAGAAGCATAGGAGCAGCCCATTGTCTGTCTTGTCATGTATCAAATGATTTTGAGGGCCTCATATGGCCCACAAGCTCTACATTCTCCACTTCTGTTAAAGTAATAGGGATGAAGACTATTTTTTTTCCAGTCCTGGGTCTTGAACTCAGGGCATGGGCACTGTCCCTGAGCTTCTTTTGCTCAGGGCTAGCATACTACCACTTGATCCACAGCACCACTTCCAGCCTTTTCTGAGTAGTTTATTGGAGATATGAGTCCTATGGAGTTTCCTGCCTCAGATCCCACCTTCCTGAGTAGCTAGGATTACAGGCATGAGCCACTGGTACCCTGGATGAAGACTTTTAAATTGCTCCATATAGACTCACAAGTTGCTCTAAGATTGTACTAAACTGTTACCAGCAGCACAAGAGCATATTTTCACCACATAACTTTTATTGTACATAAAATAATTTGTCCATTTCAACATGTGAGTGAAAAGTTTATATGCTACCCTCTGACATAATCCCACTACCAAAGTATGGCACACTATCAGGTGTGCGCTGACATTTGCCTGGTGTTACTGGAGAATATGGTGCTGATATTCAACATCAGAAAATGTGTGTGGAAATCTATGAAGAATGGAATTATGAGGAGGGCTTTGTGGAGGTTTGAGGAAGTTGGTTTTTGAGGGGGAAGTGCTTGTGCTGGGGCTCAACTCAAGGTTTTGCACTCTTGCTTGGCCTTTTTGACTCAAAGCTGATGCTCTACTACTTAAGCCAGTTCCAGTTGTTTGTTTGTTTGTTTGTTTTTTTGCTAGTTAGTTGGAGAGAAGAGTCTTTGGGATTTGTCTACCCCAGCTGGCTTTGAACCTTGATCCTCAGATCTCAGTCTCCTGAGTAGCTAGGATTACAGGCATGAGCCACCAGTGGTGCCTCGCTGGGCTTCTATTTTTGTTTATACCTTTTTGTGTCATTTCAATATTGCACATTGAGCATGTGTTACCTTTTTATTCTTGACCTGATGACAAGGATATGTCTGTTTTGGAGGAGGGAAAATTGCAAAAAGCAGTACCTCATTTTCCTTTTCAGTTAGTAGGCTGGTTGAGTGCATGAGAATCTAGCTCTAAGCTTACAAGATCTTGAGGCTTTCTGTGAAATGGTAATGACACTAATATCACAGAGTTATTGTATCACTTACATGAGATCATTCCTATAAAACCTGCAGCAAAAAGCCTTGCACTGACTGAGGCCATAGTATTAGTTCATATTCTCTCATTGTAGTCTAACATTTCTGTTAGTGTGAGGAGGGGCCTACTCCCCTACCCACAATCTAGCCCCAATTTCTCCTCTCTTGCCCAATAACACACAGTCCCCAAGGACCAAAGCTAGTGTGATGCCATACTAGCAGCAAACCTTTCCATGATTGTTTGACAAATCTATAAGCTACTAACTCTCAAGTGACACAAACGCAGGGGGAGGGAAGCAGGGGAGCGCATGTGTGCGTGGGCTGTGCACTCGAGTGCAAATCAATGCTTGTTCCATTCCAGATGGCACTGGGGACACTACATGCAGCATCTGAAACTGGCAAAAATGAGAGAGCTTGTTTACAGTAGAACAACAGCTGGGGGAAAAGATAGCCAGAGAAGTAAAAATAAGAATATGGGAATCTTTTTTTTTTCAAAAATGAAATTTCCAAGCATATGCAATGCTTCATGATTATTTTCAGGGGGGAAAAAATCTTTTTTTTTTTTTTTAAAGAAAGAAAAGCTGAGTAGCAGAACACTAAGCCACGAAGCTTTGTTCAAGTTCAAGAGCACTGAGCTGAGAGGTTGCTCAAGTTCAGAAGAGGCCAAGATGCGGTAGGCTTCCCTGAGACGCAATCCCAGCTCTTCTGCAAACTCCTCTGATCATGTCATGTCAATTCATCTTTGTGTGTCTCAGTTTTGTCACCTGTAAGATAGGAATCTGGGTGTATAAAAAAGCCAGAAGTAGCAATGTGACTCATGTAGTAGAGCACCAACCTTGAGCACAAAGTCAAGCAAGAGCAAGAAGTCCTAAGTTCAGGCCCCAGGATCAGTGCATGTGCGCACATGTGCCTTCTGGGGTTGTGAGGATTAAGTGAAGAGATAAGGTGGATGAATGCTGTAAGTGTTGACCCTTATTATTATTATTATTATTATTATTATTATTTGCTGATCATGGGGCCTGAACTCTGGGTCTGGGCGCTGTCCCTCAGCTCTTCAGCTCAAGGCTAGCGCTCTACTACTGGAGCCACAGCGCCACTTCCGGCTTTTTTTTTCTGTTTATGTGGTGCTGAGGACTCGAACCCAGGGCCTCATGTTTGCAAGGCATGCGCTCTACCGCTGAGCCACCTTCCCAGCCCCGGCCCTTATTATTTTTATACCTGGCCTGCTCAACTTGACTGCCATGAGTTGTCTCTGGCATGGCAAACTCCACAGTGATCTTTGTGAAGGCCATCCTTGTCCTCACCATGGTGAAGAGAGAAAGAGGGAGTCCCTGACAGCAGGCAAAGCTTTCCCCCTCTCAAGCCTTAGGGACTCAGGGAAAGGAATCCTGGCCCTGACCCCAAAGAGGCAGGGAGGTGCTGAGGGCAAGATGACCAGGGTGGTCACTACAATCAGACAGAGGCCTTGACCTTGGTTGTGACTGCCACAATGACCTTGGCTTGGTTGCCTAGGAAGGCAACTTATAGAAGAGGCAGAGGCTGGTGAGGTTGTGAGGGGAAAGTAAGAAATGGTAGGAGGGCGAGGAGAGGGGAGGGAGGGAAGGTTGGGAGAGGGAGGAGGACTGGGAGGAAGGCGCAGTGGGAAAGGTGGTAGGGGGTCTGGAGTCAATGAGGGAGGAGGGAGGAGGGAGGAGGGAGAGGGGCTGCTGGGGAGGGGGTAGTGGGAGTTCTGGCCTGGAACACCGGGAGGCCAGGCGGGGCTCCCTGCCCCCCCACCCCACCGGACTGTCCAGGGCGCCGCCCCGCCCCGGGCCAAGGCCCAGGCTTCCGTGGCCTCCACGGGAGCCTCTGAGCCTCCCGCCGGCTGCCAGAGCTCCAGCGCCACCTACTCCCGGCCTCTCCCCCCCCCCCCCCGTGGATGCTTCTATTTTAGGCACCACATTATTTCCTGCTGTGATTTTTTTTTCCAGGCTTCTAATTCGGGCTCTGAGGTAAGCCATGACATCCGCTGGCGTCCGCGGGCCCCCTCCGCGCCGCTCTCCGCGGGCGCCTCGGGCCTCTGCAGCCCCCAGGGCGCGGGTGCGGGTGGGGAGACCCTCGGCCAGGCACCCGCGCCAACAGGCCCCAGAGAAGGGCTTCCCCGGCAGGGCACCAGAATGCAGCTAGAGTGGAAGTCTAGGCAAGCGCTTAGAACAAGATCACACACACACACACACACACACACACCCAGGACACACACACACACACACACAAGGGACCAGGGATGCTTCCACGTCTGTGGAAGGGAGGGGGACGAAGGCCCTTTGAGAATCTGATGATGACTGTGCACCCTCCCCCGAAAGTGCCCAGCAAACCCATAAGCACACACAGCCCCTGCAACTTCACCACTGTGATTTCAGGTCTGTGCACCTGCTCCAGCTGGAGCACCCCAAGTACCCCAGTTCAAAGATCTGTGTCCTCTTACCAGTCGTCTCCGGCTCTTCTTTTCTTCCCCTCCACCCCCTACCTCTGATCACCCTCATCAGAGGCAATCAGTGTGTTATGCAGACATCTGGAATGCTCAAGTATCTCACCCCCACGTGGGCAAATGAAGCTTCCCCAGGGGGCTGCCCTGCCCCTTCCTTCTCCCTTGGAGTTCCTTAGCTGGGTCCTGCTGGCATCTGGTAGTGGAAGGACACTGCATTTGGACCAGGGGACTTGGGTTCAAATTTATCACTTTTTTTTGACAGTAGTGGGGCCTGAACTCTGGGCCTGGGATAGCACCTTACCACTTGAGCCACAGCACCATTTCTGGCTTTTTTCTGCTTATATGGTGCTGAGGAATTGAACCAAGGGCCTCATGCATGCGAGGCAAGCACTCTACCACTAAGCCAACCTCCCAGCCCCCAAATTGATCACTTCTTAGCTTTCTTACCTAACCCCCCCCCAGCTTATAGTTCATTTGAACAATGGGAATTCTATAAAGCTTCCTCTCATGACTAAATGAGATCTTGCAAGAGGAGACAGCTTTCAAATGTCCTTCTTTGTATGAGAGGGACCTAGTTTGCTTATTTGAATCTCATTAATCTTGTCTGTTACCTCACAGAATGGGCAGCATTCAATAGTTTTTTTTGTTTTGTTGAGCATCGTGTTTGAATTTGGAGTATGGACACTGTCCTTGAGCTCTTTTTGCTCAAGGCTAATGCTCTACCACTTTGAGCCACAGAGCCACTTCTACATTTCTAGTGGTTAATTGGAGAGAAGAGTGTCAAGAACTTTCCTGCCTAGGCTGGCTTTGAACCACCAGTCTCCTGAGTAACTAGGATTACAGGCATGAGCACCACCTGGCTGTCTTGTTTGGTAATGTCTGAATGTCATTGTCACACACACACACACACACACACACACACACACACACATTTGTTTATAATGGAAACCTAACATCCAACACAATAGTGCGGAAAGAGGTGACTATGGGAGATGATGGGATTAAAAGGGCTCTGCCATCATGAATGAGATTGTTTTTTATCAAAAAATAATAATAATAATAGAAGTGGAGAGGGGGCTTTCTCACTACCCAGCCATGTTGTCAGCTTTGTCTTGGGAGCTGTCCCACACCTAAGGCACAAAGATGGTAGCCATCAAGAAGATGAAAATGTCTCTGAAGTCATTCTCTAGGCTCCAACTTGTTATAGAAAGTGGAAAGTACCTGCTGGGGTACAGCACACTCTGAAGATAATCAAGCAGGGCAAAGGGAAATTGGTCATCTTTGCCAACAACTGCCCAGCCTTGAGGAAATCTGAAATGGAATACTATGCTATGTTGGCCAAAACTGGTGTCTATCACTACAGTGGCAATAATATGAACTGGATACAGCATGCGGGAAATACATGGAGGCTATACGCTGGCTGTCCTTGATCCAGATGATTTTGGTATCACTAGAAGCAGGCCAGAACAAACTGGAGAAAAGTAAATAGTGCATAAGTTTTCTTTAATAAAACTTGCCAAAGCTATTTAAAAGGTGGGGAGGGGCCTTGAGGGGCTTTGTTTGTCCCTGCTGCTATGTAGAGACATAGAAGCTAGCATCTCTGACCACTAACCCCTCACTAGACACCAGATCTGCTGGTGACTTGAAATCTAGGATATCTAAATATTGTATGTTAGCCATCCACATGAACTAAAACATACAGGTAAACTGAGTCCAAAATAAGGAGTGATGTGACATTGGTGGTTCATGCCTGTAATCCTAGCTACTCAGGAGATTGAGATCTGAGGATTGTAGTTCCAAGACAGCCCAGGCAGGAAAGTCTGTGAGACTCTTGCCTCTAATTAACCACCAAAAAGCCAGAAGTGACACTGTGGCTCCAATGGTAGAGTGCTAGCCTTGAGAAAAAATAAAATAAATTGGTAATTAATTCTGTGGTTCTTGATTTATTCACCAGGTGGAATTTTGTTTAGTTGAATTGTCTGGTTAATGAAAGTTACTGTACACATTTCAAAGAACAAGAATACAATGAGCCTTTGGTTAACTGACATTCTCCAGGGTTAACTGGAAAATCCCCTCAATCAAGGTTATTGTTGAGAGGCTTTCTAGAACAGCAGAGTTAGTTTCCTGCCTTTCTAAGCACAGGGAATGTAGCAAGGGAATGCATGAGTCAATGTCTAGGGATGATTCTGCCACCTGGGTGGAAGCAGGGCCCAGACAAGGGGGCGGAGAATTCTCTCAGACCACTCCCAGTCGGGGGGCGGTGTCAAAGACCCCTACATAACTGGTGACATAAAGTAACTGTACAAAGGGGCTCACCAGTCTCTTTGCAAGATTCAGACATCCAGGTTAAACATCCTCTTTTAGAGCATGGCTCACTTGTAAGCCAGGAAAGAGCTGAAAAGCAGAGCTCCCTGCCATGACACAACCCAGGGCTCTTTGCCATGGAAAAGAATTTCACCCATCCAGACTCTTGTACTTTTTAGCTGTAAGACTTTAGGCAAGCGCCCGAGTCTTAGTTTCCTTGTCTATAAATTGGAGGGAACAAGACAGTCTCATGGAGCTGTGATCAGGACTGGATGAACTAACGGACGAAAAAAGACTAGTGTAGCATTTAGAATTTAGTGAGTGTTGATAAATGGAAGGCATTACTCTATTAGGAATGGAGTAATTCGATTAGCTCTCTTCTCCCTCCTCCCTTCCATCCCACCCTATCACCATAGAATAGATAGCCGACTTGACATCAGAACCATATCCACCATTTTGTAATCATCATACTAACAATTGATTCCATCTAGATTCATCAATGGCTACATAAGTTTAAGAAGAGCAGGATATTCAGTCTTAAAGTATCTTCCACCCATTTACTTATTAATTACAAAGGGAAAAGTAGTAACTTTACAGTAACAAACCTGACAAATACCCCCTTAACCAAGTGAAAAAAGTGATTATCACCAATTCCTACACAAGAGCATCACACAGCATCTTCTGGGAGGCCTGCCAGCAAATGCCTGGCCTGACTCTAACGAGAAGCACATCAGACTAATCCAAACTAAGGAGCCTTCTACAGAACACTATCTTGAACTTTTGAAAAATATCCAGGTCTTGAAAGGCAAAGGAAAGCTGAGGAACTATTCTAAGCTAAATAATGGAAACTGCATGGACTATGTTATTGGAATTGGATCCTAGACAAGTTAAAAACAAAACAAACTTGGGCCAGGGGCTGGTGGCTCATGCTTGTAATCCTCGATGCTCAGGAAGCTGAGATCTAAGGATTTGGGTTTGAAGCCAGCCCAAGCAGGAAAGTCTGAGACTTTCTCCAATTAACCACAAAAAGTCAGAGGTAGAGCTGTGGTTTACCTGGTAGAGCACCAACCTTGAGCGGAAGACCTCAGGGACAGTGCTAAACCCTAGGATTAGTTTTAAAAAAAAGAATATTATTGAGAGAATTTGATACGTCTTGATATGGACAGAATTTGGTACCACAACCTTACAGGAAACAGAAAAGAGACTCACCAATCAAAAAGCCATCTAATGCTCACTAGTTAACCCAAGACCAAGCGCTATAATGAAGAAGATAGCTGAAGATGGCCCAAGATGGCAGACATAGGCTAACCTGCCATCCCCTGTGGCATGTCTATGCCATGTACTATCTCTGCTATATTTCTTTTCTGATAAACTTTCTACTAGCTCTAACTTTTAAAAAAAGGGTTTTTTGGTCCGTCGTGGGGCTTGAACTCTGGGCCTAGGCGCTGTCCCTCAGCTCTTCAGCTCAAGGCTAGCACTATACCACTTGAACCACAACGCCACTTCTGGTTTTCTGGTGGCTTATTGGAGATAAGAGTCTCAGAGACTTTCCTGCCCAGGCTGGCTTTGAACCATGGTCCTCTGATCTCAGCCTCCTGAGTAGCTAGGATTAGAAGCATGAGACACTGACTCCTGGGTCTTAAAATTTTTAATATGGATTGTATATTAAATATAGCATTATATACATTTGATGTTCCCTGACATGTGAAGTGTCTATGTGTTAAAGAAAATCACTCTGAAGTATTTAAGGGTGAAGAAGTATAATGTCTATAACTGATGCTCAAATGATTTAAAACGGTTAGTATAAATGTACATATACTTTAAGAAAGAAAGAGAATACTAAAACAAATGTAGCAAAATATTACCATCGGTGAAGTTGAATGAAGAGTACTCTAGGACCTCTGTTAGTCTTAAAGCTTTTAGGTAGGTTTTATTTAAAAAAAAAGAGGGGGGGAGGCCAGGCTCATGCCTGTCATTCTAGTTATTCAGGAAGCTGAGATCTGAGGATCATGGTTCAAAGCCAGCCAGGGCAGAAAAGTCTATGAGACCCTTATCTTCAACAAATTACCCAAAATAACTGGAAGTGAAGCTATGGCTCAAGTGGTAGAGTGCTAGCCTTGAGTAAAAGAAGCTCAGGGATAGTGCCAGGGTCCTGAGTTCAAGCCACAGGACTAGCCAAAAAAAAAAAAAAAGTGGAGGGAAGGGTCAGAGCTGGCGTGCCATACACCCAAGTTACCATCTGCTCCTGCAGAGGAGGAGAAAGGAGAAAGCTCTGACTTACAGGCAGGGTTAAACCCAAGTTCTCAACTGCAAGCTACATATCCCTAGGTTCTGGTCTCCTCACTCTAAAATGTAGGAGATAGCAGAGTGCCTTCCTCTTGGGGTTGTTAAAAGGACTAAATGAGATAGTTTGTACACACACACATATTAGACTTGGTGCCTACCAAAACATGATTCACATACTCTACCACTGCATACTGCTAAGAGCGTAGACAGAATTCTTGCCCTTAGGTAGCTTATACTTCAGTCAGATGGAAAGCAAGTGAGTAAACAAACAAGCACATATATACTTGCAGACAGCTGTAAATCCTGTGAGGATGCTGAAGCTGGGTAGGAGAGCTGGGGAGAGATGGAGGACCCTGGCATTCCGTACAGGGCTATCAGGAAAACGGCACTGAAGATGAGACTGAATGATGGGCATGGGGGTTGGCAAGGCTGGTGGTAGAAATGACAGGAACAAAGACTCTGGGGTGTATGCAAGGCACGGTTGCTTCAGACTTCCTGTGTGCCCCAGAGCACAGCCGGGAAGGGACCCTCAGGAAGCGCATGGGAACTGCACACAATAGCAGAGCTCTGAGCAAATGCCCATGAAGAGATCCCTCCTTTTCCAGGCCTTAGTGTCTGAGGTGGTGGGGGAAAGAAAGGAGCTTCTGAACCTTCAGATCTGCAGGTCTTCCTTCAGCACAAGCTACTTACAGCCCAGACCCCCAGCACCTTCCCTGCCCACCCCCACCGAAAGGCCCTGACCCTCCTGGTACAGAGGAAGCAGCAGAGGCCAGGCTTCAGGACAGCCTGGAGGAAGGTCTGAGCTGGGGGTGCCATGTCTGGTGCTCGCCAGCCCCACAGCCTGCCTTGTTTATTTGTTCAGTGGGTTTGTTTCAGCCATGGCACAGTTTGTTCCGATTCTGGAACATTTATGAGATGGGCCAATTATTTTTTTTTAAATCACAGAATATAAATGGTTTGTTCTTGAAGCTAAAGGGTGGGGCAGCTGGGGTGGGAGAAAGATTTCAGGCCAGTTTTAGGGCAGAAATCTGGCTTGTCCTTTGCTGTAATTCTTTGCCTCTCCTGCCCTTGGGAACCAAAGGGACTCCAGTGGGATTTCCGGCCTCCATTTCTCCAGACTATGATGTAGAAAGACTGGCACAATGGACCATTTGATTTCTGGTTCTCATCCCCACCTCATTAGTTCCATTCCAAACCCTGGCTTCTAACCACTGAGCTCAAGCCTGATCCAATGATCAGCCTTAGGATGGAGGTGCTGGGGCACACCTGGACCATTCCACATCCCCGGCCATCCCTCATCCCCACCACCCCCTCTTTCCACTCTTTGCTTGTGAACTCTTATGTATACTGCAAAATCCAGCTGTATCTCATCACTTCTTAATCCTTACACTGAATCCCCTGTAGTCTGCCAGCTATCTTTTTTAATTTTAAGAATACCAACTAGGATTAATGACTAAAATGTTGAATTCATTCTTTTTTTCTGGTTAGATACTTATTCAGTGTAGTAATATTAGTATTATCTGTTGATCTGAAACACTTAACTGCAACTATGTAAATATTTCACTAACAAAACCTAGAAATATGTAACTGTAACCCCTCTTTACATCACCTTTATAACAATTTTTTTTAATTCAAAAATGAGATAAAAATCCTCAACCCAAATATATAATCATTGAAATGTTGACAGTTTCCACACAAAAAAACCCTAGAAATGAATAATTGGTAGGTTCAATTTATTTGGCTAAGAAATTGAGTTAATTAACTCTTAAATTTATTAAAGATTATTATTTTGGGGGGGGTCCAGTTGTGGGGCTTGAACTCTGGGCCTGGGCCCTGGCCCTCAGCTCTTCAGCTCAAAGCCACTTCCGGCTTTTTTTCTTTTTGCTTATGTGGTGCTGAAGAATGGAGCCCAGGGCCTCATGCATGCAAGGCAAGCGCTCTACCACTAAGCCATCTTCCCAGCCCCTATTAAAGATTATTAAGCTGGGTGCCAATGGCTCACACCTGTAATTCTAGCTACTCAGGAGGCTGAGATCTGAGAGGATCGCAGTTCAAAGCCAGCTCGGGCAAGAAAGTCCTCAAGACTCTTATCTCCAATAAACCACTCAGAAAACCAGAAGTGGCTCTGTGGCTCAAGTGGTAGAGCACTAACTAGCCTTGAGCTGAAGAGCTGAGGGACAGGGCCCAGAGCTCAAGCCTATGACCAACCAAAAAAAATTATTAAATCTTAAATGTATTTAAATTTTAATTAAGGCCAGGTGTGTTGGGCATGCCTACAATCCCAGCACACAGAAAGCAGAGGCTATTGTCTCTAAAATAATGTTTTTTTAAACAAGGGAGTGGGAAATAAAAACCCCAACCACTGTAAGTCAGGGTTACTGGAGGGGGTGAAGTGGAAAGAATGCTGGGGGTAAAAATGGTCCTATCTGCCCTTGTGATTACATGTGGCTGCCTCCTTTTTCCAAAAGGCCTAGCACAGAGTACTCATTGAGTACCCATACTCAAGGTTGGAGCACAAGGATGAAAGGTACTCCTTGACCCCTGGGTCACTGGCATCTCAGTCTAGCCTAGTTATCAGTCCCTTAAGGACCATGTTAAGGATCAATTCAGGAGCTGTCCCAGCCCCAGCCCCTCGCTAAGTGGATGGCAAGTCCAGTCTTGGTACTCAGCTAAGGTAGACACTAAGGCCTGTGAGCGCTGGGGATGGGGCGGCAGGCTCTGGACCCCCTCCCAGGAGCAGGGGCAACATTCTGGACTTCAGAGCCCACTCCAGCTGCTTCTGCCATTTTGCTAAAGGCAGCTTCCCAAGAAGCAACGTCTAGCCAGCTGTGGGAGGTGCTGCTCTTCACTTCCAAGATTAGCTCAGACCTTAAAAATCACAGCCCAGTGCCTGCTCCTTGTGCCAAAGAAAACAGTAGATGTCAGAAGCCTCCTTGGGTATCTGGACAGAACAACTCCTGCTGCTCCTCCCTTCCTCCTATGAGGTCATTGAATGGGGATGACAAAGCAAACAGTGACATGTGCTGGGACTTGTTCCCAGACTCATTCCAGGGTTCCTCCAGCCCTTCCCTCCTCCACACCCTCAGAAGGCAACCCAGGTGTGGACAATGAGCTGGGGTTTCTGGGAAACAGAGGCATTCTCTGTGGTGCCAAAGAGGCGATCCTCTTGGTAAAGGAGGGCAAAGGGAAAAGGGGGGAAAGTGGGTATTAGCGCCACTGGACACTAGCATGGTGTACTCCAAGTGTCACCATGCTTTTACACATTCTAATTCAAGTTAAGGAAAGCAAGAATTTGTTCCTGGCTTCACAGCTGAGGAACCAGGCTCGTTGAAGGCCAGCAGCTTAATCAGAGTTACGTGGCTTACACATGATAGAGCCAGACTTGAAATTATTTTTGTGACTAAATAGTTTTGTTACATCTTCCTACCTCACCATAATTCCTTGGACTTGCCCCTGGTACAGTACCCTGCTTCATGCTTTTTGCCTTACTGCCTACTAACAATACAATTCTTAAGTACTTTTTCAGACCTACTGTAAAAGCTGACTTCATTTAAGCAACACGATGTGTTTTATATATATATATATATATATAATTTTTACATATATATGTATATAATTATATATCATATTATATCCTATATTATATAATACATACATATACATATATAATTTTTAACATATATTCAACACTTATTCTATCACCCTCTCTGTATTACTAAGGAGGGGTCTTCATAGGCTGGAAGCCAAGTGGAGCACTTGAACTGTTCAGCCAATAGGATCATTGAAGCCACCACTGTCTTTTAAATCACAGAATTACTGAATGGTGGTGAGTAAGAGATAAATAATAGAATCCAACTCCTAAGGGACAGACCTTACACAACACAGTCACAGACCCAAAGATTAAAGGCACCATTCAAGGCTCTGAAATATGAATCAGCAGTCTTTGTTCTTAAAAACTCAGATTACCGGGCTGGGAGTACAGTTCAGCTCAAGGCCCTGGATGCGATTTGATCCTTAATTGCATATAACAAGCAAACAAACAAACACTCAGTCTAGCTAGGCACTAGTGGCTCACAAGTATAATCCTAGCTACTCAGGAAATCTGAGGATCACAGTTCAAAGCCAGCCCAGGCAGGAAAGTCCATGAGACTCATCTCCAAATACCCACCAAAAAAACCAGAAGTAGAGCTGTGGCTCAAAGTGGTAGAGTGCTAGCCTTGAGCACAAAAGCTTAGGCCCTGAGTTCAAGCTCCACAATCACCACCAACAAAAAAGAACAAACCTCAGTCTACACATATAAACAAATGAAAACTAGAAGGAATAAGATGAGGCTCTGGAATCAAAGAAATTCAGACTTGATGTGGTTCTAGCACAAATTCAGCATGCTGTTGGGCAAGTCACTTCAAGTTTCTAGTCTGAGTTTCCTTCAACAGAATGATGATATCTCTTCTGCCTTTCAAGACTGATAGGAGATAAGGTGGTTTTTGTAAGTGTGAAAAATTCTCTTTTTTTTTTTTTTTGGCGGGTCATGGGGCCTGAACTCTGGGTCTGGGCACTGTCCCTCAGCTCTTCAGCTCAAGGCTAGTGCTCTACCACTGGAGCGACAGCGCCACTTCCGGCTTTTTCTGTTTAAGTGGTGCTGAGGAATTGAACCCAGGGCCTGATGCTTGCAAGGCATGCACTCCACCGCTGAGCCACCTTCCCAGCCCAAGTGTGAAAAATTCTCTATAAACCATGACGCTATAATATAGCACATAAAGAATAAACAGATAATGCTCAAATTTCTCCAAAGAATGTTTGCTTTGTAACTGGACAATAACTTTCTCAGGGGGAAACCTAGAAACAAACCAACAGGTTGGAAAGAGATCTGTAAAACAGACTTTGGATCTCACAAATGTTTCTGGATAATGTAAAGCATCCCCAACTCTTGGGCTAGGAAAGACATTGGGGGTAAACTGAATCTGCATGCTGTCCCTGTCTCCTTCAGAATCCTGGGATTTGATTCTTTCTCTTCTGCTTTGGAACATTTCTCTCAGCCCCATGTTGGATTTGGCTGCATGGTGGTGGGTCTTTACTGCCCTCATGTGGCCACCCCTGCCAAGGCTACATGCACTTCTGAAGGAGTGTGCGTGACCAAGGCAGACCTGAGGCAGCCAGGGCCTCAAGATCAGGATTTTCCACAGCTAGCAGATCTGAAATCCAAATTAAAGCCAGCTGCCAGAATCCAGAGCTCCTTGATGGAAGGGGTGGGAAAGTATCACTGTGGTAGGGATTACTGACAATCTCTCACATGTATGGGCAGGGATAAATGGAAAAATCTCTAAACCTTCTGCCCAGTTTTGCTATGAAAACTACTGTAAAAAAAATATTTAACTACTCAAAAAGGAAAACCACTGTATGATCTCCCAATGAAAGAACAATTTTATTAACTCCAATTTGAAGAAGGCAGTAAAAATTAGCAATCTTCTGCCAATAAATAAACCTCTAGGTTCTCATCCCTTTTTATCTACAGGGATGGTTCCAGGACCCTTTACAGATAACCAAATCTAGAAATGTCTAAGTCCCTTATACAGAATAATACAGCATTTACATATAATTTCTCTAAAGAAATAAGGTCTATTAAAAAAGGTTGGGACTGCCTAATAAACATGAACAAGGAAGATCATAGGATTCTATTAGCAACACATCTCAGGGAAGACTGATTACATGTTTAGAATAGCCAACATATTTTTTTGTTGTTATTGTTGGTTGTGGGGCTTGAACTTGGCCTGGGCACTGTCCCTGAGCTTCTTTGTCCTCAAGGCTAGTACTTTACCACTTGAGCTACAGTGCCGCTTCCAGCTTCTAAGTTAATTGGGGATAAGAGTCTCACAGGGACTTTTCTGGGCTGGCTTTGAACCACAATCCTCAGGCATGAGCCACAAGTGTCCAGTTTTGTTTTTGTTTTTCCCAGTCATGGGGCTTGATCTCTGGGCCTGGGCACTGTCCCTGAGCTCTTCAGCTCAAGGCAAGTGCTCTACCACTTGAGCCACAGCACCTCTTCCGGTTTTCTGGTGGTTAATTGGAGAGTCTCATGGTCTTTCCGGGCTGGAGAGTCTTCCCTGGCTGGCTTTGAACTGGATCTTCAGATCTCAGCCTCCTGAATAGCTAGGATTACAGGAAAGAATCTCCAGTGCCCAGTTTGTTTGTTTGTTTTAGATAGATATTTCAGTTAATCTTCACAGCAATACCACTTGGTAAGTGTTAAATACTTAACAGTCAAGAAAGCTGGGTCAAGGCTTACAGAGCAAAGCTGGATAGGAATATAGGTAGAATCATGGGCTACAAAGTGAGATCCAGGAGGAGAAGGAAGAGGAGGAGGAATAAAAGGAGGAGTAAGAGAAAAAGAAAGAAGAGAAAAAGGAGGAAGAGGAGGGCTGGAAAGGTGGCTCAGTGGTAGAGTGCTTGCCTTGCATGCATGAGGCCCTGAGTTCAATTCCTCAGCACCACATAAGCAGAAAAAGCTGGAAGTGGCACTGTGGCTCAAGTGGTAGAGCGCTAGCCTTGAGCTGAAGAGCTGAGGGACAGAGCCCAGGCCCAGAGTTCAGGCCCCATGACTGACCCCTCTTCCTTCCCCCCCAAAGAAAGGAGGAAGAGGAGCCAGGCACCAGTGGCTCAACCTATAATCCTAGCTACCCAGGAGGCTGAGATCTGAGGAGAGCAGTTCAAAGCTAGTTCAGGCAGCAAAAACTGTGACTCTTATCTCCAATAAACCACTCAGGATACCATAAGTGATGCTGTGGCTCAAACGGTAGAGCGCTCACCTTGAGCTGAAGAGCTCGCCTTGAGCTGAAGAGCGCAGGGACAGCGCCCAGGCCGAGTTCAAGCCCCACGACCGACAAATAAAAAAAAAAAAAAAGGAAGAAAGCATAGGCAGAATAAAAAGCAAAAGGTGTGTTTAGAGCAAGCTGTTAGGTATACCTCATCGGGTAGCATAAAGGAGATTTCAGAGCAAGATGTCCTTGCTGTTCAGGGATACATTGGAAACCTGTGGAGGAGAGCTGATAAGGAAGAAACAAGGAAGAGAGACCTACAGAGAGTTATTAGATGAGGGATGTTTGGGTTAGGAAAGTGACCGATGGAGAGGGATAAATTCTAAAACCTCTCTGTTGAGAAATTAAGATAGACTAGCTGGGTGTCGGTGGCTCACCTATAATCCTAGCTACTCAAGAGGCTGAGATCTAAGGATTATGGTTCAAAGCCAACTCAGGCATGAAAGTCCATGAGACTCTTAGCTCCAATTAATCACCAGAAAACCAGAACTGGGGCTGTAGCTCAAAGTGGTAGAGCACTCGCCTTGAGCTGAAGAGCTCAGGGACAGCACCCAGGCCCAGAGTTCAAGCCCCATGACTGACAAAAAAAAAAAGTTAGGTAGAGCTACCCTTATGGGAAGCACTGCTGTCTCCTCCATCCCCAGCTGAGTCTCAGACCTTCCTTCCTTATTCTAGGTACTACAAGGGAGAAACTCCCATGTAATATAATTCTCAGTTCCACTCTGGATTATAGTGTGCCAAATCTCTAAATCCAAACCAAGGCAACGTCTGCTCAGAGACCAGAGAAGTCTTGAAAATTGTTCTCAGTGCCCCTATCAAGTGAAGGATTCTTAAATTCAAAGTGGCCAGTTATAAGAAGAGACCAGACCAGTTTGATTCTGTGACCCCTGCCTAAAAGGACAAAGTGTTTTATGTCATTTCCCAGCATCTGGTTGGACCAAATCCTGTATGGGAACTCAGCCCCTGCCCCCAGCCAAGGCTCTGATTCCTGCCTTTGATTGCCACAGTGTTGGCAGGATTCCCTCTGGCTCCCACTCTCTCCGGAAGCCATCCACAGCTGCTGGCCACTTGTCACACCCTATCCGGGAGGTGGCAGTATTTCAGTGGTAAAGCAACAGACTTTCAGGCTGTGGCTAAGGGCTTCAGTTAGTCAGGAATTGTGTCCTATTTCCAAATAGAGGTAACTCCTTCCAGTTCAGTGAAGATACAGTATAAAGGAAAGGCTTGGACTTCCAAAGCTGGGTTTTGTATTTCCTATGCTGGTTTGGGAAAATTCCAGAGAAAATATTTATAGCAAGCAGTCAACAAATAGTAATTATGTCCTAAACATTATACATAGCAAGAATAGTCTCTAGTCTCAGGGACTTTTGATTCTAGGAAGAGAAACAAGAGTCTTTTCTCTGTGTTTTCTTCCTCAAAGTTTTGGCAGTGCCCACCTGTTTCATTAATTGGTTGTTTTTGCTACTGGCTACTACTGCCCTGAAGTCATTCAACCACTCCACCTGATGAGAATGTCTGTGTCCGAGAAAAAAAAAAAACGTAGACATAAACTTTTTTTCCTAAAGTACATAATAGTATTGCTTTTTAGGAAATAAATGTTTGAATATACTCCCAAAAGAATGGCATGGATGAATACATCTTCTATCCTGAAGAAACTCTGAAAGTCTGATCAGGAGTCATTCCATGCGGTAGAAATCTAGTACCAATTATGGTCCTTGGAGCATTTTTTTAATATAGCCTTTGATCCTCTCCAGTATCCTTGGGGATAAGTACAGCACTTTATTTTATTTATTTTTCCAGCTGTTTCCAGTTGAGGAAAAGATGACAGTGTACCAGCACTAACTGTACTAAGTTTTCAAGGACAGGAGGTAGTGACTGCAATTGTGAGTGAGCCACAAAGCCTTAGTGTCTTCACCTGCAAAGCCAGAGGATTTGCCGGAGAGATCCTGAAGATCTCCTCCTTGGTGGCAGGCTGTTAGCATGCCCTGCTCATAACTACTACAAGACTCCAGTGGCCAAACCATACAGAGCAGGCATCTGTCTTAGAGAGGATGTTCTTTCCTCTCACAGTGTGGTGCTTATAAAGGATATCAGATATGAGTGATACATTTCCAAAATGAAGTCCAATACTCAACTAAAATAAACAGGATTTCTGGTTTATTCTCTGAGACAGGGTCTTGCTATGTAGCCTATATGTACATAGGCTATATATGGATATAGCCTATATGTATGTAGCAATTATGTTGCTATATATAAGTTGGTGGTGAGCTCATCACCTTCCTACCTCAGTCTCTCAAATGCAGGGATTACCTATATTTGAACTACTATATTCAGTAGACCAGGTCTTTACAGTGGTCATGTTGTAGTGATGCTAAGATCTTTGTGGTTTAGTTGTTCCTTACTCATGTTTTATTTATTCCCTTTTCAGTAAATATCTTAAAAATACTATAGTTCTAATATTTAATAGGCAAAATTATGAAAGCAATAAACAAAACCTTGTTTGCAGGGTCTGGAGGAGAAAGATGAGTAGGTCGAACACACAGGATTGTTAGGCAGTGAAACTATCCTTCATGGTACTATAGTGGTGGGTACATATCACTATACATTGGCCAAAACTCATCAAGAGGGACTTCTAATGTCTACTAGGAAGTCTGACAATATGTCAGCATAGGTGTGAATGTAGCAGACAGACCACTCTAGTGTGGGAGGGTCAGCGGGAAATTGGGGATGGGGGAGCAGGAGGTGTATGGGAGCACTGTGCTTTCTGCTTACCTAAAACTGCTTTAAAAGTCTTTTGAAGCTAGCTGTGGTGATGTTCACACCTGGAATCTCAGTAACTTGGGAGGTAAAGGCAGGAGAATGAGGAATTCAAGACCATCCTGGATCAAATAAAAAATTCTAAGCCAGCCTGATCTACATAGCAAGACTCCCTCAAAACAAACAAAATGTCACTCAGGCTAACTTGAGTCTGGGTTCCCCAGCCAGTCACTTCATAGCTGGATCAGAGTAAACTCTTTTCCTATTTCTTAAAGCAGGTTTGGTATTTTACATGGACAGTGACAAGAGATGTAAATTGAATAATAAAATATTTAGGTAAATATTTCTCAAGAAATGTGAGATTATTTAACAATAAGAGGCTGTTTAGTATAAAATATTTTTGGTGCTTATCACTCAGGTTGTAAAACTTTCAATTTGAGAAATAAATTAAACATAGAAGATGAAAATAAAGTACAAAGATACCGTAGTCAGTGCTAGTGGTTCAAGTTTACAATCCTAGCTGCTCTGGAGTCTGAGATCTGAGAATCATGGTTCAAGGCCAGTCCAGGCAGACAAATCTGGAGACTCTAACCTCCAATTAACCAGCATAGCCAGAACTAGAGGCATGGCTCAAGGTAGACTGCCAGCTTGTAGCAATAAAGCCAAGTGAGAGTTCCTGAGTTCAAGCCTCAGTATAATATATACATGCACACACTCACCTCTCTCTTTCTCTCTCTCTCTCTCTCTCTCTCTCTCACACACACACACACACACACACAAAGGGATTGGACTGGTGGGTTCATATTCTTACTACTGGAATTTTAATAAAAGATGAGAGTTTTGGTTTTACTACTGAAGTTTTAATCTCCTAATGTGACAAGGAGACTTGTTTTAGTATTAGCATATACTGGTAAGTTTTCTCTCCTGGGATATCCTTCAGTAAATTGAGTACTTACAATCAGAGAAAGTTTGTTCCCTATACTAAAGGAAGGGAGAGCCATACAAGACAGTACTTTGTGCAATTCCTGTCTGTTGTCTGGTATTTATTTATTTTTAATTCTTTTGCCAGTCCTGGGGTTTGAACTCAGGGCCTGGGCACTGTACCTGAGCTTCTTTTGCTCAAGGTTACCATTTGAACCACAGCACCACTTCCGGCTTTTTCTGCTTATGTGCTATTGAGGAACCGAATCCAGGGCTTCATGCATGCTAGGTAAGCACTCTGCTACTAAGCCATCTTCCCAGCCCTTACTTGGTATTTAAGTGGTACTACCTCCCCACCTGATTCTGAGGCTCATTTGGTAGATGATTGCAATTGTTTTCCAGCTCTTTCTGAGATCCAGGCCTATATATTTGGCCTTACTCTTGACATCTTTCCTTAGGCAAGTAAAAGGACATCAAATTTAATTTGTTCAAAGTTAGGACTAAGCGTGTGGATCAAGTAGCAAGGCACATGCCATTCAAATGTGAAGCCCTGAGTTCAATCCCCAGTACCACCAAAGTTGAACTTACAACTCTCTATCTCTAGCCCATTCCTACTCTAATTTCCCTGACTTGAGGAAAGAATAGAAACTCTTTAAGTATCCATGAAATTAGGGTATCTTTTTTGTTTTTGTTTTGCTTTTGTATTTTGACAGTCATGGGGCTTGAACTCTGGGCCTGGGCGCTGTCCCTCAGCTTTTCAGCACAAGGTTAATACTCTACCACTTGAGCCACAGGGCTACTTCCGGTTTTCTGATAGTTTATTGGAGATAAGAGTCTCATGGACTTTCCTTCCTGGGCTGGCTTTGAACCTCGATCCTCAGATCTAAGTCTCCTGAGTAGCTAGGATTACAGGCATGAGCCCCAGGTGCCTGGCAAACTAAGAAATCTATTGTCTAGAACAGAGGTTGGCCAACTACAACGTGCCTCTTTTTTTGTCGATCATGGGGCTTGAACTCTGAGCCTAGGTGCTGTCCCTGAGCTCTTCAGCTCAAGAAGAGGCCTATTGAGCCACAGCGCCACTTCTGGTTTTCTAGTTTTCTCACAGACTTTCCTGCCCGGACTGGGTTGAAGCTCAATCCTCAGATCTCAGCCTCCTGAGTAGCTAGGATTATGGGTGTACAGCACCAGTGCTTGGCTGCCATTTGTTTTTATAAAAACAAAAAACTGCCTGGTGCAGGTGGCTCATGCCTGTAATCCTAGTTATTCAGGACGCTGAGATCTGAGGATCATGGCTCAAAGCCAGTATGGGCTGGAAAGTCCATGAGACTCTTTTCTCCAATAAACCACCAGAAAACTGGAAGTGGTGCTGTGGCTCAAGTGATAGGTAGAGTGTTCACCTTGAACTGAAGAGCTGAGGGACAGCACCCATGCCCAGAATTCAAGCCCCACAACTACAAAAACAAACAAACCAACAAAAACTCATTAGAACCCAAGTACATCCATTTGTTAACTGTTAATGCCATTTGCACAACAGCGGAGCTGAGTAGTTGGGACTGATTGCATGACTTGCAAAGCCTAAACATCTGGTTCCTACCAGAAAAGGTTGGCAGAAGAAAAGTGTACAGATTCCTACCCTGGGCAGTACGTCAGAGCCGGGGGTGTGCAGGAGGGGTCACCCCAGGCATTCTGCTTATGTTAGTCTGGAGTGGAATCCTAATTTCTTCAGACGGGCGCGGGGTATAGCTCAGTGTACAGCATTTGCTCACTATGTATGGGGCTTTGGGTTTGATCCCCAGCTGTAGAGGTGGGAAAAAGGGTGGAGAGGAGAGTTAAATTTCACAGCTGAAAAGGAAAGGAGTTAATTCATAGTTTGAAATTACTGATCTACTCCAGTTTCCATTTTTACAGAAAATTAAGTCATGTTTGGTTCTGTTCCTTTTTTTCTTTCTGAGTTGTGGGGCTTGAACTTTGGGCCTGGGCGCTGTCCCTGAGCTCTTCAGCTCAAGGTTAGTGTCCTATCACTTGAGCAAAGCGCCACTTCCAGTTTTCTGGTGGTTTATAGGGGATAAATCTCACGGACTTCCTTGCCTGGGCTGGCTTTGAACCATGATCCTCAGATCTCAGCCTCCTGAGTAACTAGGATTACAGGCATGAGCTACCAGCTCCTGGCTCTGTTCCCTTTTTTGTAATAACAACAATTACTATCTCTAACTCCACCTCCACTGTCTCATTTGATCCTTAGAATACCTGAGGTCAAATACCTGCTGCCCCTACTTTAGAGGAAAGAACTGAGACTCAGAATTTAGTCCTTTCTCCTACTTTGTAGAAAGAGCTAAGATTTTCGGGTCTTTTAATCCAAGTCCATTGGCTGATTATGTTAACTGTAAAAACGAAAAGACTCAGATTTTACTTTGGGGTATGGAATCCTGTATGCTTTCAGTGTCTCTAGATATGTGACTAGACCTACTGTCCCTAGGGAAGATGCGGCAATGCGGCTGTGCTCTGGGAAGGCATATCCCTCCGGGTCATTGTAAGAGCAGAGTGAGGACAAAGCCTGTAAGCTGATCTCTAACCCCTGTGCCTTCACTTCGTCCACAGTAAGTGTATGTTTACCTGTCCAAATATGAGGATGATACATGCAACTGTAAAAGTTTCATCTTGAAAGACCACTGACCTAGCTCAGACATTTGCCCATTGTATTAATCCAAGATGTCATTGTCACCCCACCCCCAAATTCCTTTCATTTCTTATGCTATCTGCCAGTTCTTCCCTACTGGTTTAAATGAATTTCAAAATAAATCTCTTAGAGCATCCTTTTTGAGAAATGAAAGAATTACTTTTAGCAAGCCAGAATTCCTACATCAGCCAGAGTCAATGAGTTGCTCATGACCACCTCCTATCTGCCTTGTGCACGCTGCATAAGCCATTCCAGGAAAGCAACAGTCTTGTCCACTCTCTAGCTGGGACACAGCACTTCTCCCACTGAGGATGTTTGCCTTTAGCCCAACCCAAATGCTCTTAATCTTTCTGTGCTCTTACACTTGCCTCTGGACAGAAGTGAAACATTAGTAATGGGCAAGGGAGGTCAGAGAATACAACACTGTTGCATTTCTTCCTTCTTTCAGAGATGAATGAACTTTAATTCCTCTCTCCTGTCAGAACATACTCAGCTTTTTATTCCATGATCTTATCTGCACCTTTTACAAGAAGAGGAATGACCAACTGACTAGTGAGGATCCAGAACATTCAATAGATTAAGCCCAAGCATAAGAGGTGGTGCTGTAGTTAATAATGTCTTCCCTAGTAAGTCAGGGTCTGTTCTCAAAGCGAGCAGGAAACTGCAAGTGAAGGCAGCAGGAAGACTCCACTGTGAGTCTGTTTTCAGTTCCAAGAATGACAGGGACACAGAGTCACACCCATGGCATGTCAACCCAATTCAACAGTTATTTGCGGTGGCAATAGTGACTCCCACAGCCTAACCACCAGAAGTGCCCCAGTGCTTCAGAAAAGCAGTCTCCCAACTTGCTATTGTTTTTTTAAGGGGTAGCCAAGCACTCTGCCACTGAGCTACATCCCCAACCCAGTTTCTAATCTTAACCTAAGAGGCTATGACCTTAAATCAACATTAGAGATATTTTCATTTTCTGATTTTATCGCATATCACATAGCACACTTTACTAATTTTCAAAGCATCTGGTTCTCTTTTTACATATATATATTCACAAAAGCTTTTAAACATAAATATCAAGTTGGGAAAATCAGATAAGCAGATAAACTTAGGAAGCCAAACACAGATGAAAAGTCCAGTCGCCAGAATTTACAAATGATCATCTGGACTCCGTTTGCCATTCAACTGGACATATCATCCCAAACAGCCTGCATCACATGGTCCGTAGTTCTTCCTTCAAGTTCTGGAGCAATCAATAGCCATACTTATCATTAAGATGGGTTCTGCCATCTCCACTTTGACCTAGATCACAGTATTTAAAAGGAAAGATGGTTACTCTCTCAAAGTCTAGAGGGAATAGATATCTATACATCAATAAGCCAAAGTAAAACAAGTAAGGAAGTTTCTTCCTGTGACAGAATTTTTACTTTTCGTGTATACTTTCAGAATCTAGTTCATGTCACGTCAACACTAACATTTATGAGCAGATTATAGAGGGGCTGGGAAAGAGAAACAGGCTCTGTGGGGTGGTAAGTTCTAGAGGGAGGGGGCTAGCAAGGCGGATGGCAGAGGATGAAGATGGTGGAAGTAGATGGTTTGCATCTATGAAAACAGAACAAGGAAATCCATTTTGGGGTAGGAATAAAGCAACATGTGAAGAACATGGAGATAACAAGTATCTTGTGCACGGACATTAAACGTGTCTGTATGCCCAGCTCATACTTAGCTACTGAGGAGGCTAAGATCAGAGGATCTAGGTTCAAAGCCAGCATAGGTAAAAAAGTCTGTGGGCATAAAGTGGGGCTGGAGGTGGGGTTCAAACCATGCTATCTGAGCAACCAAAGCCAAGCAAGCACAAGGCCATGAGTTCAAGCCCCTACCAGCAAAAAAAACAAAACAACAGGGTATGTATGAACACAAAACCTGTGCAATCTTTATAGAAAGCAATTTAGACTATCTTAAAATGGTCATAGATTTGATCCAGTATATTAACTTCTATTAGTTCTTTTCTACAGATGCACCTCAATGCTTCATACATACATACAAATAACTATATATATATATTACTACACATAGTACACACATTTATAGTATATAGTATAGATATATATTATATATTACAGCATATAATATATATACATATAAATGCATACTTTCTGTATATATAGTACAAAATTAAAGTTAAGAGGTTGTTTATTACAGTATTGCTTGCAATGGCAAAAGACTGGGAACCAACCAGGCATTGGAGGCTCAACCCTGTAATCCTAGCTACTCAGGGAACTGAAATCTGAGGATCACAATTCAAAGCCAGACCAGATAGTAAAAGTAAAGTCTGGAGATTCTTATCTCCAATTAACTACTAAATAACTAGAAAAGGAGCTGTGGCTCAAAGTGGTAGCCTTGAGCAAAAAACAGCTCAGGGATAGTACGTAGGTTCTGAATTCAAGTCCACAACTGACAAAAAAGCAAAGAAAGAAAAGAAAACACAGGCTGGGAATGTGGCTTAGTGTAGAGTACTTGCCTAGCATGCATGAAACTCTTGAGTTCAATTCCCCAATACCACATTCACAGAAAAAACCAGAAGTGGTGCTGAGGTAGAGTGCTAGCCTTGAGCAAAAAAAGCTCAGGGACAGTTCCCAGGCCCTGAGTTCAAGCCCCAGGACTGGCAAAAAGAAAAGGAAAGAAAAGAAAACACAGCTGTCTAAAATCTATTTAGGTAGGTAAAAGTATATACCCTATACTGCCACTGTGTTGAGCATGATGGTATACCTCTTATTACCCCAGCACTTTGTTGGGTATGATGGTATATCCTTTATAATACCAGCACTTCGGACCTGAGGCAGGAGTATTATGATTTTTAAACTACATAGCAAGACCCTGTTTCAAAAAACAGGACTAAAGACATGGTTTAAGTGTCAGAAACCAGCCATGATGAAGAAGCTGAAAGAGAGAGCTCAAGGTTCTAAACTGAAGGCCCAGAACTGGTAAAAAACAAAAACAAGACCACCAAAGGACTGAGGCATAGCTCAAATGGTAGAGTTTAAGTTCAAGTGGTAGTGACCATGAGTTCAAACCCCAGAAACACAAGAACAGTAACAAAACTACGCAGTCATTTAAAAATAAACAAACAAAAGAAGGAATTTATACATAGTCTTGAAAAGATCTCAAGGAGTAGAAATGTTCCTATCTATTTAAAGAAAGTGGAAAAAGGTATTTTATTGCCTATATAGGCACTTTACATAATATATAAAAATAAGAAAAGCCAGGGGCTGGGAATGTGGCTTAGTGGTAAGAGTGCTTGCCTAACATGCACGAAACCCTGGGTTTCATTCCCCAGTACCACATAAACAGAAAAAGCCAGAAGAGGCACTGTGGCTCAAGTGGTAGAGTACTAGCCTTGAGCAAAAGAAGCTCAAGGACAGTGTCCAGGCCTCAAGTTCATGCCCCAGGACTGGCAAAAAAACAAAAAAAATTGGGCACTAGTGGCTCACACCTGTAATCCTAGCTACTAGGAGGCTGAGATCTGAGGATTACGGTTCAAAGTCAGGCCAGGAAGGAAAGTCTGTAAGACTCTTATCTCCAATTAACCACTAGAAAACTAGACATGGCTCAGTGGCTTGAAGTGATCCAGTGCTACCCTTGAGCAATAAGAGGACTCAAGGATAGTGCCCAGTCCCTTGAGTTTAAGCCCCATTACAAAACAAAACAAAACAAAACAAAAAAAAGAAAGAAAACAACATTTGGCTATCTGTAGAGAAAAGATTAGCAGAGGAATAGCTGAAGAGTTTTTCCTTCTGTTAAAGAAAATATAAAATTCATGGAAAAATGGAAAAATATATTGGACCCTCATCCAGCTTTAATAACCAGCCATATGTCACCAACGCTGTGGCAACTATTTCCTGCCCCCTAGCCTCTCTTATCCTCTACCACTGGATTACTTCAAGGTAATCTCATAAGCCATTCTATCTGCATACATAAAGACTTTATTTGCTACATCTTGTAACATTTTTATTGCTGGTTTTTTGTTTGTTTTTGTTGGTCATGGGGCTTGAACTTAGGGCCTGAGCACTGTCCCTGAGCTCTTCTGCTCAAGGCTAGCACTCTACCACTTTCAACCACAGTGCCACTTCTGGTTCTCAAGTAGTTAGTTGGACATAAGAGTCTCATAGGGACTTTTCTGCCTGGGCTGGCTTCAAACCGCCATTCTCAGAGCTCAGCTTCCTGAGCAAATAGGATTACAGGCAGGAGCCACCAGTGCCTGGCTTTGTTTTGTTTTTTGAAACAGGGTCTCCTATATAGTCAAGCCTATCCTTAAACTCTCAATCCAAAGTAAGATGCTGCCTCAGCCTTCCAAGTGCTGGAATTATAGCACTGTGCCCAGCTTCTCTTGTAACTTTCTTAATTTGAACATTAATATTTATTACTTATTCCAAAATATAAAGAAATCTTAGAGGAAAAGAAAAGTCAAAATAATAAATACATACCTTCTGGTGGCATCCACACACAGTAGTCTGGATCATCTTCAGGATATTTGGAAGAAAGTACAGGTGGAAACTGCAAAGAAGAGATGGATTATTTCTCTCTCTCTCTACATATATGTAATAAATATAATATATAATTATATAACCATATATCTATATATATCTGTCATATAATCATATGTCTATTACATAGATATAGTTACATATAACCATATACATATATTATATGTATGGTTACTGCTATCCTGATAATGGTGGCTCAGTGTGTCTCTACTGTACCAAAAAGGCGGTTTATTTTGAATAGTTGGTTTTTGGAATATGGAATTTGGGTACATGTATGGAATGCTTATCTGATCGACCCTCAGTAAAATTCTTTGGCACTGAGACTCTTAATGAGCTTCTCCAGGCAGCAACACTTCATACTTGTCATGGAACTTAAGCATATCCTGTGTGTCTCAAATGCAAAAGGATCTTTCAAATTTGCAACTAGTTTTCACTAAATTTTGCCCCAGGGGCCTCTTCTGGTTGTGCCTGGTATCCTTTTGCTGTAGTGAATCACAGCCATAGTTCAATCCCGAGTACCATGAGTTCTCCTCTGAATTACCTCGTGATGGTCTTGGGGGCCTCCTGACACACCTGAGCACTCCCACTTCTGGGAACTTGCCATATCCACACAAAATCATGTACACATAAGTTTTCATTACAGCACTGATCTAATGAATGACTAGAAGCAATCCAAGTGTATCTATACATACGTGGTTAAACAGGGTATATCTGTGCAATAAAAAGCACCTTATAGATTGATATAAAATGGTTTCCATGCCAGGGTAAAAAAATAGGATGTATGATGGAGTGCATTAATTATACCTTTTGTGTAACAAGAGAAGGAAAATAAGAATAAAATGTCAAAATTTATTTTTATAATATACTAGATATGAAGAAAAAATTGCATATTAAGAGGTTTTTGTAGCCAGGCACTGGTGGCTTATACCTGTAATTCTAGCTACTCAGGAGGCTGAGTTCTGAGAATCATGGTTTGAAGACATTCCAGGCAGGAAAGTTTGTGAGACTATTATCAGTATTGAACAACCAGAAAAGCCAGAAATGGAGCTGTGACTCAAGTAGAGTGCTAGTCAGGGATAGTGCTTGGGCCCTCAGTTCAAGACACACACACACACACACACACACACACACACAGACACACACACACACACAGACACACACACACACACACGAGCAACTATAAGGAATAGGGTGAATGGAATAATAGAAATTTTAAAAATAAAAATCAGAGTGCAGATTTCTAGGAGATTAGGCTAAAGTTGCTGAGAACTCTAAGTCTCCAAAGACTCATTCTTCAGGATATGGTTTATAATAAGTGGATTCATTTTTAGTTTCTGAGAAGTGAAGTACTTACTTTGTATGAACCTGGCACTTTCTTTTTCTTCAATTCATCTCTGCTTTTCTCATATTCTTTTTCTGATGCTAATTTAAGAAGAAGAAAAAAAGGAATGAAAATAGCTATTTTCAGAAAAAGTAATATGAAAGGAAAAAGTTCCCCTTAAAGTGGACTTCTGTGCCCAGGCTGGCTTTGAATGGTGATCCTTAGATCTCAGCCTCCTGAGTAGCTAAGATTAGTCATGAGCCACCAGCATCCAGCTTTCAATCAATTTATTTTAATAGGTTTAGGATAACTTCCATGGTAGGACACAATGCTTTCTGGGAGATAGAGAATTAAGGAAGGTTTTGTATGACCAGAGGCACATTAAGACATTAAGTGCTTTGTAGAGCAGAGAGAGGGAACTCTAGAAGGTAGAAAAGTACAAGAAAGGCAAACAGTGGCACCAAACACAAACTTCTTACACTTCGCAAATTTGTTCAAGGATCTATTGACTGCTTCTACCTGGTGTCCGCGTGGCCCTTTGTTGTACTACCTTATGGGACAGAAGCCAACGACTCCATATGAAACCAAGTGGCACCCACATGAAGAGCAGCAACACAGTCTGCTCCACAGCTTACCAGAGGGTTCCTCATGTGATGAAGTTATTTCACTAGTCTCTTGTTCGTTTTCATTCTGTTCCACTTGGCTGAATTGAGAGCTGTGCTCTATAAAAAGCAGCACCAAAGCATGTTGTTACTTATTTCATGATAGAATCCATGAATACAAAAACAGAAGAGAAGCTATGTACATATATAATCACCAGTTTCAGCTAATCTTCAACTAATCTTAGTAGGTTTCCAATAAAAGTCTCTTAGAGAACCACTTAAAAATTTTCTGAACTTACTGAAAGCCTTAAAAGTATACATACTTCTTGGTGTAAAAATTCTTTTTTCAGGAATATACTTTTAAATACTCAGAGCTAAGCACTGAGATTTATTATTTACACAATGTGTTTTCACAATATGCTTTCATAATAGCAATGTGTTTTCACAATACCAAAAATTATCTAACTTACATGATTAGTTTCACAATACCAA
Source organism: Dipodomys ordii (assembly GCF_000151885.1). Lineage (NCBI taxonomy): Eukaryota > Metazoa > Chordata > Mammalia > Rodentia > Heteromyidae > Dipodomys > Dipodomys ordii. The sequence goes on from NW_012267236.1 coordinate 7,574,147, forward strand.
AAATTATTTAACTTACATGGTTAGTAAATGAAAGCTAAAAAATGGCACATGCATGCAATGGCTCACTATATTCCTTAGTTAAAAATTTTCTTTTTTAATGTAAGACAAACAACAGGCTAAAAAACAGCCTGTGTAATATAATTCTCATGCTGTTAAAAAGAAAAGGAAGGAGGGGGACAAGTTCAGAATTCCTTATCAACTTAAGATTATTTTTTGGTAGTACTAGGACTTGAACTCAGAGCCTGTGCTTGTTAGGCAGGTCCCAACTTCAGCTATAGACTGATTATTCAATCTTATAAACCAAGTTTTAAAACCTTTGTTAGTTTTGCACACATATATTTTGTTCCCTAAACATATAAACAAATACAATACTTATTGCCCCCTTGTGCTATTATAACCAAAAACCAGATCAGAAAAAAAAGTATGAATACCTTTGTGAAAGGCATTTTGCCAGTAAGTAAACAAAAAAACAAAATGGCAAATATAAAAGGTGGACCTCTCATAGATGTGGGAAAAGTTAACATCTCTGTTCCTGTGAGACCTGAAGGTGATTCAAGAGAAAGTTATATCCCAGGCTCATTTTTAAATAGACAAGCCTGCAAGGCACCAGTGACTCATACCTGTAATCCTAGCTACTCAGGAGGCTGAGATGTGAGAACTGCAGTTCAAAGCAGCTTGGGCAGGAAAGTCCATAAGACTAAACTAAAAAAAACTACAAAAAAAAAAGCCAGAAGTAGAGCTGTGGCTCAAGGCTAGAGAACTAGCCTTGAGCACAAAACCTCAGAGATAGCACCCAAGCCGAGTTCAAGCTCCAGGATGGATAACAAACAAACAAACAAATAAATACTAGGCAAGCTTGATTTGTTTGGAATCAGATATGGATTCATTCCTATACACATTGAATACAGTTTTAATTTTTCCCTAATATTTCCTATTTTTTGTAAAATCTTAAATTTGCTAAGCAGTTCAGCAAGCTGCAGAAAAATAAATTCTGATGTTGACAAAGGAGAAGAGGGTATTAAAAGGTAAAGCTGAATGCTGATAGCTTACAGTTGTAATCCTAGCTACTTAGAAGGCTGAGAACTGAGGATCACAGTTCAAAGCCAATCTAGGCAGGAAAGTCTGTGAGATTCTTATTTCCAATTAACCACCAAAAACTGGAAGTGGTGCTGTGGCTCAAAGTGGTAGAGTGCTAGACTTGAGCAAAAAGAGCTCAAAGACAGCACGCAGACCCTAAGTTTAAGCCCATGACACCACCACTACCACTAACAACAAAAAGATAATTTCTAGGGATGAGAATCTGAGAGTTTTCTCTTTTATTCTTTGGACTTTTATGCATGGTCTAAAATTTCTAAAATGAATATATATGTATTCCTTTCTCAATCAGAAAAATAAAATAAATAAAATAAAATCAGTCAATCCTCTCAGCATTTTTAATTAAATCTTTTCTGAGGTAGCTATATGCTAGGCTCTCTGTTAGGTACTATAGACAAAACAAGGAATGATCTTTCTTAAGAACATCAGTTCAAGAAAACCATCTCTGCTTTAAGGATAGGGAGTAAAGTAAGGGGAGGCTCATCCTGAGACCATCAATCAAGCCCCACCATCCACATTACTCCATTGTCTTCCAATTTATTCACACAGTGACAGCAGCAGGATTATAACTCAGCAGCTATGGCTTCAGATTCCACAGATATCAATCTTGTGTAATTCTAAAATACACTGGAAACACCTGCCCTTAATTTGCAATGGCATAAATAATGGCAAAGAAGATCAAGAAAATATGTCTCTTTACTATACAGCATACCATATATACAGGGTTAAAATACACAGGCAAAAATGGCTTTTGCCTTTTTTTGTTGTTGGTGGTGGTGGTCATGGGGCTTGAACTCAGGGCCTGGACACTGCCCCTAAGCTCTTTTTGCTCTACCACTTTGAGCCACAGTTCTCACTTCTGGGTTTTGAGTGGTTAACTGGAGATAAGAGTCTCACAGAAAAAAAAAAAAAAAAAAAGAGTCTCACAGAGACCTTTTCTGCCTGGGTTGGCTTCAAACCATGATCCTCAGATCTCAGCCTCCAGAGCAGCAAGGATTACAGGCATAAGTTAGTGGCAACAGGCTGCTTTTGCTTTTATAACAGATAATTCATAGTTAATGCAAATGTCCCAATGAACAGTAGAGTGAGGGGAAGACAGACATTACCATGGCTTTTTGTTTCCTCAGAACATGGGCGATCTGTGGGAGCACTCATTCCCTGCACTGCTGTTTCTGGTTCTGTCTCCTCAGGCAGCCTACTGCTTCCATCCTCCATTTTCTTTTCATGCTCCTCCTTTTCTTTCTCTTCCTCCTCTTCTTCCTCTTCCTCTTCTACTTCAGGCTCATCCTTGGTTTTCATAAGAGCAGGAGGGAGGTCTGGACGCCTGGGGGGCAGCTTCTATAAAAGAAACAAAACTACATCTAGAGTGTCCACACAATGATAAAATGTCTAATCTTTTCCAGGGGGTTAAAATGTGTAGAATTTAACCTCTCTAGGTTAATAACCCCTGCAAAAGTTGTTGCAAGTTGAACTATCACATGGAATTTTGTCCACCTATGGACCCTTAACAAATGTCCAAGGTATTGCGACTGTTAGGCTGGAGCTGCAACTAAGTTGTAGAACACTTGCCTAGCATGTACAAGGCCCAGAGTCTGACCCCTAGCTTGTAGGGAACTAATTTATTCCATGTAAGTAACAGTAGGAATTGTGTCCTGTTGAATCTCTTGATACTAATGGACCTTAATTACAAAATCCCCTAAGAAGTAACATGTATATTCCCAAGAAAGAAATCATTTATATTGCATTCTCTCTTTTCTTGTGTGTGAGTTGTGAGGCTTGAACTTTAGGCCTGGGCACTATCCCTCAGTTCTTCAGCTCAAAGTGAGTGCTCTATCACTTGAGCCACAGCGCCCCTTCCCATTTTCTGGTGGTTAATTGGAAATAAGAGTCTCACAGACTTTTCCTGCCTGGGCTGGCTTTGAACTTCAATCCTCAGATCTCAGCCTCCTCAGTAGCTAGGATTACAGGCGTGAGCCACCAGCGCCCAGCTGCGTTTTTTTTTGTTTTTTTGTGTGTGTGCCAATCTCAGTACTTGAACTCAGGGCCTAGGCACTGTCCCTGAGCCTCTCTGTGCTCAAGGCTGGCGCTCTACCACTTGAGCCATAGCGCCACTTCTGGTTTTTTCTGTTTATGTGGTACTGAGGAATTGAACCCAGGGCTTCATGCATGGTAGGCAAGCATTCTACCACTAAGCCACATTCCCAGCCCAGAATTCTCATTTTTGATAGCATGTTTTCAAGGAAACAACATGTATAAAGTAATAAAACAGCTCCTGAAAAAGGGAAGACATTTCTCAAAGAATAAAGCCATATATGTGTGTATATATATATATATGTATGTATGTATATATGTGTATACATATATATGTATATAGCCACACACACACTCATACACATATATACACACACACATATGGCTGGCCTATTTATTATTATTTTTTGGAACAATGTCTCACTATGTTGCTCAGGCCAGTCTTGAACTTGGCCTCAAGCAATCTTCCTGCCTCAGCTCTCTGCCACCATACCCAGGTCACATATTCTAACCAAAGCCTTTCAATAAAAGTGCTTAGAAGCCAGATGAAAGGTGACTCATGCCTGTAATCTTAGCCATTCTGGGGACTGAGATCTGAGGACTGGGGTTTGAAACCAGCCTAGATAAAAAAAATCTGTACAACTCTTTATTTCTAATTGACTACCAAAAAAACTGGAAGTAGAGCTGTGGCTCAAGTGGTAGAGCCTTGAATAAAAATAACTCAGGTATAGCACCTAAGCCCTGAGTTCAAGCTTCAAGCTCAAGTATAGTGCACGGACACACACACACACACACACATGCACACATGCAAAATGTTCTTAAAGGTGCTAATTGTAGGGTTCATTCCTTTAAAACAAGATAACAGGCAGGAGGATCATGAGTTTGAGGTCATCCTGAACTACCCAGCAAGACAATGCCTCGAAAAAACAATAAAATCCAAAAGCACTTAGGAAAAAAAGGTTCCATTTTCAGAATAGGAAGATATCAAAGTATACTTGGATCTTTTTTTTTTTTTGGTGCTGGTCCTAAGGCTTGAATTTGGGGCCTAGCCCTATCCCTGAGCTTCTATTGCTCAGGGCTAGCATACTACCAGATGAGTCCTAGCCCCATTTCCATCTTTTCTGGTAGTTTACTGGAAATAAGAATCTCACAGAAGCTGGATGCTGGTAGCTCATGCTTGTAATACGAGCTGCTCAGGAGGTTGAGATCTAAGGATTGCAGTTCAAAGCCCACCTGGGCAGAAAAGTCCATGAGACTCTTATCTCCAATTAACCACCAGAAAACTCGAAGTGATGCTGTGGCTCAAAGTGGTAGAGTGCTACACTTGAGCAAAAGATCTCAGGAACAGTGCCCAGGCTCCAGGTTCAAGCCCCATGACTGGCAAAAAAAAAAAAAAAATCTCAGACTTTCCTGTCCTGGCTAGCTTGGAACCACTCTTCACTCTTATCTCCTAATTAGCTTGAATTACAGGCATGAGACACTGGTACCTGACTATAAATTATTTTTTAAAATACAATACTCAAAGTAATTTTCTTCTATTTTAAGCCCCTACTGTCACCCCCCAAAACCTCCATATTAGGTAAGCCACATAATTTACTCAGGTTATATAGGCTAGTTAAGGGCTAGCAATAAACTTTAGTGGTAAAGCGCTTGCATACCATGAGAAAGTACCTGCATTTGATCCCTAGCACAAGAAAACAGAATGTATCACTAAGACTTGAAACCTCTACCACCAGAGGGCAGTTTACAGGTTCATTTCTTTTCTTCACAAATTTGTTTATGGTCCAAATGCCTAGTTCTTCAAATGTAACTGTATTTGGAGATCCTTTCTTTAAGGTGATTAATTTATCATGAGTCATTTAGGGTAGGGTTCTAAATTGGTGTCTTTAGAGAACACACAAGGACACAAATGCACAGTTGGATAATTACATGAAAGACCAGCAATACACAACCATCTGCACGCCAACAAGGAAAGCAATTCTGCCAGGATTATGATCTTGAACTTCTACCATCTTGTCAGAAAACGAATTTCTATGTTTTGTTTTGTTTCTGTCGGTCATGGGGCTTGAACTCTGGGCCTGGGCGCTATCCCTAAGCTCTTCAGCTCAAGGCTACAGCTCTACCACTTAAGCCTCAGCACCATTTCTGGTTTTCTGGTAGTTCATTGGAGATAAGAGTCTCACTTTCTTGCCCAGGCTGGCTTTGAACCATGATCATCAGTTCTCAGCCTCCTGAGTAGCTAGGATTACAGGCGTGAGCCGCTGCTGCCAGTGAATTTCTACGTTTTAAGCCACCCAATCTGTGGTACTTTGTTAAAGTAACTCAGGCAAACATATACAGGGTTCAGTTCTTTGGAGTGACAAAAATCTGTACAAAAAACAAAAACACGTATCAGTGAGGCATTATAGAAAAGTAGAAAAATCATGAAACTCAGGAGACCAAAGACCCACATCTCATTGTCATCTTAAATACATGACTGTACAATTTGGTATTTTCCTAACTAGCTTCTCATTTGTAAGGCATAATATTTCCCACACAGGAAAGATATTGGACAGGCTAAACCAAGTATGGAAAAAAATATATATGGCAGAGGCAAATGCATAAGCTATAGTACTCCATTCCTAAATTCAACATTCATTAAAAATTAATAAAATGATTTTCTAATTTACAAATCAATTACCTGTAAATTTTCATGAATCACTCTGTCAATTCTTGATAACTCTAAACTGAAAAAAAAATCTAATAGCCCAATTCTGGGGAAGATATGATATGACCATACCAAGCTCACAAGAACTTTTCATATCACTATGGAATGAGTCATTTGTACTTTTTTTTAAAATATTACCCCATCACTGAGGAAAAAAAAAAGGAAGGAAGGGGAAAGAGGGAGTAAGAATGACTAGCTCAGGGACAATTCAGCATTTTGATTCACAACTTACCCCTACTGTTCCAGTTTTTAATTTGAATTTGCTTCCTCCTTTCATAGCACCAAAGAGAGGCAATGTAAGCTTCTTAGCTTTGTTTTCCAAACCTGAATTATGTGGTTCAGTCCTAGAATGAAAGAACAATTATACTCATCTCTTCCAGTGAGTCTAAGTTTTCCCTAAAAATACCAAAAGTAACTTTTGACAAAACCAAAAAAAAAAAATACCACAAATTAGGCACCAATGCTTCACCCCAGTAATCTTAGCTACTCAGGATGCTAAGATCTGAAGATTCTGGTTCAAAGCCAGCCAGGGCAGGAAAACTTCATAAGATTCTTATTTCTAATTAACTACAAAAAAAAAAAAAAAACAGAGGAGGGAGGGGGGAGGCTGGGAAGGAATGTGAAGGGTAAACAAAGGAGGAGGCTGCAATGCTTGGTAAGAAATGTACGTATTATCCTGCCCATGTAATTGTAATTCCTCTGTACAGTATGTTCACAAATAAAATTAAATTAAATTAAAAAAAAAACAGAAATGGAGCTATGGCTCAAATGATAGAATGCTGGCCTTGAACAAGAAAGCTCAGGTACAGCACAGGCCCTGAGTTTAAACCCCAGGATTTGCAGTTCAGTTGACAAGATGCAACTTCTTAGATTAGGCTAAAGTGACAACTAGAAGTAGGTAGTGGTGACAATGAAACAGGGCCATGCCGAGACAGAGGAAAGCTTAGAAGATTCAGGCTGGGAATGTGGCTTAGTAGTAGAGTGCTTTCCTAGCATGCATGAAGCCCCAGGTTTGATTCCTCAGTACCACATACACAGAAAAAGCTAGAAGTGGCGCTGTGGCTCAAGTGTTAGAGCATTATTAGCCTTGAGCTGAAAAGCTCACAGACAGCACCCAGGCCCCAAGTTCAAGCCCTATGACCCACAAACAAACAAACAAAAGATTCAGAATGGTCTGGGGGATGGGGGGAACCCTATGCTTCCTCCACATGGACAGACTGACCATTCCAACTCACAGTGACCTGTATCAGATACTTACCACCAAGCCAGGTGCTGAGTGGCTCATGACTGTAATTCTGGTTCCTCAGGAGGCTGGGGTCTGAGATTTGTAGTTTGAAGCCAGCCCACACAGGAAAAGTCTATGAGACCTTTATCTCAACCACACAAAAGGCTGTAAGCAGAACTATGGTTCAAGTAGTACAGCACTAGCCTTGAGTGAAAAAGCTCAGGGACAGAACCCAGGTCCTGAATTGAAGCCCCAGAACTGTCATTTTAAAAAAAGGAAGAAAGGAAAGAAGGAAAGAAGGGAAAGGGAGGGAAGGAGGGAGAAAACTGACTTTCCTGATCCGCCCTGAAGCCACCTTTTACCCGTTTATCCTTGATGGTGTTCTAGGGCCCCACCTCCCTGCCTTTTCTCCTGTCAGAAACCACTACTTTGTTGGTGTTGTTGTTTTGACAGTCGTGGAGCTTGAACTCTGGGCTTGGATGCTGTCCCTCAGCTCTTCAGCTCAAGGTGAGTTCTCTACTGCTTGAGCCATAGCACCACTTCCGGTTTTCTAGTGGTTTATTGCAGATACGAGTCTCATGGATTTTCTTGCCCAGGCTTTGATCTCAGATTTCAACCTCCTGAGTAGCTAGGATTACAGGCGTGAGCCACTGGCACCTGGCAGAAACCACTACTTTGTTAAGGCTACCAAAATATCCTCCTCCAAATCATGAACCTTCACACCAATCCTCAGGCCTCAGGAAGGCTTTGGCACCAACACAGATATTTTTCAGCGTACTAAATTCTGATATTTAACAGCAACATTAAACAGATGGGAGTGGCCTAGAGGATATGCAAAAATTTGCCCAAAGGAGGTGACAATTCTTAACAAGAAAAGAAAAAAACATGTGTTGAGGGTGCCATAATCCATGATAAGAATCAATCCTGTTCATAAATTATGAAGAAAGCAAAACTTATACTAGTTTTATGATTGTACTTCAAACTGCAAATGCTAAAGCTACAGTGCATATAAAACCTATGGTACAAGTTTTATATATTGCATGTAAAAGCTATGGCATAGGTTTTATAGACAGGATGCAGGGCATAATACATGCTTGCTGACAATCTAGAGGGCTGCCTAACCAAATTTTCTGCAACAATGGAGATTCTTTTTTAAATCTTCTACATTGCACTATCCAATATAATAGACACCAGCCCCATGCGGCTGTTGAGCACTTGAAATGTGGCTATTGCAACTAAAGATGTAAATTTTTAATTTCACTGAAAGAAGCTTTCATTGTAATAGCACATAGATACTGAGTGCAGTATATACTAGGCAGTGCAGACCAAAAGAGAACAAGAAATATCCTGCAGCTAACCATCTTTTAAGTGAATAAATCCATTTTTCTCTTGGTTCTGTTAGTCTTTATATATTGGAAAAATTGGGCTTGGTACAGTTACTCTTTTTTTATTGTGTATTTTTGTTTTGTTTTGTCAGTCCCTGAGCTTCTTTTGCTCAAGGATAGCACTCTACCACTTGAACCACAGTGCCACTTCTTGTTTTTTCTGAGGAATGAAATCCAGGGCTTCATCATCCTAGGCAAGCACTCTACCACTAAGCCACATTCCCAGCCCCACATTTGCTTTTCAAGAAGTTTATTATACACTAAAAGATTAAGTTAAAAGCAAAAGTCATAGTCTTGCAATGCACCATAGCTTCCTCTAAAAACACTCCAGGCAATTTACATTCACAAATGAAAGCAGTTTTCAGTGTTTCTATGAAAGTGGCTTCTGTGCTTTCAAGGATTTCTGTGCTGGGGAAGGAAATGGCTCAGTGATAAAGTGCTGGACTATTATGTCTGAGGCCCTGGGTTTGATCCCTATTACTGCAAAAAAACAAAACAAAAAACATCTGTTGTTTATATTTCTATTTTATAATTGTTATCCAAGTAGATTAAAGGATAAGTCAAAGTATTACATCTGTTATTATGCTTATTTTAAATTCCAAATTAACTACTTACTTCTTTAGCTCTGGAATCTCTGCTGGCTTTACAATTTTTATTAACCCTTTAAGTCTCTGTTGTTCTTTTCTTAGTTCAAAAGTTCTCAGGTGAAGTTTCTTCCGGGACACACCATCTAACGCACTACCTGATTTCATTTCTGACATGAATGCATCTAAAGAATCTTGAGAAGGTGACTCTGACAAAGCTGTTGAAGGAAAGGAAAACAAGACTTGTTTAAAAAGATGGCCCCCAGGGTTGGGACTATGGCTTAGTGGTAAGAGTGTCTGCCTAGCATGCATGAAGCCTTGGGTTCGGTTCCTCAGTACCACATAAACAGGAAATGGCGCTGTGGCTCAAGTGGTAGAGCACTATCCTTGAGCAAAAGAAGCTCAGAGACAGTGCCCAGGCCCTGAGTTCAAGATCCAAAGCTGGCAAATAAATAAATAAATAAAATGTTGAAATTTCAGCCAAAGTTTCCACAGAGAAGTCACTAACAGAAAGCTGGATATCTCTGGTATTGAGAGTAAAAAAAAACAAAACAAAAAGAAAACCATCATGTTATAGTTGTGAAACCTGGAGAAGGATTTTGTCTGACTGGGTTCATTCCCTTCAACTATTATGGGATGAGGTTAACCCAAATGATATAGAATGTTCTTTCTAGCTCTAAAATTCAACAGCAAATGTAGCCCCAGGACTAAGCACATTATCATTACAAGTGTTCAAGAAATATTTTATGACAGGCTTACCTTTGCTTGAGGCCTTGAGTCTCTCAGAAATTTCAGAGAGCTCCTTTTCAGCATCATTTAACTTTGCAACCTATAAAAGCAAAATTGACAATGTTAGTTTTTCTTCTTCCAAATTATGTTTATCATCTTCCTTTTTTTACTTATTATTGTAAATTTTGAAAGCCGGGCGCTGGTGGCTCACGCCTGTAATCCTAGCTACTCAGGAGGCTGAGATCTGAGGATCGCGGTTCAAAGCCAGCCTGGGCAGGAGAGACCATGAGACTCCTATCTCCAATAAACCACCAGAAAACCGGAAGTGGTGCTGTAGTTCAAGTGGTAGAGCGCTTGCCTTGAGCTGAAGAGCTGAGGGACAGCGTCCAGGCCCAGAGTTCGAGCCCCACGACCGACAAAAAAAAAAAAAAAACTTATTATTGTAAATTTTGAGAGAATTGAGAAATCCAGCTAAATCTGATCATTATGTAGTTAATAAATATTTATGTTTATTCCAGCTGAATTTCTAAATTACAGAACTGAGATTAAACAGAATAAGTAACTCAACGTTTTACTCAAAAGAAAGTGTTCAAGATACTTTTTTCATTGACGATAAATAAATGAATACTGTATAATGGTTTAATCTCTCAACATGATTAATGTTAAATGCATGCAATCTTAGGATAATTCTAGGAAGGCTATCCCATTGCAGATTAATATCAAACTATTCTAAAATTCTTTTGATTCCTCTTGACTGTCAAAGTCCTAAACTCAATTTCACCTGTGATGCCCTAACTCGGACCCTTTTCTTTTCCTTTTTAGGAGTATGTTTACTTATTTATTTTTTTTGTTGGCTGTGAGGCTTGAACTATGGGCTTGGGTGCTGTCCCTGTGCTCTTCGGCTCAAGGCGAGTGCTCTACCACTAGAGCCACAGAACCATTTCCAGTTTTCTAGTGGTTTATGGGAGATAGGAGTCTCTCACCAACTTTTCTGCCTGGGCTGGCTTTGAACTGTGATCCTCAAATCTCAGCCTCCTGAGTAGCTGGGATTACAAGTGTGAGCCACCAGCGCCTGGCAAGAGTATGTTTATTAATGAGTCAATACCAACCTGGAGGAACATTTCTAGCAGAAAGACAATTTTTTCCCCAATAACTTGGATAAAACTGGTTGTTCGTTAGCATTACATTTACACTTCACAAAAATTGTATGTCAGGACCAGATTTCCATCCTTTAAAAACTGGAACTATCAGCCGGGCACCAAGGGCTCATACTTGTAATCCTAGCTACTCAGAAGGGCGAGATCTGAAGATCTGGGCTTGAAACAAGCCCAGGCTGAAAAATCTATGAGACTCTTATCTCCAAATAACCAACACAAAGCCAAGAGTCTAGGCTTGGCTCAAGTAACAGAGTGCCAGACATAAATGAAAAACCAAGCAAGAGCACAAGGCCCAGAGTTCAACTCCCAGTTATTGGCATCAAAAACAAGTTAACTATCATAAAATACATTTAAATAATAAACTGTATTGTTTTTTTTTAATAAACAACCACAAGTACTTCTATAAACTTGCCAGTGATTCGAAGGTCTCTGGCTTCTCATCGATCTTCCCAGCCTTTTTCATTCGGTTCAGACGCTTCTTCTCCACCAGGCCAGTTCTATCAAGGAATGTGTCATCATCACTATCATAAAAATCTTCATCTTCCCAGTTCTTGGCTTTCCTTTTCCGAGATACTAGATATAAGGCAGATTGATAATTAGACTTTTTTAAAAGTGAAAAGAAAGAAGGAAATTAAGCAAGCAGCTTAATAAAGGATTCCACAAGCTGCCAATCCACATATGAAAACAAAGTAAACCCAGCACTCAGGAGAATGAGGCAGGAAGACCCAAAGTTCAAGGCCAGCCTGGGCTATATAACAAGATTCTGGCTCAAATAAATAAAACAAAACCCAGACAGCTAAACCTTGAAAGCATTATACAAAGTGAAGAAAAGTCAGACATAAAAGGATATGTATCTCATTATTCTATTTATATGAAACATCTACAGTAGTCAAATTTGTAGATAGAAAAGTAGAATGGCAGTTGGTTCAGCTTCAGTATGGAATAATGGATAGTTCTGAGATGGACAGTGATGATGGCTGTACAGCAATGTGAATATACGCAGTAAACACTTCAAGTGGTACAACAAAAAAAGGAATAGTTAAGTGAGCAAAAGGCTCTTAAAAATCAATGAGTAGGGCTGGAATGTGGCTTAGTGGTACAGTGCTTGCCTAGCATGCATGAAACCCTGGATTCAATTCCTTAGTATCACATAATCAGAAAAGGTCACAAGTGGCACTGTGGCTCAAGTGGTAGAGTGCTATCCTTGAGCAAAAGCTCAGGGACAGTACCTAGGCCCTGAGTTCAAGCCCCAGGATTGGCAGGAAAAAAAAAAAATCAACGAGTGGCTGAGTATCAGTAGCTCATGCTTGTAATCCTCATCAGAAGGCTGAGCTCTAAGGATCATGGTTCAAAGCTAGTCAGAGCAGAAAAGTTCAGAAGACTCTTTTGTTGTTGTTGCTGGTGGTGGTGATGGTGGTAGTGATGGTGGTGAGAGGGCTTGAACTCAGGGGCTTGACTTTGTCCCTGAGCATTTAGTTCAAAGCTAGTGCTCTACCACTCAGAGACACAGCATCACTTCCCATTTTCTGTGGTTAATTGGAGATGAGTCTCACATACTTTGCTGCCCAGACTGGCTTTGAACTGTGATTCTCAGCTCTCAGTCTCTTGATTAGGTAGTATTACAGGAGTGAGCCACTAGCACCTAGCCCATGAGACTCTTATCTCCAATTAAGCATTAAAAAAATCCAAAAACCAAAAACCTGGACAGCGCCCAGGCCCAGAGTTCAGGCCCCACGACTGGACCCCCCTCCCCCCCCCAAAAAAAAGGACAAATCTTAATAGTTAGCAGCATTAAGTAAAAGGAATATGGTATATGCCTGTGATCTCAGCAACAATGGGAAGCCTAAAAATAGGCGGATGATAGCTAAGGCACATGCCTGGGCAAGATGAGTGATTCTATCTTTAACTAGTGTGAAACAGGTCTAGATGCAAAGCTTAGTAGTAATGTCCAGGCCTAGCAAGCATAGGGCCCAGAGTACTCTCAGTACTGGGGGGGGGGGGGGGAGGGAATCACTAGATTAGAAATAAACTAAGATTTATAATTTAAAAGCCCATACAAACATAAGCATATCATATAATAATATATACTAATAGCATTAATGGGTGTATAAAACAAGACCCTGAGGTCAAATCTCAGTACTACAAGTTGGACCCAGTGGTATACTCATGTAATCCTAATACTTGGAAAATGTGACAGGAGGACCACAAGCTCAAGGTCAGCATTGATTATATACTGAGTTTCAGGCCAGCCTGAGCTCATAGCAAGACCTCTCTAAAAGGAGAAGAAGAGGGGAGGGAAGGGAAGGAATGGTTGGCCTAAGAGTATAGCTCAAGTGGTAGAGTATTTATGTAGCATACACAAATTCAATCATCAGTATTGACAAAAAATAAAAAAAGACTCACAAAAAAGCCTAAGTAATATGACTGCATTTGTGTATCTTTTAAAATATATATATAGATAGATATAGATATCTTTTTTTTTTTCAATACTAGGAATTGAACTCAGGGCTTCAGGCATGCTACGTAAGTACTTTATCACTAAGTTACACCTCCTGATCCTTAGAATCTGGTTCTAAACACACATATATATATATATAGAGAGAGAGCCAGGCACTAGTGGCTCATGCCTATAATCTAACTACTCAGGAGGCTGAGATCTGAGGATCTAAAGCCAGCCTGAGCAAGAAAGTCCATGACTTTCACCTCCAATAAACTACCAAAAAAGCCAGAAGTGGAGCTGTGGCTAGACTTGTGGAAGAGTAGTAGAGTGGTGAGTGCTAGCTTTGAACAAAAGCAGCTTAGCAGAGGCTGTATCCAAGCCCTGAGTTCAACACACACACACACACACAATATATATATATTATATACATATAATATATATATACACATATATATATATATATCATACACAAATACACACACACACACATATATATATACACACACACACAGACACAAATGTGTGTGTGTGTATAGAGAATGTTTGGGAAAATATAAACAGCAGCTACTTTGGGTTTTGAAATAGAGAATTTTGATTTTCACTTTAAAAAATTCTATAAAGCTCATATAATCCCCCCTGTAAAGATACTATATTACTACTTCTTTTTTTCCCCCCCCCCAGTCCTGGGGATTGAACTCTTGGCCTGGGCACTGTCTCTGAGCTTCTTTTGCTCAAGGCAAGCACTCTACCATTAAGCCACATTCCCAGTCATTTTATTACTTCCTGCATTATTTTCCTTCCTTCTTAACTCTCATACACAGACCTGCTTCCTGCCGCAGCAATCCCAGAGTATCGAGGATCCGACAAGCCTCCAGTGAGCACTGGATCATCGCTTCTTTTTTCTTTCCTGAGTGAATGGCCTCAGCCACCAGCTGCTTCCCCGTTGAATCATCCACAGGTAATCTGCATAGTTAGAAGAAATTATAGCACAGCAGTAAGTTCCAACTAATATGCTGTGATGAAGTTCATGGTTTCCTAGATGGCTTTTCAACCTCTCAATTTACTCAATTCTATCTTACCAAGGCTGTTCTTCATTTCCTTCCACCTCGAACACTGTGTTATTAAACCATCAAGGTCCAAGTCTAGGAACAGCCTAAAACTAAGACTAAAGTTACTCTGTAGACTGTTGTCTTCAACCATAAGTTAATCTGAAATTGGTCACTTTGCTGATAAGAACATTAATAAGAAAAGCACATACCTCACTCTACAGAGCCAAGTACTATGTCCCTGTTCATCAAATTCATATTCTAATTCTTCTCCTGTGGGAAGAAGACAAAAAACAGTTTTAATAGGATCTGAAAATTATTAATTGTTTACATGAGAAAAGAGCAAAAGTTAAATAAGGACATCACATTTCCATACCACAATAAATTCTAAATTCCAATATAAACACTGTATTTCACTTACTCCTAGGGATTATCATCTGAAATAAGAGTAGGGGGCTGGGAAGGTGGCTTAGTGGTAGAGCGCTTGCCTTGCATGCTTGAGGCCCTGGGTTCAATTCCTCAGCACCACATAAGCAAAAAAGAAAAAAACAGAAGTGGCGCTGTGGCTCAGGTGGTAGAGTGCTAGCCTTGAGCTGAAGAGCTGAGGGACAGCGCCCAGGCCCAGAGTTCAGGCCCCACCACCGGAGAAAAAAAAAAAAAAAAAAGAGGATGAGGCTGGGAAGGTGGCTCAGTGGTAGAGCGCTTGCCTTGCATGCCTGAGGCCCTGGGTTTGATTCCTCAACACCACATAAACAAAAAGAAAAAAGCTGGAAGTGGCACTGTGGCTCAAGTGGTAGAGCACTAGCCTTGAGCTGAAGAGCTGAGGGACAGCACCCAGGCCCAGAGTTCAGGCCTCACGACCGGACCCCCACCCCCCCCTCAAAAAAAAAGAAAAGAGTAGGAGACTTTGACACAAAGAAAATCTCAGATCATGAGCAGGGCGCAGGAGCCTCATGCCTGTAATCCTAGCTACTGAGGAGGCTGAGATCTGAGGATCACGGTTCAAAGCCAGCCCAGGCAAGGAAACTCTGAGACTCTTATCTCCAATAAACTACCAGAAAACCAGAACTGGAGCTGTAGCTCAAAGTGGTAGACCACTCGCCTTGAGCTGAAGAGCGCAGGGACAGCACCCAATCCCAGAGTTCAAGCCCCACAACCGACAAAAAAAAAGAAAAAGAAAATCTCAGATCAAAGCAACCAACTTCTGAGGGAAGGGTGCAGCTCAGAGGGAGAAGGCATACTTAGCTCACATAAAGCCTTTGATGTGGCTTAGCACTGCAAAAACTGAGAAGGAAGATAGAAGATACAATACAGTATTTCTCAGCATGAAGCTTAACCTAAAGCTCTATAAACAACTCCACTATGGGTACATTTTACCATAAGATTGGAAACTTACATACCTTCCCGATCAAAGAAACCTTGGAGAGCCTTCTTTGGATCTTTTATATAGAAAGCCTCCCTTTCCTGCTGAAACTCTAAGACAATCGGGTTCTCTTCAGCCTCATCCTCTACAGCATCTTCTCCTGCAAGATGTAAGAAAGGATGGAAAAAATGGACGTGTGAAGAGGACATCTGAATGATACCATTTTTAGGTTGCGTATAGACATCCGAACTATACACAGTAGTGCTGCCTGTAATCCTTGAACTACAGAGGTAGGATTGTGAGTTAAAGGTCAGTTTGGGCTACATAGATAGATGCTGTCTCAAAAATAAACAAATAAAGCCAGGTACCAGTGGTTCACACCTGTAATCCTAGCTGCTAAGGAGATTGAGATCTGAGGATCACAGTTCAAAGCTAGCCTGGGTAGAGAAATCTGTGAAATGCTTATCTTCAATTAATACCAGAAAACTAAAAGTGATGCTGTGGCTCAAAGTGGTAAAGTGCTAGCTTTGACCAAAAAGCTCAGGGACAGTGCCCAGAACTTGAGTTCAAGCTTCACAACTGATAAAAAAAAAAGGGAATATATGATATATAAATTGTTATTATATAGATATAATAGTGAGAAAAAAATTCCTTTTTGTGCCAGTCCTGGGGCCTGAACTCAGAGCCTGAGTACTATGCCTGACATTTTTTGCTCAAGGCTATCATTCTACCACTTCTGGTAGAAAAAGTCTCTTAGACTTTTCTGTCATAGCTGGCTTTGAACTGCAACCCTCAAATCTCAGCCTTCTGAGTAGCTAAGATTATAGGCATGAGCCACCAGTGCCACTCCCTGAGTACATATTTTTAAAGGGATATAGTTTTATGTGATGAAAAGGAAGATAGTTGGGGGTAGAGGATGAAACAGCCATAAAACCATCACTATGGGCACCTTCAAGTTTTATACATTATATACAAATCAAAACCGGTTTCCATGGCTTGCTCTCTCTCTCTCTCTCTCTCTCTCTCTCTCTCTCTCTCTCTCTCTCGTCATTTTAAGGCTTGAACTCAGGGCCAATCTGCAGCATGCCATCCCTGAGCTCTTTTGCTCAAGGTTAGTGCTCTACCACTTTGAGCCACAGCTCTACTTCTGCTTTTGAGTGGTTAATTGGAGATAACAGTCTCTAGGGGACTTTTCTGCCTGGGCTGGCTTTGAACTTCAATCCTCAGATCTCAGCATCCTGAGTAGCCAGGATTACAGGTGTGAGGACTGGCAACAGACTCCATGGCATTCTTTTCTCATAACTTATTACAATGGCAGAATTCACCTAGTACATTCTGAAAAAAGAAATCTGAGCTCTTCTGCCTGGAGTTCTCTCTCTCTCTCTCTCTCTGTCAGTCATGGGGCTTAAACTTTAAACTCTGGGCCTAGGCACTGTCCCTCAGCTTTTCAGCTCAGGCTAGCGCTCTACCACTTAAGCCACAGTGCCACTTCCAGTTTTCTGGTGGTTTATTGGAGATGAGCCTCACAGACTTTCTTGCCCAAATTGGTTTTGAACAACTATCCTCAGATCTCAGCCTCTTGAGTAGCTAGGATTACAGGTGTGAGCCACCAGTGCCAGCAGGATTCTCTCTTACACTCAAACTCACCTCTAATACCTTTTCATCAATATAATATCCTAGAACTGCTCCTAACTGCCAAACAGAATGGTAAACTCATTACTACCTTAAAACCATCAGTCCCTACCCAGAACACCAATTCCAATATGCAGCTTTATCAGGGCTATTTTTCTTTTCCTTCAAGTTCCAGTTCAAAATTCTTCTGCTTATAAACTTATAAAGTGTCCCGAAGATCTAAGCCAGTGCTTTCCAAGAGAAATATAATGAAGGCCATACATAGGACTGGAGGTGTGGCTCAAATGGTAGAACACCTGCCTAGGAAGCATGAGATCCAGAGTTTAAACTCCAGTATAGAAAGAAAGAAGGGGAAAGGAGGGGAGAAAAGGGAGGAAGAAAGGGAGGAGGAAAGGAGGAAAGAGGGGGTAGGGGAGTAGAGTAGAAGTCAGGGGAGGGGCGGGGAGAAAGGAAGGGCAAACATTCAAGCTTAACTTTTTTTTTTGTTGTCAGTTGTGGGGCCTGAACTCTGGGCCTCATGCATGCAAGGCAAGCACTCTACCACTGAGCCACCCTCCCAGCCCACCAAGCTGAAATTTCTATAAGTTACATTAAAAAAGAATAAAGTGAAATTATTGTCATTTAAACTTAAGTGTAACCAATACAAAGAATATAAGAGAATACCCTGGATTGAATAACATTTCATTTTACTTGATTGAATGTCATTTCATTCCCTTTAGTGATAATTATAAAGCATGAGATTGGTACTTAAGAAATATTAGTTAAATCGTAAAAACTAAATAAATTGTCTTCTTAAGAAAAGACTTGAATAATAAACTGTATTCAAAATGTATTTAAAATACCCATCATAGGGGCTGGGAAGGTGACTCAGTGGTAGAGCACTTGCCTTGCATGCATGAAGCCCTGGGTTCGATTCCTCAGCACCACATAAGCAAAAAAAGCTGGAAGTGGGGCTATGGCTCAAGTGTTAGAGCACTAGCCTTGAGCTGAAGAGCTGAGGGACAGCACCCAGACCCAGAGTTCACACCCCACAACCGCCAAAAAATAAAAGAAATTTAAGCTTGAATGTTTTCCCTTCCTTTCTCCCTTCCCCTCCCCTACCTACTCCTCTCCTCCCCTCCCTTCTTCTCTCCCTCCCTCCCGCCTCCCTTCATTTCTCTCTTTTCTCAACACCCAGGCCCAGAGTTCAGACCCCATGACGACAAAAAAAAAAAAAAAAGGGCTGGGAAAGTGGCTCAGTGGTAGAGTGCTTGCCTTGCATGCATGAGGCCCTGGGTTCAATTCCTCAGCACCACATAAGCAAAAAGAAAAAAAGC
>NW_012267236.1:7592906-7631552 GCF_000151885.1 Dipodomys ordii
GTGGTAGAGTGCTTGCCTTGCATGCATGAGGCCCTGGGTTCAATTCCTCAGCACCACATAAGCAAAAAGAAAAAAAGCCGGAAGTGGCGCTGTGGATCAAGTGGTAGAGCGTTAGCCTTGAGCTGAAGAGCTGAGGGACAGCACCCAGACCCAGAGTTCAGGCCCCACGACCGGACCCCCCCCAAAAAAAAACCCATAATAGAACACTTGTCTACCAAGTACAAAGCTCTGAGTTCAAACCCCAGTATTGCAAAAAAGAAAAAAAAAAAAGGAAAATTACCCATAGTATCTATTATTTAATCTTTTTTCATTGATAAAGTTAATGACTTGGTTTTAGATACATTTATACAAATTGTATTTACCCTATCTACCCCAAAGGTTCTTGGAATGGTTTTTTTAATATGTTTTTTAAGAATCACTAGTACAGGGTACCATGTATGATTTTTTTAAATGCTAGAAAAGGCTACCACTAGTAATAACCTCAAAATAGAACTTCTGGCAGTATTTAAAATTCCTGAACTCAGGGCCTCATCATCTTGCCCAGGTTTTTTGCTCAAGGCTGGCACTCTACCATTTGAGCCACACCTCCATTTCCGGCTTTTTGCAGGTTAATTGGAGATAACAATCTCATGGAGTTTCCAACCCTGACTGGACTGCTACAACTCTCAGATTTCAGCCTCCTCAGTGGCTAGGACTACAGGCATGAGCCACCAGCTCACCAGCTTACCCATTCCCCAGGTGCAACCCATCTCATCTTCTTGGCCACCAGCATTTCTCTTCTTTTCCTCAGTATCTCTTTCCTCCTCTTCATCGGAATCTTCTCCTAGCATCTTCTTCTCCAACAACTTTTGTTGCTGCTTTCGAAGTTCCTTCAACTGTGTTACTGTTAACTCAGATTCTGCCTCTCGGTCTTCCTCTGGTCCCTGATGAAATAGCCCAAATCGACAAACTAGAGTTCAGGAATGTGCAAAATTACTTTCAGAACTATAGCAATGTAAACAGAGGTCTAGAGATTAAAATGCAGGCACTTTTCTGACTAGGACAATCTCCTTGCTCACCTAAAAGCTTAAGAAGCTCAGAATCCTGGCAGGATGAAGTCCTAAGGTATTTACTTACTTACTTACTCGCTTACTTATACTTACCTGCAGGATGAAGAGTCGAGTGCTGCCTCCAAAGCGAAAAACGTGTCCGACGTGGACTCTGCAATAGGTGCGGGGTGGAATACGAGTTTTGTTGAGGAAGGTGCCATGGGTACTGCCCAGATCATGCAGGTAAAAGCCCTGCTCCTGGCCGTCACAATCTGCGTCCGGGCCTGGAGCTCTGTGCTGGAGCACGGCGTGGTACCGAGACACGGAAGGATGCTCCAGACATACGTCACAGCTCGGCAGCCTCCCGAAAAGACAGCAACTCGTTCCTTTCAAGCTGCGGGTGCCCACGATGGTGCCACTCTTCAGGATCTCTAGGCTGTAGGGAGCTGTGGCTGGGCTGCCCCAGGGAGGTTCTTGGTACGGGGGAGCCCGGGAAGGGCCTCCAGGACCGGCGACAAGCGTGGGGAGCCGCGGCTGCTCCTGGGGGAGACTCGAACTCGGGGCCTCCTCATTGACTGGCCGAGGCACAGGAGCCTCGGGGTCCCCGGGGCCGGGCTCCAGCAGCGACGGAGGACATTCATTCTTCCCCTCTCCATGATCTGTGGGACTAGCGGCCGGAGCCTTACTCCTCCCAGCCGGCGGCACTGGCAGAGCAGGTTTCTTGAAGTCGCCACTGAGTTCTGGCGATGCAAGCGGCTCCGACTGAGGGAGAGGATCAGCCATCATCAACCGGCGCAACGGCGAAACGCGTTCCGGGGAAACCTCGCCCTTCGCGCCCCACGTTCCCCTCCGCCACTCCCTCTTCCCGCCTCCCCAAAGCTTCCTGAGCGGTAGCGAAAAGGTTAAGTCCTTCAAAACCAGGGCGTCTTAAAACGTTCATGACACGGGAAGGTAATCATTACAAGAAACGGCTGCCGCAGTGCTGAGCAAATCGGGGACATGTTTAGGTGTTGCAACAAGATTGTAATGACTTCCGGTGGCAAAGTTTGATTGACAAGAAGCGCTTCCGGCAGCCTGGGCTCAGCCTTGTAGGCCTAACCAGGCCCTCGCCTCAGGCCTCTTGGGGTCCCGGCCTCAGACCTCCTGGATCCCCGCCTTTTCCTGGGACGCGGCCGCGAGGGCTCGAGGCGCTTTATTGGGTTCGGGCCCAGGACTCCCCGTCTTCCTGCAGGCGACCCCAGGATCCTGTGATTGGCGCCTGCTGACTGTGACCGAGAAGCCCCCCGGAGGAACTTGGGCTTTCCCTTGGGTCAGTACCAGCTCTTCCTGCTTCCTTCAGTGATACTAGGCAAGAGACCAGGGTTTTGTTAGTTTGTTCATTCATTACTTATGAAATGAAGTATGGCTTAGTGTGTTTGTGACACTGGGCCTCAGCTTTCACATCTGAAAAGTGGGATCTCAATGACATCTATTTCATAGGATTATTTGGTAGTGGTTTTGGGTTTGTTGTTGCGTATGTGTTCTGGTGCTGGTACTGCGACTTGAACTCGAGACTGGGGTGCTGGCCTTGAGCTTTTTCTCCTCTTAAAAGCTAGCACTCTACCACTTGATCGTTAATTGGAGGTAATAGAGCCTCAGCTCCATTTCTCCTTTTTGATCGTCAATTGGAGGTAGGAGTCTCATGCACCTTCCTGCCACCTTTGGCTTCAAACTGTAATCCTCAGTTCTCAACTTCCTTACTAACTAGGATTACAGACTTGAGTGACCAGCGACTGACATATTTAACAGGTTTGGGGGAAATAATCGAACTAAAAAATAAAATAAAACTTCCAACATAGTCAGCACTTGATAAATGCCAGGCACTGTACCAAGATCATAGCCATCACAGGTAGGTGGGAGAATAAAGTTGGTTGTGATAATCCCAGGTTAAACTCCAGGGATAAATCCCAAGACACAAGACATGTGAAGTGATCTGAGATTATAAAAGGGAATATTCATTTGGGAAGTGGTAGAAGGTGATGACTTAAGCTAGCCATAAGTACCAGATGGCAGGGCACTAGTGGCTCACACCTGTAATCCTAGCTACTCAGGAAGCTGAGGTCTGAGGATCACTGTTCAAAGCCAGCCCAGGCAGACTCATCTCCAATTAACCACCAAAAACACAAGAATGGTGGTGTGGCTCAAGTGGTATAGCTCTGGACTTGAGCTGAAGAGCTGATGGACAGTGCCTAGGCCCGAGCCCCACGGAAAAAAAAAAATTAGCAGACAGCGATGTAGAGGATGGTGGGGCAGAGATCACAGTTTAAAGAATCAATTGTGAACCCGGTGCTAGTTGTTCACACCTGTAATCCTAAGGACTGGAGGCTGAAATTTGAGGATCAAGTTCAAAGCCAGCCTGGGCAGACAAATCTCTTTTCTCCAGCCTTGAGCATAAAAGCATATGAGTATGTGAGGCTCAGAGTTTAAACCCCAGTGTGGTCACACATGTATTCTTGTGCACTCATATGCACGCACATACAAAAGAGAGTCAATTGTGGGAATGCCTGGCATTCTCAAGAAACTGAGTTAAGTGTCCATGGTTCACATCAATAATCCTAGCTACTCAGGAGGATGAGATCTGAAGATAGGGGCTCAAAGCCAGTCTGGGCAGAAAAGTAAATAAGACATCTCTAACCAGCAAAAAGGGAATTGGAGATGTGGTTCAAGTGTTATAGTTGAGGTCCTCAGTTCAATCCCCAGTACTCCCAAAGGAAGAAAGGGAGGAGATTGGGCGATGATATTGTTAGAACTAAGGTGGTCATTTAGTCCAGAAAGCTGTGTGCTTCTACCATACCATTATACCAAGTCTATGCCTTAAAACAGCACTTCGCTTATCCTTTCATATTAAAGTATTTCTCTTTCTCTTCCTTTTTTTCAGGTCTAAGAGCTTGAACTGTCAGTCTTCATCTCCTTATATAATGTCTGGCATTTAATTAATGTTTGTTGAACTTGAAAAGACATGGGCAATGAATCTAGAAAGGTGGGTTGAAGCCAGACTGAGTTTTGTTGACTAATAAGGCAAGGAATTCTGACTTTTTCCTACAGGCAAAGGAAAGCCATTAGATTTGAATTTTAAGAAGATTTAGGTAACCTACATGTGATTGGCCACACCTCTAATTCCAGTACTCAAGTGGCTGAGTCTGGACTACATAGCAAAATATTGTCTCCAAAAAAGTCAGGTGCTGGTAACTCATGCCTGTAATTCTAGTTACTCAGGAGGCTGAGATCTGAGGATCTTGGTTCAAAGCCATCCTGGGAAGAAAAGTCCATGAGACTTTTACTTCCACTTAACCATCAGAAAGCCAGAAATGAATGTGTGGCTTAAGTGGTAGAGTAACAGCCCTAAACAGAAATAGCTAATCAACAGCATGAAGCCCTCAGTTCAAGCCCCAGAACAGGCACATGGGAGAGAGTAAGGGAGGGTGGGGGCAGGAAAAGGTACCAGTTAAAAGACAACAGAAATCTGCTTCTTCTGTATATATGTAAGAAGTGAAAGCACTGGACTAGATTAGAGGGTCATAAATTTTTCCACCAGGATCAGTTAAAATGTTCCTGTGCCAACACACAGAGAATAAGAACCATCTATTAGTATTTTTAGTGCTATTGTCTTTTCTCAGTTATGTTAAGATACCTTTGAAATACTCTAGGCTTCATATTTAAGTGTTGTACCTTGCTAATTGTTTAGGTTTGCATGTGGTGGTAATGAATTAGTGAAGTGAAATAGAAAATGTGGATGCTAGAGCCCAGAAACCTTTGCAGCTGTCCATCTACTAATGACTTAGATTGTACCTTATGGTTCAGTCAAGGGGAATTGTCATTGTGTAAAAGCAATTGCATCTTTGCAGGGAAATGGATGGAGCTAGAAGGAATCATGTTGAGTGAGGTAAGCTAAGAGCAAAGAGACAAACGGTACATGGTCTCCCTGAAAAGTGGATGCTAAATCCAAAATGTTAGGTGATGCGACAAAATTAACAGGACTTAAGAAACAAAGAACTCCCACTCATCTGGTCGAACCACTATTAAATATCCCCATGCTGCTGATCACATGTATGGTGTATATGTGTACACCGTTATATGTTATAGACTGTGATAGACAGTTTGCTCCAGGAAAGTTGGAATGAACTTGTGACTTTAAATGAGCATCATTATTCCACAATACTGTGAAACTTGGGAAATTATGTAATCACTTAATCACAATTAAAAAAAAAAAACCTCAGGGAAGTTAGGGAGGGAAGGGATGGTAGGGGGAAAACAATGGGGGGGGTAACTGCTCAATAGGAAGTGTACTCATTACTTTGCTCATGTAACTGTAACCCTCTGTATAGTATCTTTACAATAAAATTTTTTTTAAAAAAAAGCAATTGCATCTAACACTTGTATTTCTCTCTCTTTTTTTTTTTCAGGGAGAGTATCTTTGGCCCTACAGTTTGCTGATACTGACATTGTTCAGAGTGGTCTTAAAATAACTTACTTTTTATATAAATAACTGCCTAGACGTCACATTTTTCACTACAGAAACCTATATTCTACAGTTGCCAGAGATTTATCTTTTAAGATATCATCTCCATTAAAACTGAGACTTGTTCCCTTCTTATTTCAAAATGTTGAGATACTGGGGAGAAATACCAATATCCTCAAGCCAGACCAACAGAAGTTCCTTTGATCTGCTCCCACGGGAGTTCCGTCTGGTGGAAGTCCATGACCCACCACTGCATCAGCCCTCAGCCAACAAGCCAAAGCCCCCCACTGTGCTGGACATCCCCTCGGAGCCCTGCAGCCTCACTGTCCATACCATACAGTTGATCCAGCACAACCGCCGTCTTCGCAGCCTTATTGCCGCAGCTCAGGCTCAGAATCAACAACAGACAGAAGGTATAAAGACTGAAGAGAGTGAACCTCTTCCTCCCTGCCCTGGCTCACCTCCTCTCCCTGATGACCTCCTACCTTTAGATTGTAAGAATCTCAATGCACCCTTCCAGATGCGGCACAGTGACCCAGAGAGTGACTTTTATCGGTAAGGGAAAGCTTTGCTCTCTTACTTTCCTCAAAAAAATGAAGTTTCTCATTCTTTGTTGAGTCTGTATTTTTTTAGGTTTTCTGATGCATTAGTTTTTTATTGAGTGCCTAGTATTAGGAATCTACAACTGTATACAAGAACCTTTTTTTTCCAGTTTTAGGGATTGAATCCAAGGTCTTGTACAACATAGGTAAGCACTATACCACTGAGCTACATCTCTAGCTCAAGAAATTTTAGATTGTGCATTTTCATTTTGATAACATTATTTAAAAAATAATAATGCAAAAATGTTCTTGATCGGGCTGGGAAGGTGACTCAGTGGTAGAGCACTTGCCTTGCATGCCTGGGTTTGATTCCTCAGCACCACATAAGCAGAAAAAAGCCAGAAGTGGTGCTGTGGCTCAAATGGTAGAGTGCTAGCCTTGAGCTGAAGATTTGAGGGACAGCACCCAGGCCCAGAGTTCAGGCCCCATGACCGGACACACACACAAAAAAAGTTCTTGATCCTTGTTACTCAAAAATCTGATCCAATACCAGCAGCATCAGCATACCTGGTTAGTAGTTAGAAATGCAGAACTCTACCATGGACCAGTGGCTCATGCCTGTAATCCTAGCTACTCAGGAGACAGAGATCTGAAGATCATGATTTGAAGCCTGCCCAGGCAAAAAAGTTCATGAGACACTTGTCTACTGTTAACCACCAGAAAGCTGGAAGTGGAGCTGTGACCCAAGTTATAGCATGCTAGCCTTGAGCAGAAAGCTCAAAGGGACAGCACCAAGGCCCTGAGTTCAAGCCCCAGGACCAGCACCAAACAATAAAAAATAAAATAAAATTCCTTTGTCAGAGGCAGGCAGATACCAGATAGTAAATTTCTAGAGGCAGCTACTTAATTTTTAAAAAATGAAAAAAAATTTGTTCAAAATTGTTTTTAGTAGAGCAGACAGAAAGCTGTTTTTAGAAAGCCTAAAATTTCTGCAGTATTATGAAAAAATATGGGATCTGGAGTCCAAAGACCCATTACTTACTAATAGCAAAACAACATTTGGCAAGTCAGTTCCTCTGAACCTCAGTTTCCTTTCCTGGTGATTAGGAATGATAATAATATTGGGCTAGCTACTACTTTACAGCAAAGGATAGGATGTAAATGCTTTGTAAGTTGCATGTTTTAGTTGCTTTTACAAAACTGAGTTTCCTTCTCAGTAAAAAAAAAAAAAATGGCCTCTGAGCCAGGCGCCAGTGGCTCATGCCTATAATCCTACTCAAAGGCTGAGATTTGAGGACTGCAGTTTGAAGCCAGACTGAGCAGGAAAGCTTGTGAGATTTCTTATCTCCAATTAACTACTAAAAAAACTGCAAGTGGAGCTGTGGTGCAAGTGATAGAGTGTTTGCCTTGAGCACAAAGCTCAGGGACAGCACCAGGCCCTGAGTTCAAAATCCAGGACCTGTGCCAAAAACAAAGGTCTCTGTAGTTGTAAAAGAATTACCCTAGCAAAACTAGAAGTGTGGCTAAGTGGCCCTGAGTTAAACCAGTACTGAAAGAAACAAACAACAACAACAAAAACATTATCATGTGTGTTAACTATTGAGAAATAGTGCCTCATTGAACAGGATATGAGCTACTCTGTTATGCTTCATTCTACAAGTGATCAATATTGAGCTGTCAGGAGAAGGAAGCTTCCTTTCCTCCAGATAACCTTCCTACTGCTTATTGTAGATATGTGGCGTCTACGCAGTATGTAAGTGGAAGAGCTCAGAGGTGCAATCACAGGCTGTGAGACACGCCTGAGAGCCATGGGATGAAACAGCTGCTTTCCCTGGAAAGCTTGGCATGTGATTTGACTGAAATGGTCAAACTTCTCGAGAGACAGGTCACTCTTTGGCAAGAGCAGTATTAACAGTACCATGTCTCCACTTTCAGTGGGAAAGGGGAACCTGTGACTGAACTCACCTGGCACTCCTGTCGACAGCTTCTCTACCAGGCAGTGGCCACAATCCTGGCCCATGCAGGCTTTGAGTGTGCTAATGAAAGTGTCCTGGAGACCTTAACCGATGTGGCACATGAGTATTGCCTTAAGTTCACCAAGTTGCTGCGTTTTGCTGTGGACCGGGAGGCCCTGATGGGACAGACCCCTTTCCCTGATGTTATGGAGCAGGTGTTCCACGAAGTGGGGATTGGCAGTGTGCTTTCCCTCCAGAAGTTCTGGCAGCACCGCATCAAGGACTATCACAGCTACATGCTCCAGGTGAGGTGACCCCGGGAGAGGGAGCAATTCAGCAGCATCCAACACTGTTGCTCTAGAGCAGAGCACGCCGGTTTATGGAACAAAATGAATTTAACTTACTTTTCTCATTCCTTAGCTATGTTCCATTGGCCTTTATCAATTGCAAGCCTTCCCCACCCCCCAAATTCAGTGATACTTCTAGAAGAAATACAAAGATGTATGAAGTCCAAGGCTGTGGTTAGCATCTTTCATTCAACAAATATTTATCGATGGCTTATTGTGCATTGGGTGTTGTGGGATATCACTGTTAGGAAGACAAATTCTTTCTTTCAGTCTTGTTGAAGGGAAACAAAACCAGTAAACAAATCATGACCATAGCCATTTCAGATGACAGAATAATGAACACATAGCAGAACACAGTGATGTTGCCTGGAAGAAGGGAATGCCAGTTTTAGTTAGACTGCAGACATCTCATTTCCCTAATCCTCGAGATCTTAAGTCAGTTATTTATTCACTGTTTTCCCCAAATCTAAGATGGTAATTTTTAACATCCAACCAAAAAAGAGAGAGAGAGAGAGAGACTTTGCTAAGTGATCCAGATTTCCCAGAAGTTTAGTATTTGCCTAGGGTATGTAGGTCAAAGTTAGGAGGTTTTGTTTTTAGTTTTTGAGTCAGGTTTCACTATGTAGCCCAGGCTAGCCTCAAACTCTTAATCCTCTTTCCCCATCCTTCCATCCCTTCTTCCCTAGTACTAGGCCTGTAGGTACATACCACTATGCCTGCCCAGATGTTAGTTTTTTGGTAGGGATTTTTGTTTTGCCAGTGCCAGGGTTTGAACTCAGTGTCTTGAGCTGGCTCAGCTTCCTTGCTGGCACCCAACCACTTGAGCCATGCTTCTAGCCTGGCTTTATTGCTAGTTATTTTGGAGATGAAATCTCAGCTTTTTCTGCAAACTGCAACCCATTGGATCTGTTTCTTCGCAGCTGTTTTGTTTGCAGGTGTGAGCCACGGGCACCCAGCTCAAGAGTTCATTTTTATGGACAAAAATGTAATCTTTCATTCCATTCTGGTTTTTTTTTTTTTTACTTTTATGTAAATTTTTTGTTTTAGTGCTTATACCAAGACTGAACTCAGTGCCTTGTTCTTACTAAATTTTCTTGCACATGGCTGGCACTCTGCCTCAAGCCCAGCTCTTTGCTGGTTATTTTGTAGATGGGAATCTCAGGGACTTGTATTCCTGGGCTGGCTTTAAAATACTATCTTCTAAGTCTCAGCCTCCTAAGTAGCTAGCATTACAGGCATGAATGGTGAAGCATTTTCTGACTAATTTTCTTCACGTGTCTATCATATGTAAATGCAAAGTCAACACCTTACACCAAAACCTTCCACTGGCAGTGGAAATTGCTTCATTGTTTTGTGGTGCTTGGCATAGGACTCGTGACTAATCACATGCTGAACTAAACAAATGCTGTACCACACCCAACCCTGGTAGGGGCTTTAAAACTCCTGTGTTCTTCCTATTCTGTTGGCTTCTCTATGGGCTGCCACAAGCTAACTATTCAACTTTCTTCTAACATGTGCTTGGGAAATTAACTCCTGCTTGTCAACAGATCAGTAAGCAACTCTCCGAAGAATATGAAAGGATTGTCAATCCTGAGAAGGCTACAGAAGACACCAAACCTGTGAAGATCAAGGAGGAACCTGTGAGCGACATTGCCTTTCCCGTCAGCGAGGAACCGGAGGCTGACCTTGCCTCTGGAGATCAGTCCCTGCCCATGGGAGTCCTCGGGGCTCAGAGTGAGCGCTTCCCATCTAACTTGGAGGTGGAAGCTTCACCACAAGCTTCAAGTAAGAGAGATCTATGTACTTATTTAGTTTGAGGAGATCCGTCAGTCAGCACTTAGTGCATTTTGGAGTCAAGCTCTAGAGGTGGGAGAACAAAAGTAGGAGTGGGCAGAGTGGAAAGTTCTAAAACTGACAAGCTTCAGTGATCTAGAGAGATGAGCTCTGTCCTGTCTAATGGTGGAGAGAGGCCTGGCTCAGCTTTATATGCATTCCTTCAAATAATCTCCAGTTAGGTCCTGAGTGCAGTGTATGTTATCCTCTTGAATACTAACCTGACTGCAGCTGATCCAGCTGGTTGGGCAAATCTCCTGTCCTGCCTTTGGTAGTCTGTGCTAGTTCCTCCTGTGCCTGTAATTGATATGTGAGGGAGTGTTAATTGCTCAAGCTCTGGAGGACTTCCAACAGGTTATAAGTGAAAGAGATTGAAATACTGGCACATTGTTGGAGATAGGTGGTCTCTTGCTGGTAGACACTGGGATAAGTTTAGAAACCAGGACAGCAGACCTGTTACTTTCTTATTACAATATTGTGTATTTATTTTATCTCAAGCTTGATCTCAGTCTTGAGATTCTCCTACCTCAGCCTCTCAAATGCTGAGATAACCGGCATGAGCCACCAGACTCAGCCTGATGCAATACTTGAGTCACTTAAACTGCAAATACATCAGGGCACTTATTTGTTTACAGATATAAAGTGTCACTTCATCAGTACACAAATAATTCAAATAGCAAATCCCCAAATGTGACTCAAGTGGGATTAAGCTGGTGTTGGGAAGAATGACTTTACCAGGGAAGAAACAGGACAACCTTAGCTGATCGCCAGTGGCTCATAGCTGTAGTGCTAGCTACTCAGGAGGCTGAGATCCAAGGATCAAGGTTCAAAGCCAGCAGGGGCAAGAAAGTCTGAGACTCTTATCTCCAAATAGCTACCAGAAAAGCCAAAAGTAGACCCGCGGCTCAAATGATAGTGCTAGCCTTGAGCACAAAAGCTCAGGGACGACACCCAGGCCGAGTTCAAGGCCCAAGCTTGGCACTATAAAAAACAAAACCCCAGCAGGACAACCTTGCTAGAATACATTGAGAGTGACAGGAGGTAAAGGTGTAAGGAATATGACTCGTCAGTGAAGACAAGAAGGGAATTGCTATCAGCATTAGGTAGTAATCATTATGTTTTCATCGTGTGAAAGGACCAGAATGAAAAGGCAGGAAAACAAGTCAGCCCATAAAAGAAAGACAGACAGGCAACCTAAACAACTGATTAAGTTGTGGTTTTCTGTGAGCTGTGGAGTCTTTGCACCTGTAGTTTTATTTTTTGGTTTAGGGGAACATGGGACTAAGAGAGGCAAAGCAAGGACAGGTGAAAGTAGTAACAAAAAAAAAAAAAAAAGGTGTGCAGAACAGATTGGGATTGGGATTACACAGTTGCACAATTTTTGAAGCACAGATTAACAGCCATGTGCTCCAGCCAAGTACAGAATCAAAGTCAAACCTGAACTCCTAGGACATTAGTCATTGTGGGATATTACCGTTAGATTTACCAGGCTGTTCCCTGTGTCTCTAGGTGCAGAGGTAAATGCTTCTCCTCTTTGGAACCTGGCCCATGTGAAAATGGAGCCTCAGGAGAGTGAGGAAGGCAGCGTGTCCGGGCATGGTGTGCTGGGTGGTGATGTCTTCGAGGAGCCCATGTCAGGCATGAGTGACGCTGGGATCCCACAGAGCCCTGACGACTCAGACAGCAGCTATGGTTCCCACTCCACCGACAGCCTCATGGGATCCTCCCCTGTTTTCAACCAGCGCTGCAAGAAGAGACTGAGGAAGATGTAACAGCAAATGTGTTAGCATTTGTTTTCATAGCTGATTTGATTCCTATTCTTAGGTACAATGGGCCTATCCAAGCAAGGTTACTTTTTACTGTGGCATTGTTTTTATAGTTTTCTACAACAACCAAGCCACTGTTGGTGAATTGATCACAATGCTGGCATAGTAATCAGAAGACCAAAGCACTTTCCCTAGTCATTGTTTTATTGGCTGATGACACACATTCCTTAGCTTCTCTGCAGCCGTTTGTCTTGCACAACTGAAAAGAACCAGAGTGATCTACCTTGCACACAAAGGAGGACTGAGATATTGGCTAAACTTCAAAACTTTGAACAGACTCATGCCAGTATCACATACCATTTTTTGGTAACTTAGTTTTGGTTCAAGTCATTGAGAATCCATTACTAATATTTAACAAGAAATAGCTAAACACAACAAAGCTTTTGTCATTGTTTTTCTGAGCTGGTACCTGAGTTCAGGCTAGAGCTTGAACTCAGAGCCTTGAGCTTTCACTTGAACATACTTTATCACTTGAGTAATGCCTACACTTCCAGCTTTTTGTTGGCTAACTGAAAATACGAATCTCAGATTTGTCTGCATAGGCTGGCTTCAAACTGTGATCCTCAGATCTCAGCCTCTTGAGTAGTTATGATTCTAGGGGTAAGCCACCAGTGCCCACTTAACAGTCTTATTTTTTTATCAGTCTTATTTTTTAGGCTGTTTTTGCTCCCTATGAAGTCTCAAGAAATTAGAGATCTGTGATGACATAGCCATTTTATTTATCTTTGGTTTTTATTGTAAAGGAAAAGAAGCTTATTGGTTCTACTGTATTTTGTGATGCCTGTGGCTTGAAAGTCACAGAGATGAAAAATAATTCACATATTTGATAGAATTAAAGTGTTTTGTCACCTTACATTGCATTACTTGCATTGAGCCTCTATTAATTATTGCTTTAAATTCTACTGTGTTAAATCTTAACAAGAAATCTTGAAATGTTGTTCTAATACCCATTTTACAGAGGCAGAAAATAAGCTGAGCGGCAAAGTGATTGTCCCAAGCCCACTAGGCTAACTAGCACTGAACACCACCACCACCTCACAGTTAAAATGTGAGCTTCTCAAAGAGAGAATCTCAGGCACCAAGAACAGTACCTGCCATCATGATAAAGAATCTACCAGACCAACTGACTTCAAAGTCTTTGCCCTTTCTGTTAAATCACCTGCTACTCTGTGAATTAGCCTTTTAAAATATTAGAGTGCTGGGCACCAGTGGCTCATGCCTATAATCCTAGCTGCTTGGGAGGCTGAGATTTGAGGATTATGGTTCAAAGCCACCCAGGCAGGAAAGTCCTGAGAGCACCAATTAACCACTAGAAAACCAGAAGTGGTGCTGTGGTTCAGTAGTAGAGTGCTAGCCTTGAGTGAAAAGTTCAGGGAAAGTGTCCAGGCCCTTAGTTCAAGCCCCACAATTAAAAAAAAAAATTAGAGTAGTATATCACTTTACTACTATGAGGAACTGAGGTCCAGAGAGATGAAGTTAATTTGCTTAGAGCTAACAAAGGTCTGTGAACCAAGGTTCTGGATACACAATAC
Source organism: Dipodomys ordii (assembly GCF_000151885.1). Classification (NCBI taxonomy): domain Eukaryota; kingdom Metazoa; phylum Chordata; class Mammalia; order Rodentia; family Heteromyidae; genus Dipodomys; species Dipodomys ordii. The sequence continues at coordinate 7,606,468 of NW_012267236.1, forward strand.
AAGCTGTGTGACCTACTTCCTTTTACCAGGAGAGCTAGAGACTGGCGAGAAAGTTGAATTCAAGAGTTTCCCACCTGGCAGCCAAACCCAACCTGAGGTTGGAGAAATGTTAAGTCCCCCATGAAAAGGTAGAAAATTAAGGTTTAGCCGGCATTAGTGCTCAAGCCTGTAATCCTAGTTACTCAGGTGGCTCAGATCTGAGGATCACAGTTCAAAAGGAAAGTCCATTAAGACTCTTATCTCCAGTTAACCACACATGAAAAAATGGAAGTGGCAGTGTGGCCAAGTAGTAGAGCACTTGCCTTGAGCTGAAGAGCTCAGGGACAGCGCCCATACCCAGAGTTCTAGCCCCATGACTGACCAGAAAAAATAAAATTAAGGGTTACTGGTTTTTGTGTTTGTGTGCCTGTCCTGGGGCTTGAATTCAGGGCTCTTGCATAGCTTTTTCACTCAAACTGGAGCTCTACCACTTGAGCCAAACCTCCACTTTTTTCTTTAGCTTCTTTGCTACTACATTGGAGATGTCTCATAATCTTGCCAGTTGCTGGTGGCTCACACCTGTAATTCTAGCTACTTAGAAGACTGAGATCTAAGGATAATGGTTCAAAGCCAGACCAAAGAATTGACTCATTTCCAACTAACCACCAAAAATCAAAAAGTGGAGCTGTGATACAAAGCTCAGGAATAGCACCTAGTACCTGAGAAGCATCAGGACTTGTCCCCTCCTCCCCCCCCCCCAAAAAAAATAAGTCTTTTCTGGTCAGCAGTATTTTCCCTTTTCTCTGGACAAAAGCAGTCCTCAGGCAATGTAAAGGAAATAGCCATTTAGCATTTAGGTACTTAATTCATTTGTTCAAACATGTAGAGTGCTAGTTCCTGTGCTAGCAATACCAGTATGAAGGCTTACTACCACCCTTTTAATAGACCTAATAGCACAAGGTAAGTTATATTTTAAGGAAAAGAATGTGAGCAGACACTGCAGAGAAAAACAAAGCATGTTCAGTTTTTCTTTTTTGGGGGGTGGGGGGATGGGGTCCGGCCGTGGGGCCTGAACTCTGGGCCTGGGTGCTGTCCCTTAGCTCTTCAGCTCAAGGCTAGCACTCTACCACTTGAGCCACAGCGCCACTTCCGGCTTTTTTCTTTTTGCTTATGTGGTGCTGAGGAATCGAACCCGGGGCCTCATGCATGCAAGGCAAAGCGCTCTATCACTGAGCCACCTTCCCAGTCCGCATGTTCAGTTTTCTTTGTAAAGTTTCCCCATAAAGAACAGGTCAAGCTGGGGATAGTGGTACATACCTACAATCCCAACACTCAAGGTGATGGTTCAAAGCCAGACCAGGCTATGCAGCAAGTTTAAAGCCAGAACTGCTCCACAGTAGGAATGTCATTTCTGGAACAGTGTCTCCTCATAGGTATGGCATACTACAATTGATATTTCATAGTAAGATATGCATAGTAAGTGCATTGCTTTGGAAGACTTGTGTTGGAGAACAGGCATCATAAGATAGAGATCAGGGTACTTGATATATCAAGTCATAGGATCATTAGCACCTGTTCCACCTGGCTTGCAATTACATTATAGGCTTCCAAAAGTTTCAAACTGCTGTGCACAACTCCCTAGCTTAGTGCCCTTCACTGTTGCCTGGGTGACACTGACCATATATTTAGAGTAGCCAGGAAAAACCCTTCTAGTCAGTGATGGATGATTGTACGCCTAACTGAAAGCCATGGCCTTGAACACATTACCAAAGGTACTCTGCAACAAATACAGTACAAACAGGCCTGGCTCAGTACCTGATCAGGTAGCAGTAATGGGAAATAACACTTCACTTCCCTACTGAGACAGGTTTGGACATCTTGCTTTAAGGCTCACTGCTGAACAGCAGTGAATCTATTTGTGATTATACCATTTTCTAATTTGAATTTTTTGTTGTTTTGTTGGTCATGGGACTCGAACTCTGGACCTGGGTGTTGTCCCTGAGCTCTTCAGCTAAAGGCTAGCACTCTACCACTTGAGCCATAGCGCCAATTCAGTTTTTTGGTGGTTAATTGGAGTTAAGAGTCTCACGGACTTTCTTGTCCAGGCTGGCTTTCCACCATGATCCTCAAATCTCAGCCTCCTGAATACCTAGGATTACAGGCATGACCCACTGGTGCCTGGCTCAATCTAATTTGAAATAAAAGACAGGCTTTTGACAGAGTTAGAAAAAACTTTATCCAAGTCACAATCTAAGTAAGACTCTTATTACTCAGAAATCATGTTTACCCACTTTCTTTAACAAAGCTGGTGTGTCTTATAATGAGATAATATGCCTAGTGTGAGGCATGCTTCATGCCAGCATTGACTGGCTGCCAAGGGCACCCCACTGCCACTCCAGACAAGCTCATACTGCCCCTCCCTTCCTGCTAAAAGAACAATTGGTGTAGTCAAGGGTCTAATGCTGCACAAGTAGAGGCTGTGGATCCAGCTGAGACTTGAAGTGGTTATCAGGATGGTGAGTCCTTTGCATTCCATTCACAGAAAAGTGTCTGAATTCAAATGCCAAAACGCAAGTTTAGAATAAGGGGTATCAGTCTCCAAGAATGGTACAGGCTTCCTTGCATAAGTACAAGGAAAAGGCCAGCTCCACCGTGTCTTCTATCCTTCACAACATTTCCCTTAAAAGAGAAATTCTGTAATTCCAAGGAAAACTATTTATTGTAGCTGCAAGTCACAGGTAAAAACAGCTTCTTCACATGAAGTTCCAGGGTCTTGGACTTCTAGAAACAAATGAGATCTCCTAAGTCTCCTTTGTGTTATTTCTCTTCCAGTAGTGTGCCTTTGTTTCTTGCATAAAATTCTGAAATGCTGGTTCTTCGTGGCTTTCTTCTGTAACTGCAGGGAAACAAAAAGGAGGTATTTTTTAAACATTTGAAATAAGCCAGGCATCAGGGACTCATGCCTATAATCCTACTTGGAAGGCTGCAATAGTAGCCTGGGGAGAAAAGTTCTGAGACTTCAAACCCCACCTGGGTACAGTGTTATGTGCCAGTCAGTCATCCCAGATCATGGTATCAGGCCACCTGGACACTAAGTCCATGAGAATCTGTCTCTACAAGAAAATGGAGGGCTGGGAAGGTGGCTCAGTGGAAGAGCGCTTGTCTTGCATGCATGAGGCCCCGGGTTGGATTCCTCAGCACCACATAAGCAGAAAAAAAAAAGCCAGAAGTGGTGCTGTGGCTCAAGTGTAGAGTGCTAGTCTTGAGCTGAAGAGCTGAGGGACAGCACCCAGGCCCAGAGTTCAAGCCCATGACCGGACTCCCCACCCCAAAAAAAAAAAAAAAATGGAGGGCTAGGAAGGTGGTTCGGTGGTAGAGTACTTGCCTTGCATGTATGAGGCCCTGGGTTCGATTCCTCAACACCACATAAACAAAAAGCCAGAAGTGGTGCTATGGCTCAAGTGGTAGAGCACTCACCTTGAGCTGAAGAGCTCAGGTACAGTGCCCAGGCCAAGTTCAGGCCCCACGACTGACAAAACAAAGGAAGATGGACACTTTGGCATGTGCCTTTGAACCCATCAATGACAGGATACCTAAAAGTTGGCAGTTTTAGCTGGGCATCGGTGGCTCATATCTGTAAAACTAGCTACTCAAGAGGGTGAGATCAGAGGATCGCAGTTCAAAGCCAGCCCAAGCAGGAAAGTCCCTGAGACTCTTATCTCCAATAAACCACCAGAAAACCAGAAGTGGCATCGTGGCTCAAGTGGTAGAGCACTAGCCTTGAGCTGAAGAGCTGAGGGACATTGCCCAGGCCCAGAGTTCAAGCCCCACGACCAGATCTCAGGTTAGGTGGATGCCTGGGTGGGAAGCAAGACCCTATCTCAAAACAACCTGTGAAAATCAGAACTGGATGCATGTCTCAGTGGTATCACACCAGCCTTGCAAGCTAGAGTTACTAAGTCCAAACACCCCAGTATAGCACTCTGCCCCCCATTAATTAAATTAAAAAAACAAACTCTTGCATTAGACATCTGGTATCTTGTAACCATATATCGGAAATAGTACTTTGTGTGTATGTGCTGGTATCAGGACTTGAACTCTGGGTCTCAAGCTCCCCTTTTGCAGGTCCAGCCTTTTCTGGCTAATTGGAGATAAGAATTTCTCAGATTTGTCTGCCTGAGCTGACTCTGAACCGTGATCCTCATATCTCAGCCTCTTAAGTAGGTAGGATTGTAGCCACTAAAGCCCAGCAAATTTGTTTTTTGAGACAAGAACTCACTGTGGAGCTCCAGATGGCTGCATGCTTGCCTTGGCCCCCCTAGGCATGCAATGCACCACCATTTCCCAGAAGTCTGTTGAATTTATCAAACTGCCAAAATATGTACCTTCCTTCTATGCAGGGCAACTATCTCCCTCATAAAGCAGTCATTGAAATGAGATACAGGTATTTTTAGTCAAGAGAAATGAAAACATGCCCATGTTAATACCTATGCACATATCTACAGCAGCTTTATCCATTGTAGCTTAAATCAACCAAAATGTCAATCAGTTGAAAGGCTAAATCCAAGTGATAGGTTATTACTAAGCAATGAAAAAAAAAGGAGTACACTACTCCGGACATATACAACATGGAGAGACTATAAAATCATGATGCTTGGGCTGGGAAGGTGGCTCAGTGGTAGAGCGCTTGCCTTGCATGCCTGAGGCTCTGGGTTTGATTCCTCAGCACCACATAAGCAAAAAGAAAAAAAAACAAAAGTGGCGCTGTGGCTCAAAGTGGTAGAGCACTAGCCTTGAGCTGAAGAGCTGAGGGACAGCGTCCAGGCCCAGAGTTCAAGCCCTACGACTGGGCAAAAAAAAAAAAAAATCATGATGCTAAGTTTAAAAGAAAAGTCAGAAGATTAAATACTATTATCCTAATTATAGGACATTCTGGGAAAGGAAAGATTGAAGGCACACAGCCAGTGTGGTGGCACACTCCTGTAATCCCTGTACTCAGGAAGCTAAGCTAAGAGGCTAAGAGGATCATAAGTTCAAGGCCAGCCTGGGCTACACAGCAAGATCCTGTGTCAAAAACAAGTGAAACAACAAGAATATCAAAACACTGTGGAACAGCAGGCAGCCATGGATGCTAGAAACAAGGTATTGAGGAAGAAACTGAATGTAAGGAGCACTAGACAACTTTTTGGCATGATGTATCTTGACTGTGACAGTAGTTGTGAATGTTTGCTAAAACTCATCAAATGACATACTTAAAAGGGGTTAGTTTTACTATTTATAGTTTACTTCTCAGTAAATCTTATAAAGTAGTTTGCATAATAGATCCATTTGAGAATAAAGAGAGGGCCAAGACCTACATCCTAGAGCTGCTACAAGAAATAGATCTGAAATCCAGAAAGCAATACTGAGAAGAAATAGTTTTCTACGTTCTTCTGTCTTACTGTTGTATTTGTTTAGGTCTTTACTTATGATCTCCTTATGTATTTTTTTTTAAATAGGGTCTCCTTCAAGTTAGAGGCTAGCCTCCAACTTGCAGTCCTCCTGCCTTACATACACAAGTGCTGAGATAAGAAGAGGGCATCACCACATCTGGTTCTGTCATGGGGCTTGAACTCTGGGCTTGGGCGCTGTCCCTGTGCTCTTCAGCTCAAGTCGAGCACTCTACTGCTTGAGCCACAGCACCACTTTCAGTTTTCTAGTGGTTTTTATTGGAGATAAGAGTCTCACAGACTTTCCTGCCTGGGCTGGCTTTGAGCCACGATCCTCAGATGTCAGCCTCTTGAGTAGCTAGGATTACAGGCATGAGCCACCGGCACCCAGATTCTTAGATATTCTTAAAATTTGGATGCAGGGCTGGGAAAGTGGCTCAGTGGTAGTGTGCTTGCCTTGAATGAGGCCCTGGGTTCGATTCCTCAGCACCACATAAGCAGAAAAAGCTGGAAGTGGTGCTGTGGCTCAAGTGGTAGAGCGCTAGCCTTGAGCTGAAGCGCTCAGGCACAATGCCTAGAGATCAGGTCCCATGGCAGGCAAAAAAAAAAAAACACCAGTTGCTAGGGAAGATGCTCAGGTAAGGGTGCATGCTTAGCAAACACGAGGCCTTAGCATGACAGGTAAAAACCACAAACCAAATAACAGAAACCCCTGGTTTCTTCAAATTGAGTTCAAACTTCAAGATGAAAAGACATTAAGTCCAATAAAAGGCCTGCAATCAGCTCAGCAGTAACCAATCCACAGAAGGACAGGAACATTCTAGTGTCGTGCCCTTTACCAGCTACTCTTCTGCTTATTACTACAGCATGGCTGAGGTCTTGCCTCAGCACTGACCACTATCCTAAAGCCCCTCTGTGTTCATGAGCCACTTCGGCCACATCTCACCCCTGTGGTCAATGTCATCAGTATCGCTGTCTGCTTCTTCATCCTCTTCATCCAAGGTTCCTCGAGTCAGGATCAGGTCAGAAGGGCCCAGCACAGGAGACATACTGTCTAGAGTGAAAACCCGTATTAGTACAAGTGTGCCTCTCGGAAAGTGACTCTGAATTAAGTAACTATGATTATCGACCAGCAGCATGAGATTGCTCACAAGGCCTTACTACTTCTAAATGTTTTACTAAGGCTACTTATTATTTCCTAGTAATTCAGTTCAAAATGTTCTTTTGCAAGCCAAACAGTGCAAGGAATCCCACTGAAGAGAATACAAGTAAACCACTTAGAAAAAGATGGAAATGGCGCTGTGGCTCAAGTGGTAGAGTGCTGGCCTTGAGCTGAAGAGCTGAGGGACAACGCCTAGAGCTCAAGCCCCACAACCAACAAAAAAAAAAAAAGAGAGAGAAAGAGAGAACATGAACACTTGTCTTAGGAATACTGGTGTTATTTCATCTGCTTACAGCCTGCAAGAGGCTGTGCTTTCTAATTATGAAAGCTAAAGACAGAACAGATCCAGTGAGCTGCTGAGGCAGCTTCCCGGTTGGATTAAAAGTTCAAAAATACAGAATGGGTTGAGCAACTAGCGTGTCATTCAAGAAACAGGAAATACACATGGAAATATTCAAAGTAAAGGAGTGTATATTTGTAACTTAGATTTGTTGGTTTTTTTTTTTATTTTTGTTGGGCGTGGGGCTTGAACTCTGGGCTTGGACACTGTCCCTAAACTCTTCAGCTCAAGGCAAGCACTCTACCACTTGAGCCACAGCACCACTTCCAGTTTTCTAGTGGCTTACTGAAGATAAGAGTCTCAGGGACTTTCTGCCCAGGCTGGCTTCCTGAGTAGCTAGGATTACAGGTGTGAGCCACAGGCGCCTGGCTTGTAATTTAATTTTAAATAATTGAATAATAATATATATTTAAATGATATATAAAGTCATGTGGTATATTAGAAGATTGAGAAAGACAGAAATGAGGGAAGGGACAGAGAGAGAGAAAAGGAAAAGAACATTTTGGAATTATCAAAAGTTATGACAATTCTTTGTATTAACCTCTGAGACTAAGTCTTCAGTAATCTAAATTTCAGTCATAAGACTGTAAACTTTTTTTGGGGGGGTCCGGTTGTGGGGCCTGAACTCTGGGCCTGGCCACTGTCCCTCAGCTCTTCAGCTCAAAGCTAGCGCTCTACCACTTGAGCCACAGCGCCACTTCCGGCTTTTTTTTTTTTTTGCTTATGCTGAGGAATCAAACCCGGGACCTCATGCATGCAAGGCAAGCGCTCTACCACTGAGCCACCTTCCCAGCCCAAGACTGTAAACTTTTTAAAAAAAAATAAAAATGGATGGGATAGAGAAGGGAGAAGAGGAAAAAAATAGAGGATGAATAATATATATATATGTATGTATATATATACACACATATGTGTATATATATATACATACATACATATACATATATATATACACATATGTGTATATATATGTATATGTGTGTGTGTGTGTGTGTGTGTGTATATATATATAATTTTTTCTTGTCCTGGGGCTTGAACTCAGGGTCTGGACACTGACCCTGAGCCTCTTTTTGTTCAAGGCTAGCCCTCTACCACTTAAGCCACCGTGCCATTTCCATCTTTTTCTGAGTGGTTTACTGAAGAGAAGAGTCTCATGGACTTTCCTACCTGGGCTGGCTACAAACCATAATCCTAAAATCTGTCTCCTGAGCAGCTAGGATTACAGGTGTGAGCCACTGATGCCTGACTTGAAACGTATCTTGAAAGCGAATGAATATAGTTGTGGAAGGGAGAATGACAGAGAGGGTGAAACTGGTTGGAATATACCATAACTGTGTAGATATGTAACAATGAACTCCTCCTCCACATAACTTATATAAGCCAATTTTTTTTAAAGGCTGAAAAAAAACTGTTGTAAGAGATTAAAACTGTCACCAAAAAAAAAAAAAAAAAGCCAGAGCAGACATGAAGTATCCTGTCAAACACATATGCATATACACCCTCTTCCGTTATCCATTTCTGTCTTGTGAAATACAGAAATACTCCTGTTAAGTGGAATAAGCACTCCCTCCATATGTCTCACACCAAGCTTCCTCCCCCAACCCCAACCACTACCAATACCTTTTCCAGTCCCTGAGTCCAAGGCTACGGAGCCCAGATCCTGCCGCAGGCGCTCCAGCTGTTCTTTCTGCTGTTCACTCTGGGCACTTGCCTGTAAGTACAGAGGAAATGTCCATGAACTTAAAAAAGGAGCCGAGTGTGTTCTTAACCTGTAAAAAGCCCTGGGCTCAACCCCCAGCACGAAGAAACAAAATACACCGAAATAATAAAGGAGCACAAATTAAAGACCAGCCTTCTGAGATGAGTGGAAGAATACACATACTAGAGAATGAGAAGGAATGGCTGATATCAGGACAGGAAATAATAAGCAGTATGGGCCAAGACGAGGGAAATCTGCAGGCTGATTCAGCAATCACACCCAAAAACACATCCGAAGAGCTTCAAATAAAAGATCCAACATAGGCTAAGGGCAGTTGAGAAATGTCGTGAGCCACCATTTTTTTGTGTTTGTGTGTGTGAAGTACTGGGGACTAAACCCAGGATCTCACACTTGCTAGCAAGCACTCTATCATGGAGGCTACACCCTCAGTCCTTTTGTATATGAGTGGAAAAAATATTTATGTCAGAAAGCTTGAGGAAATTGCCTTTTGTTTTAAAAGACAGGGTCTAGCTACATTGCTTAGGTTGGCCTCCAACTGCTGGGCTCAAGATTTTCTCTCCTATCAGCCTCCAAGTAGCTGGCCTGTGCCAGCTCTGGGTGTAGGTTGCTTTTTTGATGGCCCTAACATATACATACAGCCTCTTTTCTTACCAGTGATTTCTTCAGACGTTCATATTCAGGACGATACTCTCTGGAAAAAGAAACACTTTCTAAATTCATTTCCAGAATAATCCACCATGACTACTCAGATCACTATCATATCTGATGGAACACATTCTAGTCAAAGCCACAGTGCCTCCCTAAACCAACAAGAAAAAAAAACAACTCCTGATTGCAGGGCTGGAAGGGAAGCCACCAGGACTGAGCAGCTCATCGTTCACGTGAGGGGAATACATAAGAAGATAAGCCCCTGGAGCTCAGGAAGCCTAATAATAAGTGATGAATCGGGATACCAAGTAAGGATCCAGAAAACAGTCCTTTCTGAACCTTGGTGACATACACAAAAACCCTTGCCAAATGAGTCAACATGAAAACAAAATGTCTAAAAACCATGATGGAGCCGGGCACCAGTGGCTCAAGCCTATAATCCTAGCTACTCAGGAGGCTGACATCTGAGGATCACGGTTCAAAGCCAGCCCGGGCAGGAAAGTCTGTGACTCTTATCTCCAATAAACCACTAGAAAACTGGAAGTGGCGCTGTGGCTCAAGCGGTAGAGCACTCGCCTTGAGCTGAAGAGCCCAGGGACAGTGCCCAAGCCCAGAGTTCAAGCCCTACGACGTACGGGGGGGCTGAGGGGGGGTGGGTGGGAACCAAACATGATGGGGCTGGGAATATGGCTCAGTGGTAGAGTGTTTGCCTAGCATGCATGAAGCCCTGGGTTCGTTTCCTCAGTACCACATAAACAGGAAAAGCCAGAAGTGGCATTGTAGCTCAAGTGGCAGAGTGCTATCTTTGAGCAAAAACAGACACTCAGGAACAGTGCCCAGGCCTGGCCCTGAGCTCAAACCCCAAGACTGGCAAAAAACAAAACAAAAAACCAGGATGTGGTTGTTAGGGTCCCTCAAAGTATGAAGCCAAAGCAGCATACTGGTCAGGAGCCACTCAGACTATGGCTGAAGTCCATGCCAGGTGAACAGGATTCTAATATTAGCAATGACACAGGTCTAAGGGCCATTTCTCAGGAAATGTATTACTTCATGTCAGTAAGTGGGCTAAGGATTTTACATGTATTTTCTCAAATAACCCTCACACTGAACTTAATGTCAAATCCAGCAAATGTCAAATTTGCTAATATTTTGTATGAATACAACATGACCCTCTGTCTAGATAGTCTCTAGGTGCTTTTGTCCTACAATGGCAGAAATGAGCAGTTGCCCACAAAGCCCAAAACATTTATTTAGAGTAGTTTATTACAGAATAGATTTGATAATCCCTGCCTCCTATACTTAATGAAGATCTTACACTTTAAAAAAAAATGTGAATTAAAACTTGTTACACTTAAGTGTCATCAGGTCTAGTACCTAAGGACAAGGTAGACAGACTACATACACAATGGTAACCTAATGCTTTGCCTGGCCAAACAGCTACCATTATCAGAATTGTGTCTTCCTGAGAATGTCATCCATAGACTTTTCTTCCACCTCACCTTTCATATTCTTCTGCAGCACTGGTGACTTGCACACACAGCTCATCCAAGCCGGTACCCAGAACGGCAGAGACACCGACCACCCTGAGGGAGCTGTAAAATTCATCTAACACTAGACTCATTGAACGAGTCAGGTTACTAACATATGTGGTCTCTTGATTCAAGGCATCTTGGAAAGCTTCAAAGTCTTGCATCCATTCCACTGCAAAGCTGTGATCAATGATGTCGGTCTATAGCAGGGAGAAGGCAACTATTTTAGCAACTAGAAACTATATCATAGACCAAACAATGGCAAAGTCATTTTTACGTTAAATGATGGCAACAGAGAGCATATCAGCCACACGCTTTCTTCCTGTCTCCCCTAATGCATCAAACAATAAAGAAGTTGAACTTTTCTTTTCTTTTCTTTTTTTTTTGGAGGGGTCCAGTCGTGGGGCCTGAACTTTGGGCCTGGGCGCTGTCCCTCAGCTCTTCAGCTCAAGGCTAGTGCTCTACCACTTGAGCCACAGCACCACTTCTGGCTTTTGTCTTTTTGTTTATGTGGTGCTGAGGAATCAAACCCAGGGCCTCAGGCATGCAAGGCAAGTGCTCTACCACTGAGCCACCTTCCCAGGCCCAAGAAGTTGAATTTTTCTGTTTAATCCATACTCCCACTAGGGCTGAAACTGAGGGTCTTGCACTCTTGCTCAGGTTTTCCCATCTTGGCTGGTGCTCTACCACTGGAGCCATGCCTCCAGCCCCACAGTCCTGATTCTGAGGGATAAAATGACTCTAGGTAAGAGTCAGCGCGAAGTATTCATTCCAATTCATTGAATCCAGTTCTCTGATGTGCCAACTACTTGATTCAGCAAAACCAGAATCTGCTCTCCAGGACCTAGAGTAGTAACAGTAATTCTTCGCACCCCTTCGGCCCCCACAACATCACATAAGGCCCTGCTGTAAAAAGAACGTTGAAATCACAACAGGTGGCATCCACTTACTTTGTTCATGACTACAATGAAAGGCAGCTTGGTTTTGTACAAGATGCTGAAAATAAAACATGGAGACGGTATTAATAAAATCATGTAAGCTCTTATTTGCCATGGGACTAAGTAAAGACAGAAGAAACAGCTTTCTGCAGATTCCAAAGTAGTTACCTGTTTTTTTTTTGTTTTTTTTGTTTGTTTGTTTGTTTTTGGGTCCGGTCATGGGGCCTGAACTCTGGGCCTGGGCGCTGTCCCTCAGCTCTTCAGCTCAAGGCTAGCGCTCTACCACTTGAGCCACAGCACCACTGTTTTTTTCTGCTTTATGTGGTGCTGAGGAATTGAACCCAGGGCCTCATGCATGCAAGGCAAGCACTCTACCACTGAGCCACCTTCCCAGCCCCGTAGTTACCTGTTTTGACATGGCCTTGTCTCCTCTCTCAAGAGGAAAAAAACCAACAAGTGTCTGCCACCAGGCCTACCTTAGATAAAACATTTTGTTCCTCATATTAAAATTTCCCTCTAATTATCGTAAGACATGAAATCACTATTCAGACACTCTTCTGTTAAGATCTGGTTTTCTCTCACCAGGAAGCAATTATCAAAATGTCTGTATGCATCTATGCCCTATTTTAGTGGCAAGCAAGAGAAGGTCAGAAGAAAAGTGCTGAGAGTGAATGGCAACTATGTGTCTCTTTTTCTCTGGCATTGTCCCCCTCCACCAAAAAAAAAAAAAGAAAGAAAGAAAAATAACAAAAAAGAAGGAAGCCTCCTACCTCGATAGAACATCATGCACCCCAAAAGTCAGTTACCTGCAGGCATACAACATATTGGACATAAAGGTCACTGGGTTGGTGCTTCGTGATGTGTCCATTACATAGATGACCACTGTTGCAAATGAAGAAGCCTAAAACCACAAAATAACAAAGCCTTAGTGCCCCAAACACTTTCCCCACCTTCCTCAACAGGGGAGAGGAAACCACTGTAGACAGGGTGTATAGAGCTTCTCCTCCTCCTTCCCATGAACAATCACACACAATTAACCAGATGCTCACCCAGTATCATCCTCTAGCCACTTTCAGGGACAAGACCTAGAACACTCACCAGGGCTTCAGTGATGATTGTCCCAGAGGCTGACCAGGTGAAGACCTCAATCTGTCCAGGTGTATCAATCAAGACATACCTGAGTCAAGGAAGACCATGAAAGAAGTGTTCCACTTACACAACATTGAAAGACATTTCATCCATATAACTAAATATTTCCAGGCACTGGTGGCTCATGGCTGTAATCACAGCTACTCAAGAGACTGAGATCTGAAGATCACGATTCAAAGCCAGCCTGGGCAGGAATGTCTGTGATACTCTATTCTCCAGTTAACCACCAGAAAGCCAGATGTGAATCTATGGTTTAAGTGGTAGAGTACTAGCCCTGAGCAAAAAAAAAGCTCAGGGATAGCACCCAGGCTCTGAGTTCATGCTCCAGGACTGGCATAAAAAAGAAAAACAAAATCCTAAATAATTGCTAACTCAAGACTCTATACACTGTCAAGTCTAATTTCCTGCTATAGCTCTTAAATTTTCTAACATTCTTTCAAATGCTTCATATCCAGTATTCATGCTAATAGGCAGGAACAGAAAGTGGAGGTTGGCCGCAAATGATCACAGGGGAAATTACAACCATTACTGAAAGGCATTGTATTGAAAATGAGAAATAGATTCTTTGGAAACCATCAGGTTTCTCAGGGACAAAGAAATGGAAGGGAGAAGGAAAGAGAGAGGGATAGAGGAGTGTGACTTATAGAACACCCAGTACCTTTCTGAAGTGATGAGAACGTTCTAAAATTGACTACAGTGGAAACCAGGCATGGAGACACATGCCTGTAATTCCAGCCATGACAGAGGTGGAGGCAGGAGGACCGCGATCTGAGGCCTGCCCTAGGCAAAGCACAAGATCCTACCTGAAATAAACTAAAGCAAGAAGGGCTAAAGGGCAAGGCTCAATAGTAGAATGTCTACCTAGCAAATAAAATGGCCTGAGTTCAAACCCCAGAACTACCAAAAGAAAGGGGGGGGTGGAGGGAGAGGGATTGACTAAGGTGACAGTAGTACCATTTTGTGAATGTATTAAAAGCCACTGAAGCTGGGTGCCAGAGACTCACACTTACATTCCTAGCTACTCAAGGGCTAAGATCCAGAGGATCACAGTTCAAAGCCAGTCTGGGTAGAAAAGTCCAAGAGACTTTCTCTTCAATTAATCAACAAAACCAGGCTACAGGTATGATTCAAGAGGCAGAGTGCAAGATGAGCAAACAAGTCAGCTGAGCAAGCATAAGACCTACATTCAAATCTTAGTAGGAGTCAGACACTGCTACTAGTTCACATCTATAAGCTTACCTACTCAGAGGCTGAATACTGAGAACGAAGTTCAAAGCCAGCCTAGGCAGACAAATCTTCAAGATACTTATCTACTGCTGGCACCAGTGGCTCATGCCTATGATCCTATCTACTCAGGAGGCTGAGATCTGAGGATTGTGGTTGGAAGGCAGCCCGGCAAGAAAGTCCATGAGACTCATCTCCAATAATGTACTCAGAAAAAGCCAGAAGTGGGACTGTGGCTCAAGTGGTAGAGCACTAGCCTTGAACAAAATAAGCTGAGGGGCAGAGCCCAGGCTCAGAATTCAAGCCCCAGGTTGAGGGGAAGAGGGGAATGTTTATCCACTTAATCAGTAGAAAACACTAGAACTGGGGGCATGGCTTAGCTACACACAATAAAACTGAGCTTCAAGAAAGTTCAAGGTCCTAAATTCAAACCCTTTATTGGCACACAAAAAAGCCACTGAAGTGTACTCTTGAAATTGGTGAACAGGATCTCAATAAAGATAATTTTTTAAACAAGTAAACTTAAAGACAGAGATGTAGGTCAATGGTAGAATAAGCACTTTGCATGAGCTGGGTGCTGGTGGCTCAGGCCTGTAATCCTAGCTACTCAGAAGGCTGAGATCTGAGGATCAAGGTTCAAAGCCAGCCTGGGCAGGAAAGCCCATGAGACTCTAATCTCCACCAGAAAACCGGAAGTGGTGCTGTGGCTCAATTGGTTGAAGCATAGCATCCAGGTCCAGATTTCAAGCCCCACGACCAATGGGGGTGTGGGGGGAAGATGGGGGGGTTGGGGGGTGGGGACTGTGCATGGGCTCATAGCATGTGATGCCCTGGGTTCAATCCCCAGCACTACAAAAATAAATGAATGGGCAAACAACAATTAATAGAAATGGGTGAAACTTTTAATAGACATTTCTCCAAATAAACACCAATGTCTAATAAGTACATTAAAAAAAATTCTATCTTGGAAGTGGTGTTGTGGCTCTAAGTGGTAGAGTGCTAGCCTTGAGCAAAAAAAAAGGTCAGGGATAACATCCAGGTCCTGAGTTCAAGCCCTATGACCAACAAAAACAAAAACAAAAAGCTATCTCATCAGTCATGAAGGACATACAAACCAAAACCACATTGGCTTCATACCCAATAGGATGTCTATGAGGAAAAGAGAAGAAAAATTTGTCAAAACTGTACAGTAACTGATGGTGAAGAAATCATATTGCTGGTGAGAACCCAAAATGGGACACAGATCTTGGAAGAACTGGAGAAAGGGAAAAGAAGAAATAACTGCTAATGAGTATAGAGGCTTTGGGTGGTACATGAAGAAAATGGTCTGAAGTTGGATGACTGTGATAGATGCCCAACAACTATATGAATATATCAAAGTATTAAGTTATAGACTTTAAAGAATGAGGTTTATAGTATGTGAATCATATCTCAATAAAGCTCTTTAGAAACAAATAAAAAATTAATATAATCTCATGTTTGTAACAATTCTTCTATTCTTCCATCTAGCTATGGATATATGCACAGAAACGTGGAATGCCAGTTATGGAATAATTAAAATAATGCTTTATATTGAATATATAGCCTTTTTAAAAAGCAGAAAATTATTTTTCTCTCTTAGAAAAAGGAAACATCAAAAATTTAACAATTGTTAAATCTAGGTAATAAAAATGGTATTTTATGTTTTGTTACTTCTTACATCAGAAAATTTTTTTTCTGAATCTTGCACAGTATGCTCCTTTCAACAATGGTTAAAAAAATACTTAAAGCCAGGCACCAGTGCTCACGCCTGTAATCCTAGCTACTCAGAAGGCTGGGATCTGAGGACTGTGGTTCAAAGCCAGCCCAGGCAGCAGCAATGTTCATGTAACTGGGAGTGGGATAATGGTAAATTTAGCTTTATACACATACCATCTCAGTGATGTTATTCTCCCCTTTTTACTTCTAATACCTTCATTTAAATTAACTCCCTTTCAGATCCTACCCAACACCACCCAAATCCTTTCAAAAGCCAACAGATGTGTTGACTAAGGAGTAACAAAACACTTACTTAGATGTGTTCTGGGCTTTCTCAATAAATTTCATCACCTAAAAGAAAAGATACCAATTACCATAGTATCTGCTTTGGACACAAAACCACAGGGCCCCCCAGGGGACATGTCTCTCAATTGCCATTATGAACAGAATTGATGTTCTTAATCTTAGGACACCAAGTAATGAACTCATCCAAGGAGAGCTGCTCCATAGCAGCACTACAACATCCTGGGGCATAATACAAAACCAAACCTTGACCTATCACAAAGAAATCATATCTCTTAGCACTTCTAGCCACTATCTTTTGTTTGTCAATTTTCTTAAAGAGCCAGTCCTGTTGTTCCTGAACTACTTGCTTCAATCAATTCTACAGCTTCAGCCTTCTGAGCATCTAGAAGTGCTGGTATGCACTACTTTGAGCAGCTCTGATCTCATGTTAACAGCCTACCTCATGAAGTATAAAAGAACAATGTTTCCAAAACAGGGAAACAGGTAACCTGACAACCTAAGAAATGAAAGCCATTTGTTACAAAGTAAAAGCATGAATTCTTACAATTTCTTGCCTGGTAGTGCATCCCAGACTCTTGTTCCCACCATACCATCCTCCGTGCAAGTCAGTAATAAATCAGAGAAAGAACCCAGGTCTCTTTTTTGTTTTACTGGCTATCACAAACATTAAGTGTGAAGCATCTCATCATATTGATTATCCTCTCACAGCCTACTTCTTTGTGTACCAAAATGTCTGCTTATTTTCTATATTGCTCTTCAGGTAGGCCGTTCTTCTTTACCATTGTGATCAAGCTAAGGCATGTTAAGAGCCAGGTTTCTACAATCATGTCTATGAATATAAAAAGAGCCATACCTGATCAAATCTGGTAGCAAAGAGATTGAGTGAGGTCACGATGCCACCATTGGGCCCAAGTCCATATCTGGATACTCAATTCAGGATTTAAATTGCACACATTAGATTAAAAAAGGAAAGAAAAGTGACCCAAATTTAATAGGCAGATACATCAGGCACTGACAGAATGCTAGCACTGACTATGAAGATCTATATAACACTTAGCTCTGATCTGTCTTAATCAAGCAACTAGTTGACTAGAATTAATCTTCCTTTCTACATTTACACTACAAGGAGTCTACATATGTCCTATAGCAATGTACTGAACATACTCTCTTGAGTTTCCCAGTCTGAAGATACAGTCAACAAAAAATGTATCCTCCAAGCAAATACCACCTTGCCAGACCTAGCGAGCTACCAGCCTCTCATTTTCTCCACTCTCAAATTACAACTCCCTATAGTCTAGAGGCAAAAATGGTATTACTGATAATCTATAATACCCAGCCTGCATTCTTCTATTCTCAATAAAACCATTTTGTAGCTTTTTTTTCCCCCAGGGCTGAGGAACGAACCCAGAGCCTTGCGCGTGCCGGGCAGGCGCCCTTCCGCTGGCCTAAACCCCCAGCCTCAATAAAACCATTTTAAAGCAAATAATTCTTCTATTTGGATACTGGACAAGAATTAGTAAAAATCAGTCTCTCAAAGTCACAAAATATACACAGAAGCTGTGTATACTCCTTTCTAGGAGTCAATACCAAAGATGGGAAAAAGGATACTGTTTCATGACTTCTTTATACTTCACAGTGTCACGAATATCTAAGAGAGAGAAAAAAATACTGGAATTTACATATAAGACAATATTATGAGAATTTCTACCTTTAAGTTATACCAATAGGTCTCTGTCATTTATCCTTCTCCAAGATAAAAAAAATAATGTTTCTCTCTTGGAATCTGAATCATATTCTTCATTTGGGGGTGGAGGGAAGAGTTATTTTTGTGCTGGTATGGGGGTTTGAACTCAGAACCTCAAGATCTCACTGGGCTTTCTGCTCACCTCTGGTGAGCTATGCTCCTACTTACAGCTTTTTCCTAGTTATTTTGAGATAAGACAGCCTGGGCTATGGGGCTGGGAAGGTGGCTCAATGGTAGAGTGCTTGCCTGAATGCATGAGGCTCTGGGTTCGATTCCTCAGCACCACATAAACAGAAAAACCCAAAAGTGGCTCTGTGGCTCAAGTGGTAGGGTGCTACCTTTGAGCTGAAGAGCTGAGGGACAATGCCCAGGCCCAGAGTTCAAGCCCCATGGCCAACCAAAAAAAAAGAAAAAAGACAGCCTAGGTTGGTGTGGAACAATGATCATCAGATCTCAGCCTCCTGAATAGCTAGGATTACAGGGGTGAGCCATTCATGCCCGACCTATATTTTTCTAAATTTTTAAGGCTAAGACCATTGAAATCCAATTAAAGAAGTAAAACATGAAGAAAAAGACTCTTGAGCCACAGCGCTACTTCCAGTTTTCTAGTGGTTTATTGGAGATAACATTCTTTCCTGCCTGGGCTGGCTTTGAACCACAATCCTCAGATCTCAGTCTCCTGAGTAGCTAGGACTACATGCCTGAGCCACCGGCGCCGGCTAATTTTTTTTCTTAGAGGAAATTTTTTCCCCAAATTCTTCCTAAAAGGATCTCTGACTAACTCTTCAAACAAAGCCCTCTTCCTTTTATCAGTATGTTTGGGTAAAAGCTGAATAAAATTAACAAGTAAAGTCTGGTGCTGGTGGCTCTCAGGTGTAATCCTCAGTACTCCGGAGGCTGAAATCTGAGGATCACAGTTCAAAGCCTGCTCCCTGAGACTTCTCTCCAAATAAATCACCAGAAACCAGAAGTGGCACTGTGGCTCAAGTGGTAGAGCGCTAGCCTTGAGCTGAAGAGCTGAGGGACAACGCCCAGGCCCAGAGCTCAAGCCTCACAACAAAAAAAAAAAAAAAGGAAAAAAGGGAAAAGACTAACACACAGTGAGAGCCTGGGAATCAGAAAGCCTGGACCCTAGCAGGAATCCTAACAAAGCAACACACCCCCATTCTTTCTGACAGTCAATCTCCTCTAAGTCTTGTGAAAATTGAGAACCTTACCTCCAAACAATGCATGGGTCCATATTATAAACATTTGCCCATGGAACCTGACAAGTGGAAGTAAACTTCTTACAGATCAATGGGTGAACTATAGTAGAAAAGTCTTTAATTTTTTTTTTTATTTTTGCTGGTCCTGGGGCTTGAACTCAGAGCCTGAGCACTGTCCTAGAGCTTTTGTGCTCAAGGCTAGCACTCTACCACTTACGTCACAGGGCCACTTCCTGCTTTTTTTGTTTATGCAGTTCTGAAGAATCAACCCCAGGGCTTTGTTCATGCTAGGCAAGCACTCTACCACTAAGCCACATTCCCAGCCCTCTTTAAACTCTATGAAAAAAACTAAATGAAAAAGTTTAAAACCCTTCAGAGGTGGCTGAAGGGCTTATGGCCTAGTTGATTGTATACTGACTTTCCAACTATTCCAAGCTTCCCAATTATATTCTCTCACACATTAGTGTTAGAAAGAGGAGAGATATAAATGCAAATGGGAAAGATACAGTGAATTTAGGAAACTGGAGGGGCTAGGAATATAGCTCATGTTAGAGTACTCAGTGCTAGCTTGGTCTAGGTCTTGTGTATGATCCTCAGCACTGCACAAAAAAATACATACATACATACATACATACAAATAAATAAAAGGGGGAAAGTAAAGAGAGAGAAAATATGAATAAGAAAAAGCCTGTTCAGGGGCTCACAGAAATCCAAAGGAAGTAAAAGTAGGTTAGAAAACACACACACACACACACACACACATACACACTCTCTGAAGGCACCAAAGACTGGTAATCGGGAGGCTTTCTACTCTCTATTAGGCACGTTACAAGTTCTGGGATAGTTAACTCACCAATATTGGCAGGAAAGGGGACTTCATGCACAGCTGGGTCCAGGTTGATGACATAAGGTGTAGAGCCTTGGCTATGCAAGTGTCCTGTAAGTCTCTGTAGAAATATGGGGAGAGAGTTGGAGAGTTGGCAAGACAGTACTTCTAATCCTTTACTGACCATGCCTGAAGGTTCAGCACCACATCCTTCTACGCCTAGGCCCAACACTAGCCTCTCAGCTCACATGCTACCTTGCTTCATCACCCCTCTAACGGTCTCCCCATCTTTGACATTTGCTTGATGTGTTTGTACCGGGTTATTATTCGTAGTACTCGACTGTTACACATCAACTCCGTGAAAACCACAATCTTGTCAGTTTCGTTTTCCTGTTTTTCGGGTGCTTAGAACACGGTTGGGGCGCAAGAGATACTTCCTTGGTCCCTCGATCTTCAGCGAAAAGCTGTGTTCCACTCCGCAGCCCGGGTTTGGGGAAGCTGGCAACTTCCATCAGCAAGGCGCGGTGAAGTAGATCACGCAGGCAGGCACCGAGGGAGTGCGGAGGGCAGCCTTCCCGGCCGGGGCGGGGTCTCGGGTTTCCCGAGGAAGGAACCGAGGAAAGCCCCGAGCCTGGACCCCAACTCTGCACACCCCTCCCTCCACGACCCCGGCCCTCCGCCCGGCGCGGGCCACCTGTCACGCGTCCCCATCACGCCTTCGCCTCACCTGTACAAAGGTGGTTTTCCCAGATCCCGCCATTCCCAACACCAACAGACAAATAGGGGTCCGAAGACCCCCGGAAGCCTGCGGCTCCCCCGGAGTCGCGGGCGCCGCCATCTTCCCACCAGCCCGGCCCACAGAACCACAGAGGTGCCCGCCGCGCGCCTAGAGAGACGTCCCCGCGTTCGGGGCTGTGATTGGCCCGAAATCAGAAATCGCCACCAAGGAACTCTCGCGAGAGCGGCCCCTATAAAGCTCTGTTAGCCGAGCCCTGTAGGCAGCCGGGTGTATAATGAACTTTCCGCTTTCTTCACTGTCCTCTTTCCGCCACATCCCCGTGTCCTATTTGTACTGGCGTGTGAATAGCACATTCACACACCGAAACAACATTCGTACCAGATGAACTTTGCGTCCCACACATCCCAGGAGATGCAAACCCTTAGGGAGAAAAAAATCATAAAGTAATCAATGGACCTTCACCGAATTCCCGCCCCCCTTCCTGGCTGTCCTAAATTAGTTGCCATATTGGGTTGGATATATTGTTTGGGCTGGCCCTTTCAGAGTCAAGACTTGAAAAATCTTAAAGGTGATTTCATATCTAATGATACTTTTAAATCTTCATCCTCAGGTAAGTAGAAAATTGTCTAGCGAAGATGTCAATCCACTTTTTTGCCATCTGTGTAATGAAAAAAAAGTTAAACGGTGATGATGATATAGAAAATGAGTGTTATAAAAAATAGGCTAAGACTTGAATAATAAAAATGAAACTGACATTGCAACTAGAGAAGGAAACACACCAGGAAACCGCAACAATGAATGCCAAGGTTCCAAAATGGGAAAAGCCAGTTGGCCCATTTTATACATGCCCCCTTTTAAAAAATTCTTAAGAGTTGCAGAATATTGCATTCCAGATAGATTAAAAAAAAAAACAAACCGGGACTGGGAAGGTGGCTCAGTGGTAGAGCGCTTGCCTTGCATGTATAAGGCCCTGGGTTCGATTCCTCAGCACCACATAAGAAAAAAGCCGGAAGTGGCGCTGTGGCTCAAGTGGAGAGCTAGCCTTGAGCTGAAGAGCTGAGGGACAGCGCCCAGGCCCAGAGTTCAGGCCTCACGACCCGACCCAAAAAAAAAAAAAAACCTCAAGTGACCTTAAACAAAAATGTTAGTACAGGCAAAAAGGTAGAAGGAAGAGAAAATACACAAAGAACCCAAAATCTTTATATGTTACCTTTGTAATTGAATTTTAGGATAAAATTATTTGGTCTTCTCAGATACATGAGTAAGGCTTGGATGTGGGGGAGGGAGACTTCACTGTTGAGGTCTTCTTGGAATCCCCATGATAATGAAGGTTTCATAAGATATGGGTCCAGAATGAGAGAGCACAACAGATAAAGTGGTCACCCTGTTAATAAAGAATTAGGTAGGTTTACTGGTAAATTGTCTTGGAGGGGACAGAAAAAAAAAAACCCTTGGCAGCTTCAGTCACACAGACCCAATGATTGTTCTTCCAGGCTTGAACTCAGCTGCTTTTGGAGCTGGGAGCAATCCATTCCCAATGCCCTTTTGTGTGCATATAAAAAGGAAATCTTTGCTCTGTCATCCTCAAGGTCATTCCTTACTGGAGTGCTCCCCTTGGAGATTCAGGGGAGTACTTCTGGAGTGGCTTGGAGGCATTATGGGTTCTCAGAGATTGGGCAAATTTTGGATAGGTTCAGCCTCTGATCTAAGTTCATGTCCTAGATGTTTGATCTGAGTCTAAGGAGTATGGGTGTCTAGTGTGTCAATTTCTGAAGTTTACTCCTAGTAGAGGAAATAGATTGTTTAAATAATTACTAATATAGTAAATAATAATAATAAACTAATAGTAAATCAAATTGTTGGAACAAAATATTCAGAGCAAATCAAGCATTGTTGTGCAGAGAAATGTCTAATTTCTGTACAGCAAGAGCAATCACATAATCCCCTACCACTACAGAAATAAGGTAGGGATATGGATATAAGAAGAACTAGTGGGGAAAAACAAGCCACAAACTGAACAGGTATTGGGAGACTAGCTTACCAGGATTGAAGGAAGATATCTATCTGCTTCTGGTAAAGATCTCCTTGAATCTGTTGGCTTGACTCACCCAAAGATGTTACCAGATTATTCAAGTTAACAGGTCTAGGGGCCAAAAAGTACTTGGGTCTCATTGGTGAAAGAATTCAAGGTGAGACACAGATAAAAGTTAAGCAGGAATAGTTATATCAATATAAAGCAAAATGAAAGCAGAGCAAAAGTATAGTCCTTGATGGGAGAGATGGCAGGCTCAAAAAGAAGTGCTGCTGCACTGGAGGTCCTAAGACCTCAAATTATTTTTGTTGGTCGTGGGGCTTGAACTCTGGGCCTGGGCGCTGTCCCTCAGCTCTTCAGCTCAAGGCTAGCACTCTACCACTTGAGCCACAGCACCACTTCCGGCTTTTTTTTCCTGATTATGTGGTGCTGAGGAATCGAACCCAGGGCCTCAGGCATGCAAGGCAAGCGCTGTACCACTGAGCCATCTTCCCAGCCCAAGACCTCAACTTTTTATTGAGGTCTGTAGACATGGAGTGGTCAGTGTAGGGAAATGTGGTTAATACGTTATTAACTTCTGGATATACTGGGGTATAAGCCATCAACTCCTACAGGTCAGGTGAGGAAAGTGTTGGCCAGGGCTCTCATTTTCCCAAGATTGTGGGGACTGTGGATTAGATGGAAAGAAAAATTATTTTTCTGTACATTATTCATACTTCATGGCATTTCGTGGGTTTTCTAAAGAACCATCTTTTTGTCCTGTTTGTTTTCTTCTTCTCTTTGAGTAAATACTAGCCTTCTATATGTTTGTCTATTTTGTGGCATGGTCCATATAAAAATTAACTTTAGTATGGTAAAAATGCTATCTTTTCAAATTCCGAAAAGCTATTCTCACTCTTGTACTTGAGGCAAAATAGCTAGGATTAGATGACAAGGAAATAAATATATTAAAAAGAAATTAAGTCAAGTTGAAACAAGACTGAAAAATAACTAGAACAATAAGAATGTGTTCAAGAATATATAGGCCTTCATTCTTCCTATTTCCTCTCTTTACTTTTAGATGCTAAAAAAGATATACTGCTCTTGGAGTAGTTAGGTCCAGAAATAGGTGTATTGAAACCTGAGCAGAATACTGCCAGAATGTTTTGAAACAAATGAAGAAATGGTATATCCATGCTACATTTTCATTCCTAATTGTGCACTTAAAGCCCTTTCAGGAGATGAGCAATGTCAGGGAGAAAAACTTAAGATGCTATGTTAATTTCTGGTGAGGAATAATGGAGAAGGATTAGTAACAATAAAATGACCCTAGATTAGAATAATATATCCAGTTACTTTTAGGCTGTGACCTCTTACTTAATTCTTTTCTGACACTGTAGAGGGTTAAAAATGGTTGAAGATAGTGGTGAATTTGAAATAAGTCCCAAATACAGTTGTCTTCGTAGTTTTCAGATTATTTATTTATTTATTTAATGAGACAGGGTCCTGCTATGTAACCCAGGCTGGATTTGATGTCATGATCCTCCTGCCTCAGCTAGGATTATAGACATGTTCTAAAGAAGCACTACAACCCAGTGGTTCTTTAGTCTTGAAACCTGCTGGGTAGTATGAATAATTTGAAGATTTGAGGAAATGCTATAGGAACTCTGTCCTGTCCCTTGTACAACATTCTTCATTTTCCTAAGGCCGGAGATCAGCAGGATTCAATATAGACTGTGCTAATCACACTTTTCAGGTTTTAAGCCTTTAAATAACTCACTAGAATAAGATAAACTAAGTTTGACCATATTAGTGCCTGTAGGGTTGTTAAATAATTGAACCTTCATGTATTGGTTTTAGTGTAAATTGATACTGTTTTGAAAATGATTTGGCAATATATAATAAACATAAAAATATACCTAAAGACAACTGGGTGCTGGTGGCTCATGCCTGTAATCCTAGCTACTGAGGAGGCTGAGATCTGAGGATCATGGTTCAAAGTCAGCCTGGGCAGGAAAGTCTGTGAGACTCTCATCTCTAATTAACTACCAGAAAACCAGAAGTGGCATGGTAGTTCAAGTGGTAGGGTGCTTTCCTTGAGGTGAAGAGCTTAGGGACAGTGCCCAGGCCTAGAGTTCAAGCCCCACATCGGAGACTGAGTAGCCCCATCCATAAAGTAGGTGCTGAGAGAGATATATAAGAATGACTGTTGCAGGCTGGGAAGGTGGCTCAGTGGTAGAGTGCCTGCCTTGCATGCATGAGGCCCTGGGTTCGATTCCTCAGCACCACATAAGCAGAAAAAAAATCTGGAAGTGGCTCTGTGACTCAAGTGGTAGAGGGTTTGCCTTGAGCTGAAGAACTCAGGCACAGCGCCCAGGCCCAGAGTTCAGGTCCCAGGA
>NW_012267236.1:7632677-7638988 GCF_000151885.1 Dipodomys ordii
GGAAGTGGTGCTATGGCTCAAGTGGTAGAGTGCTAGCCTTGAGCTGAAGAGCTGAGGGACAGCGCCCAGGCCCAGAGTTCAGGCCCCACAACCGAACCCCCCAAAACAAAAAATTTCATGGACTTTCTTGCCTGAGCTGGTTTTGAACCATAATCTCAGATATCATCCTCCTGAGTAGCTAGGATTACAGGTGTGAGCCTTTCTTTTTCTTTCTTCCTTCCTTCCTTCCTTCCTTTTCTTCCTTTCTTCCTTCCTTCCTTTCTTTCTTTTTTCTTTTCTTCCTTCCTTCCTTCCATCCTTTCTTTCCTTCCTTTCTTTTCTTTCTCTTTCTCACTTTCTCTTCCTTCCTTCCCTTATTTCTTTCTTCCTTTCTTTTGGTTGTTGTTGCCAGTATTTTGGCTTGAACTCTGGGCTCATGCTCTCATTTGACATTTTCACTCATACTGGCGCACTACACTTGAGCAACACCTCCTCTTCTGGATTTTTGCTGGTTAATTGGAGATAAAGAGTCTCAGATTTGTCCTCCCAGATTAGTCCTAAACCATGATTCTCAGATCTCAGCCTCCTGAATAACTAGGATTATAGGCATGAGCCACCAGTACCTGGTTGAAAAATGTCTATTTTTGAGATATTATACATCCATGGTTTTTTAAAAGCCTATTCTAATATATAATCCTATCCATCCAGAAAGAATGGAATACTGTACCAGCTTTAAACTTAATGAGGGCTTTTCAATATCATTATGAATAAATCTCAAAGATATTACTTGAGAAAGCAAGTTACAGAGTACACCAAATATACCACTTATATAAGGTATACAAATCATGCTTTATAGTGTTTATATAAATATGTATATATATGTGTGTATACATATATACATAAAAATGCTATACAGTCACAGGAATAATAAACACATTATTCTGAATTTAGTTAATGTTTTAGGGTCCAGGGGACTATTCTTTTTGCATTCCTGTTGTAATTACACCAAAACAATAAGATATCCTTATTGCCTTCCCCCTCCCCCACCACACTTCATCTTTTTTTTTCCATTCTAAGTGTGGAACCCAGGTCCTTGTTCATGAGAGGCAAGCACTTTACCACTGAACAGATTCCTAACCCTTCCTAAAGATAACATTTTAGAAATTTACTCCTTGTTTACCTATACCTTTGATTTTACCTCATCATCTAGTAATTTCTTCCCCACTGAAGCCAGTGGCACAACTATGCATTCAGATGTTGGGGCCAACAACATAATTTTTATCTCTATGGCAATTCTTACTTTATTACTGGCTTTATCTATTACCCCTCTAAGAATATCCTGTGATAATTCCTAGGTTGTACTCAGCCCACATGTGTTTTTATGTTCTTTGAGCATACCAAGCTTAACTCCTTTTTTTTAATGCCAGTCCTGGGGCTTGAACTCAGGGCCTGGTCATTGTCACTGAGCTTTTGTGCTCAAGGCTAGCATTCTACTACTAGACAAACAGCTCCATTTTCACTTTTTTGGTTAAGTGACGATAAGAGTCTCACAGATTTGCCTGCTGGGCCTGGTTTTGAACTTTGATACTCAGATCTCAGCATCCTAAGTAGCTAGGAATTACAGGCATGAGCTACCAGTGCTCAACAAGTTCAGTTCCATTTTAGGGACTTGGAGAATCAGTATTGCCTCTCTCTTGGAACAGTTCCTTCCCCAGTTGTTTGTACCATCTGCTTTATTATTCAGGTCTAGTATAATGTTGAAGGCACTCATTTTTGGTAACATCATCACTTTTCTTCAGTTCCTTCAGAAATTAATGTACTCATTATACAGTACTTGTCATTTGGCATTTATGACAGCCCAAGGCTTGAGCAGTGATTTACTGGAATGTGAACCCTAAATGTAGGAATATGATCCCATGATTTCTTTTTCCCATTGTTTCAATGCTTCCTTATGAGAAAATATACCAACCTTCTGTGTTTCCGAAATTTCTCATGATGGAAAACTTCAATATGCCATTTTCTGGTTAGCAAACTGCAATCCAAAAAGAAAAGTTCCTAATGGGTATATGAAGTATTTAAGCATATTTGTTTAAGTTGTCCATTTCTCTATCATTGTAAGGATTTCTTTGAATATAATGTGTATTTGTCATCAAGGGGATGACTTAGGACAGATTTTGGTGCACCTGTTCTGTGATTAAAATAATACTTATGCCGTGCCTGCAGTTGCTGCCAACCTCTAGTTAAGCCTTCTTGATACCATCTTTCCTCCTTCCGATGCTGCCTCTGCCTGTTTAACTGTCTAGTGGTATCCGCTAACTGCTTAAATTCCTGACATAGCTGATATAATCTCTCCAACTGCTGCTGGTTTTCTTTTCTGAAGCCAAGACTGACATCACGATGACCCCGCTGAACTATCAACTCCCAAGCCTTGGCCTTCCTCTTAAGCTCCCTTGTTTTGGTCTCTCCCTTCTGCAACTTGTCCAGGTCACTTAGTTGTTTCTCCAGCAATGTTTTTTGCTTCAGGAACTGGAAATGTGCTTCTTGGTCCTTGATAGTTGTCTCTGATTCAACTTTCTTTATATTTGTCTGTAATTCCAGTAGTGTCATTTCCTGTGTCTTCTTTAATTGGGAGATGTCCCTCATTGCCAGCAACTGCTGCTTTAAATCATACAGGATTTTTTTCCTTTGGAAGAGCTGTGCTTGAAGGTCTGCAGTTTGTGTGGCAAACCTGGATGCTAATTCTTGTCTCCTTTGTCCTATCGCCTCCAGTTGTTGGACATAATCCTCCCACAGTTCCTCATGTTTCCTTCTAAAATGGTCATTTGTTTTGTTCAGATATGTCAGAAGGCATTTGCTTTCTCTTTCCACCTGAAATGGTTCCTCCTGTAATAGCCTGCTCTCCTGTACTAGCTTCTTGCACCGGATCCTAGCTTCCCGGATATAAATGTTCAGCACCTTCAGGGCTGTCACTGTCCTTGTTTTGACCATGTTCTCTAACATTGTTAGTGTCGTGGTATTGAAATATTCATTAAGAACAGTAAGATAAGGTGACTCTGAAGGGGAACTGCTGGACTTCTGAGCAAACCTAAAAGAAGAACAAAAGGGTGACAATTTAGGAAAAAATCACCAGAAAGTCTAACTCAGACAGTTATCCCTATTTCTTTCTTTCTTTCTCTTTTTTTTTTTTTTTTTTTTGTCAGTCGTGGGCCTGAACTCTGGGCCTGGGCGCTGTCCTTCAGCTCTTCAGCTCAAGGCTAGTGCTCTATCACTTGAGCCACAGCGCCACTCCCGGCTTTTTCTGCTTATGTGGTGCTGAGGAATTGAACCCAGGGCCTCATGCATGCAAGGCAAGCACTCTACCACTGAGCCACCTTCCCAGCCAAGTTATCCCTATTTCTACTATATATATATATTTATTTTTTTTGAGAAACCATTATGCTCCATGTCCTATGCAAGTAAGTCATGGGGAACACAGCAAGGTATGAAGATGAACAATGTAGCTTTAAATTTAGAATATGAATTCATTCACCACAACCCAATCAGATAGCAACTCAATTCGAAAACATGAGAAAGATAAACTAGGTGCCAGTGGCTCAGATCTGTAATCCTAACCTACTTAGGGGGCTGAGATCTGAGGATCATGGTTTGAAGCCACCTAGGGCAGGAAAGTTCCATAAGAGATTTCTAATCAACCAGTAAGAAGCTAGAAGTGGAGGTATAGCTCAAGTGGTAGTGTGCTAGCCTTGAGCAAAAAAAGCCAACAAGATTGTGAGGCCCTGAGTTCAAGTCCTAGTACTGGTGTGTGTGTGCCCCCCCCACAGAGTGGGGAAGGGAGAGAGGAAGGAGAGAGAGAGAGGGAGGGAGGGAGGGAGGGAGGAAGGGAGGGAGTGCAGGTTCCAAGAACTGAAGTGAGGCCCATGACTTAACAGCATTAGCAAGTGGCAGAGCCTGGGTTTGAAACGCAGACCTTAAGATTTCATAGCTACAATAAGCCACACAAACAGACTGGACCGTGGGGACTAGGGATGATTTTCTCCTCCTCTTCATCCTCTCTGCTGCGTTTCCAGCGCACTTCACTGTGATACCTACTTGCAGGCATCCGGACCTTCAGGACAGCGCGGGGGCTCATTGCGGTTCTTTGCCTGCAAAGGCCCTCTGGAGTCAGCGGCCCCCAGGCGGCAACTTCTCCCCCAGTTCTCCATTCTGCACTCAGCGCCACTTGACTTCTGCCCAGTTGGTCCTGAGGTAGCTCAATGCCCTCGATTTGGTTGATGCAACCTTGGACTATTTAACCTCCTCAGCTGCCAAACAAGACCTCGCAGTTGATCCTCCAGAGGTTCGGGGCCCCATAGGTCTGGGGGTGCACAGTGGGGTGCATGCTCCTGGGTGTGGAGCACAGAGTCCTCAAAGAAGTAAGTGCCTCCTGTGCCCCTTTCAGACCCTCCTGTGCGGGCCAGCGTCCCGGCTACACAGTGGTCTTCTCGCTTCGCTTGCTCGGCAGCTCTCACAGGCTCTCCTCAGCCAGGTCAAGACCACCGAAGACGTCCTGCACCCACTAGGTGCCCTCTTCCCCAAGCAAGGGCCCCAGGACGAATGGATTCTCTGCACAATGGTCGCGCGGAACGTTGTGCCAAGTCTCTTTAGCCACGTGGGTTCTAGGGTGGGGTGGGCCAGAAAGGGGACGGTGCCCATAACTTCCCGAGGTTCTAGGCTTCTAGGATCCTCGGCTGTCTGTGTGCCTGCTGTGGTTTGCAATGGCAGGACCAGTAAGGGGTTATAGAAGAAGATGGGCCCCTGAGGTGTTGGAGGGTAGCGCCCCATGGCTTCGGGGACTTTTGACATCAACTCCAGTTTCTTCTTAGCAATTGTATTGCAATCGTCTTGCTGAGGAAATGGGTCAACTTCGCCAAGCCCAAGTGTGTGAAGAACTCCAGAGTGAAGCACATGGCAAGCACAAGAGTTTCTGGTGAAAATATTGTCAAACTTTTTTTTATTGTGAAAATATATCCTTTTTCTTTTTTCTTTTGTATTTTTTATTGTAAAAATACTGTACTGAGGAGTTACAGTTACATGAGCAAGGTAATGAGTACATTTCAAACATTTTTTTTAATGGCCTAAGAATTGGGGATAAAACAGATAGTAGGGATTCTCTTCTCCCTGGGGCACTGGAACAAGAGATAAGCTTTGTTAAAACATGATCAAATGCTGTTAAAGAATTTAACAGAGAAGATCTTGTTGCAAGCACCCTTTTGGCAATTTATTTTCCCTGAAAGATGCTAAGATGTTGGGGTTTGGAGAGAACTAACTCCTTAATTGACATCTCTGAGTCTCTTCTTCAGGCCAGCTGCTTTGAATATAGGACTAGCAGCTAGGCAGCCAATTGCCCTCATGCCAGCTCCAGCTATTTTGAAACCAAAGCAAGGCTCTTGCTCCTGAAAGTACTACCCCAGCAAACACTTTGAACTTAACTGGAATTTTTACCACCACAAGCCTCTATGAACTCTAAAGGACCCTGAAGTCATTTCAACCAGTGTCTATTCTGGTGTATTTTCTGGTGACCTTTTCTCGTGAAGATATGTGACTGGTGCAAAATGTTTTATTTGCATGTTGTGACTGGCGACAAGGACGGTATCATGATTGATGCAAACACAATTGTTCATTTGCCTGTGGGGTCTGATACAATTGGTGGAGATATCCTTGTCACACCTCTTTCTAACTATATAAGTAGTCTGCTCATTCATTTGTTGTCCAGCTGGGAGACATCTTCCTATGTTGCTCTTGGTGTTGCAATAGCAGATCCAATAAAAATTCTCTAGAGTGATCATCTTTGCCTACTTTTGATTCGTATCTGTTGGGAGCCAAAAGTTGAGTCTCTCAACATAATAGGCTTAACTATCTCACTGGAACATCTTGAGGCTGAGTTTACAGAATCTCACCTTTTCACCATGCCCTAAGTAAACACCCTGCAGCTGCTAAAGACCGTCCACCTTTTCACCTTGCCCTAAGCAAACATCCTACAGCTGCTTCGGCCAATGAAAAAGCTTCCTTAACGGCCAATGAAAAATGCTTCCTTATTCCAAGCATATAAATACAGCTGTGTGAAAATAAAATTTAGCAGCAGCGGCAGCTTGATCAGAATCCCTGTCTTGCTGTCATTCTTCGTGTCTCTTGTCCCTTCATTCCTTCTCACTTAGGTTCACTGCCCTCGTTGACGTCCTGCAGGTCGGGACACGTATCATTTTTATTTTTTTGTCGGTCGTGGGGCTTGAACTCTGGGCCTGGGCGCTGTCCCTCAGCTCTTCAGCTCAAGGCGAGCGCTCTACCACTTGAGC
>NW_012267236.1:7639038-7678414 GCF_000151885.1 Dipodomys ordii
TCTTCAGCTCAAGGCGAGCGCTCTACCACTTGAGCTACAGCGCCACTTCCGGTTTTCTGGTGGTTTATTGGAGATAGGAGTCTCACGGTCTCTCCTGCCCAGGCTGGCTTTGAACCGCGATCCTCAGATCTCAGCCTCCTGAGTAGCTAGGATTACAGGCGTGAGCCACCAGCACCCGGCTTGATTTGTATCATTAGTAGAGTTGGTAACATGAAGAGAACTGGCTGCAGGGTTGACAGTGGCTGATCAGAACTGATAGCAAAAGCAACAGTTTAACAGGTGCAGCATTAGAGAATGAGGGCTGAAGAAGGCCTTCTGTAAGGACAGGAATATTATTAACTGATTGGAACACCTCTCCAGCACCCAAGAAGCAGAAGCAGGGCTTGTTTGACAATGACTGGGGCATGGAAATGGAAGTGGCGGTGGGGAAGCTGAAGCCCGGAAAGGGAAAAAATCATTTTTATCCTAAGGAGCAAACAACAACTGTGAAAGTGACATCTGTACAGTACAAAGGCTAAGACTATCTCTGCTACAGCTGACAATGTACCTTGGGAACCAATATCGAAAAGGACTAGAGGGAATTGAGACCCTTATCTCCATCTTAACTGCAGAAGAAATGTTTTCCCCATTTAGTACAATGTTGTTAATAAGTTTATCATACCTTGAGGTACATGCCTTCTTTTTTTTTTTTTTTTGAGGTCTTTTGCTCAAGGCTCACACTCTACTACTTTTAGCCTTGGCTCCACTTCTGGTTTTCTGCTGGTTAATTGGAGATAAAAGTCTCACACAGTTTGTCCTAGCTAGCTTTGAACTCTGATTCTCAGATCTCCGGATTACAGGTCTGAGCCAGCAGTGGATGGCCATTGCTTTTCCTTCTCTTCCTACTTCACTCCTACTTTCTTCAGAGATTTTATTAGGAAGGAGTATTGACTTTTTTTGTATGTGTGTGTGCCAGTGCTGGGGCTTAAACTCAGGGCCTGGGCACTATCCCTGAGGTTTTATGCTCAAGGATAGCATACTATTACTTGAGCCTTCCAGCTTTTTTGTTGTTGTTGATGGTGGTAGTCATGGGATTTGAACTCAGGGCCTGGGGTGCTATCCCTGAGCCTTTCTGCTCAAGGCTACTGCTCTACCACTTTGAGCCACAGCTCCACATCCAGTTTTTGAATGGTTAATTGTAGATAAAAGTGTCTTGGGGACTTTTCTGCCCAGGCTGGCTTTGAACGGCAATGCTCAGATCTGAGTAGCTAGAATTATAGGCATGAGCCAGCAGCACATACACATTTCCAGCTTTTTTGGTAGTTAACTGGAGCCATTTGAGATTTCCTGCCCAGACTGGCTTTGAACCTCAATCCTCAGATCTCAGCCTCCTGGATATCTAGGAGTACTGACTTTTCTGTGTATTGTTGTTGTTGGTCTGGGGCTTATCAGGGCCTGTGCACTGTTCCTAATCTCTTTTGCTCAAGGCTAGCACTCTACCACTTTTGAGCCACTTCCAATTTCCTGATAGTTAATTGGAGGAAAGAGTCTCACAGATTTTCCTGCCCAGGCTAGCTTTGAACCGCAATCCTCAGATCTCAGCCTCCTGAGTAGCTAGGATGACAAGTGTGAGTCACTGGTGCCCCTTAGGAGTATTGACTTTCATCAAACTCTTATCGAGATAACCATGCAATTTCTGTTCTTGGTATTACAGTATTACATTGATTTATGTATGTTGAATCAACCTTGCACCTTTGCAATGAAATCACTTTGGTCACATATTTGATGTTGTTTTGTTTTTTGTTTTTTGTTTTTTTTGTTGGCTGGGGGGCTTGAACTCAGGGCCTGGGCACTGTCCCTGAGCTTTTTGTGCTCAAGGCTAATGCTCTACTTCTTTGAGCCACAGCTCCACTTCTGGTTTTCTGTTGGTTAAATTGGAGATAAGAGTCTAACAGACTTTCCTGCTTGGGTTGTCTTTGAACCGTGATTCTCAGATCTCAAATCTCTTGAGTAGCTAGGATTACAGGTGTGAGCCACCAGCACCCAGCATTTGTATGATCTTTTTGTTGTTGTTGTTGTTGGTTGTGGGACTTGAACTCTGAGCCTGGACGCTGTCCCTCAGCTCTTCTGCTCAAGGAGAGCACTCTACCACCTGAGCACAGCACCACTTCCGGTTTTCTGAGTGGTTTATTGGAGGTAAGAGTCTCTCGGGCTTTCCTACCGTGATCCTCGGATCCCAGCCTCCTGAGTAGTTAGGATTATAGGCATGAGCCACCAGTGCCTGGCTGTGTATGATCTTTTTAATAAGTTGAAATCACAATCTAAAATGGTACTTCTGATCATTTGTAATATGTCACCTACGTTCTTCTTACATCTTCTGAATACATTCAATTTTTTTGCTTCTATGTTTAATAAAGATAAATAAAACCACTCTATCAGAACCATAAAATATACACTGCAGCTAGCCAGAAAGAAATTAGCTCTTCCAAGTATAGGTAGAATAGGATACTGTCTAATGATACTTCACAGTATCATGAATACTTAAAAGGCTCCTGGGATAAAAAGAACTGACTGGAATTTAATGCATGAGAAACAATATAATTTAAAACTGCCCACTTTCAATGCATGAAACCTACAGACTTTACAAATCATTTTGACTTTTTCTATGGAAAAAAAAATCTCTCTTGATATCTTAGTGAGCTTCCACCTCTGTACTGCAATTTTTTTATTTTTATTTTTTCAGTCATGGGGCTTGAACTCTGGGCCTGGACACTGTCCCTCAGCTCTTCATGCTCAAGGCTAGCACTCTACCACTTGAGTCACCGTGTCACTTCTGGTTTTCTGGTGGTTTATTGGAGGTCAGAGTCTCATGGCTTTTCTTGCCTGGCTGGCTTTGAACTGTGATCCTCTCATCTCAGCCTCCTGAGTAGTTAGGATTACAGTCATAAGCCACTGGCACCCGGCTTGTATTGCAAATTTTAAGCTAAGACTATTGAAGTGCAATGGAAAAAGAAGTATGACTAGGAGAAAAAAATAGAAATGCAAAAGCTATTCTCTAAGCATCTTCCCTCCAATAGATGATTACCAAGCAACCCATAAAAATGTTAGGCTAGAAGCTCTCAAGTAATGGTAGAGATAGCCTGGAGTATGATGAATAGTCCTACAAATTCAGTATCAGTGGCTACATGCGCTTAAAAAAGGAAGTCAAGAAGAAAAAAAAAACCTCTTGCCAGTTGTCTCCTGGTGAGATAGGATTTAGGTGCAGATAGGATTTAGGATTTATCTGTCTAATAATATCTACAAATTTATAGGTACCCCCACTCTTATTAACTATTAAGCCTATCATTCGAGTGAGAACATGGGTATCCAGCCCCCAACTCTTCCCAGAATAATTTTTGCTTCTTAAAACAAACTCTGACTTTTCTTAGTATGTTTGGAGTACAAGACACTTAAGAGATTAACAAGTGAGGAGAGAAAGAACTAGTACATAGTAATGGCCTAAAAGTCAGTCTGAACCCCACCAGAAATCCTGACACTGGATCATACTTATTTGTAATTTTTTGTCAGTCCTGGGACTTGAGCTCAGGGATTGGCACTGGTCCCTCAGATCTCAGCCTCCTGAGTAGTTAGGATTACAGGTGTGAGCCACTGGTACCTAGCACTTTCTTACTATTTTGATGGTCTCAATTTCCTTTTAAAGTTTGATGAAAATTGGAATTCTCTCCTCAGAACAATGCACAAAAGCATATACACACATTTCGCTATGTACCTTTGGGAAATCAAGCAAGTCTGTGAATAAAGTGTAGAAGAACCCTTAAACTCTGAGGAAATTGAAAAAAAAAATTAGAGGAAAGTGAAGGAAGAGATGACACTGTCTCCCCCAAAACGTACTCATTACCTGCTTTATGAAATGGTAACACCTCTGTGCAACGTAATAACAATTATATATAAATATTATATATATGTATATATATATGCAGCTTGGCTAGAAAAGCATGTATAAAGTTGGGGCAAAGAAAGACGTGGTTTCTAAAGAAACCAAAACCTCAGGACATCATTACCAGCCCCTACCCACCAGAAGCTCTATGGCATGTAAAAGGTGGGTACTTAGAATTTTCCTTCACAAGAAAATGCCTCCCAGGCCCCTGCTTCCACAGTGCCACCTTAAGAAGTAGTTTCCTTGAGATTCATTTTACCTTGCATAGTTGCACACACACTCAAGAGGTTATAGCAGCCATCCGATGAGGCCAAAGCTATTGCTCTTGCTGGCAGCAGAGAAGCCTGCAGGAGACAGAACAGGTTTCCTCTTCTAATTCCCTTTAGTCTCAAATTACTCATTTGAACCAGCAGGTATAAGGAGACAACTGCAGTTGCCATTTATTTTTAAGTCTATTCTTACGTTTAGCCGTCTTCTTATTCTCATACAGTGACAACGAATAATTGAGAAGCAGATCACAAAGAATAACTGGAGGTCTGGCATGGTGGCCAGCCAGCAATTCAGGACTGCCAGGTACAAAGATGGACCTGGGCAACAACACAAGATGGTATCTAAAAAAGCAACTAAAGCAAAAAAGGGCTTGGAGTGCAGCTCCAGTGGTAGAATGTCTATCCCAGTAAGAGTGAAAATGCTATATTCCAAACTAGTACTGCAAAAAAAGAGAGAACTGGAAACATCATTTTAAGTGAGTCTTTTATTTTGTTTGTCATTGCCAAACATTCTCAGAGGCAATTTCACCAATTAAATTAAATTAAAAAAAAAACTAAATTCCAGGTACTGTCACCAGAAATTAACAAAGCTTCTTCATTTCTCCTCCCCAATAGCCCTCGTCTTTTGCACGGGCTTTAAGGGTACAACCAGGAATGAAAACATAGTGTGGATATGCCACTTCCTTCATAACTCAGTCTGGCGATATCCAATTCAGGTTTCAATGCACCTTTTTTGAAAGTGATCTTCACAAAAGCACACATGATAAAGCTATTTAGAGAAGCACAGAGAACAGATTTCAAGGGTGGCAACAGCCTTTCAGAATTTTAGAAGGTAGTATTTGTCCATAGCAAGGTGAAATTTTCTTAACCTTGTGCCATATGCCACACAATAGGCAAGAATATAGAAGAACAATATCTACACAAAAGGGGGAAGAGAATCCAAAAACACGACAACAATGCTGCTCTAACAAATGTTCCAGAGAAAAGTACCTTCAAAGGGAAAGAGGCCATTAAACATTAACAGGTAGGCATGAGGTACAGAAAGTGTTTTTCCTCTCACCTTTAGAGAAAGAACTACACTGGTGTCAGAATCTCACAATATAAAGTTAATAGAAGTCCATATATAAAACAGTATAGTAGGACATTATTCTCAGACCACTGAAAGAGACAGAGGTGGGCTCACGGCACAGAGGAGGACTCAGCAGAGTGTGGACTAACAAGTGAGGTAAGGTCCACGGGACAAGGAATGCACCTTGGTTTCCGATCTTAGTGGCATTTTTAAGAGCACTAGGGTACTGTGGTAACACATAGGGGATGATGTGACATCTGTCAATTCTTAAAACCAGTGGAGCAATGCCAGCTTTAGGAGGGCACTGGTTCTAGCAACAGGTGAGGCTTCAGGGCCCAGGAAAGTTGGGGCAGTATTTATTGCTCCTTCAGCCTTATTTTTCCCTACTCATTAATGTCTGGGACACATTACTCCTAAGGCTGTTTTTCACACCTGTGGGTCTAGTTATTCACTGCCACTTGGTCCAGGCAAATATATCTCCTAGTATAGTCAATGTAGGGAGTTTCTAGCTTTTTATTCATCCTAATTCCTTTTCTTTCTTCCTATATGAAAACCATATTGTGGACAAAGAGCCTCCATAAATTTACTTTCCAAAGATTCAGGGCCATGTAATTATGAAAGTATCAACAATTCTAGGTTTTAAGTTTGTTACAAATACAAAATGATAAACCTGTTACTAAAAAAAAATTAGTTTGGAATTGTTCTAAAATCTAGATGATGGAGTGACACTAGATCAAAGGAGATTCCAAGACATTCACATCTAGAATGGAAGAACCAAATTCATTTCTTAGTCTTCAAGAGGGGAACAAGGATTTATAGGTGGCCTCAAGGCGGGGCTCTTTGGGCAAAGAAGAGAAAATCGAGAGGATTCAAAGGAAGAATACTAGGAAAACCTAGGAAAAGGAAGGGAAGGGATGAAAGTGAATGTGAGGAGAAGACTGTGAAATTTACACAGGAAGGAGCCGAGGAAGTCACAGCCTTACACCAACAGCATGTTCACTCAGCCCTGTGACTCAGGCGTCCACACACAGTCCTGCGACAAAAGCAGTGCATCCTCTCTCCTAGATCAGGTGTGCCTTCACTGCCTGCCTATTTCCTTCCTCGTTTATGAGTGGTCTTCGGGGCCTTTACTTTCTGGGACGGGGCTGGCACCGGTTCCTGCTCTGATTCCTTACAGGAGGTTGACATGACCAGTTCCTCATCATTCCCCCTCTGATCCGTCCCTCCTCTAAGACTCAGCGGGGTCTCTGGAGGCTCTATGCTGGGCTGCTGCCGTCTTCTTAAAGATCTTCTGCTCCTGTGCTGCTGCCTCCGCTTTTCTTCTTCTTGCTGCCGCTGCTTTATCTTCATCAGCTTTTCAAAGCTTTTGGTTGTTGTTGGGTTTACAACAAACCAATCCTAGACAGGCAAAACAGAAATACCAATCATTCATAAACACGGAGAAAAAGATAAAGTGGGATGTACAAAGAATGAAGAAAAAGCATGATTAAGGCAGAACAGGGGAAGGCAGGAATATGTATGGGCCTGTATCTTAGAATTCTGTATACAATTGGAAAAATCTAATATGACAACATCTTAGAACCAAGTTCTTTGTAATGTATGACTCTAGGTATTAGTGAGCTACAAAGTCTGTTTACTAACCTATATCTCTTACTGAATCTGAATAAACCTCACTTGAATCTACTTTGCAATTTGATCAATCTTTCAGACTTAACTTGACTTAAGAAGGCTAGGTGTGCTATCTTACTCCTATAATCCCAGCTACTTGAGAGCAGAGATTAAAAAAAGATACCAATTTGAGGCCAGCCTAGACCAAAAAGAGCAAAAGTCCATCTCAACCAATAGCTAAGCATGGCAGTATGCATCTGTCATCCCAGCAACACAGGAAGAATGAACAGGAGGATAACAGTCTAGGCTGGCCTAGGCAAAAAATAAAACTCTTCTAAAAAAAAAAAAAAAGAGCAAAAAGGGTGGAAACATGGCTTCCATATTAAAGCACCTGCCTAGTTAACTAATTAGTTCAATTCAACCCCCAATATACAAAAAGAAAACTGCTCTTATTTTGGTCTAAG
Source organism: Dipodomys ordii (assembly GCF_000151885.1). Lineage (NCBI taxonomy): Eukaryota > Metazoa > Chordata > Mammalia > Rodentia > Heteromyidae > Dipodomys > Dipodomys ordii. The sequence goes on from NW_012267236.1 coordinate 7,646,365, forward strand.
ACCAGAATTTGAACTCAATATCAATGCTATTGTTCCTTAGCTAGCACTCTACCACCTGAGCCATGTCTTCAACCCCCAAAAGAAGCTTCTTAATGTTCATGGAACAAGGAAACAAGACACTGGCAACAGGCACCTATGAGCTCTAAATGTGGTTCATCCAATTTGAGATACACTGTCAGTAAAAAATGCTAACTAAATTGTAAGTTCAGTATTAAAAAATGTGAAATGTCCCTGCAAACTCCCAAGTACTAGGATTAAAGGAACGTTCACTAAACCTAACTCATGATACTTAGAAAAAATATTACATACAATAGCTACCATTGCATTGCTAATTGACAGCTACGGTCCAGATTAAAATGCAGAATTATAGTATATGGACATTTTTAGATCCTTAATTGAGTAAAGCAATTCTGGGAAAAAAAAGTATAAACAATCATGGGATTTTTTTTTTTTTTTTGGGTCGGCCGTGGGGCTTGAATTCTGGGCCTGGGCACTTTCCCTGTGTTCTTCAGCTCAAGGAGAGCACTCTACCGCTTCAGCCACAGCACCACTTCTGGTTCTAGTGGTTTATGGGAGATAAGAGTCTCACGGCGTTTCCTGCTTGGGCTGGCTTTGAACCGAGATCCTTAGATCTCAGCCTCCTGAATAGCTAGGATCACAGGCGTGAGCTACCAGCACCCAGCTGGAAATTTTTATTTATTTTGTTGGTTGTAGGGCTTTAACTCTGGGCTTGTGCTCTATCCCTCAGCTCATCAGCTCAACGCTAGCACATTCTACCACTTGAGCCACAGCGCCACTTCCGGCTTTTCTGTTTATGTGGTGCTGAGAAATTGAACCCAGGGCCTCATGCATGCGAGGCAAGGACTCTACCACTAAGCTATCTTCCCAGCCCCAATCATGGGAAATTTAAATGATATCTATGGATATATGGTAAAAAATCTTTTATTTAAAGATACATGTTAGAAGAAATACTTATACCTGAACTGTATAGAATTTGATTTAAAATAAATACTGCATAATTCCTTTATGCAGTAATTTATATAGCATTAGAAATGCCTGTTAGAGACATTAGAACAAGAATGCGCAGCAGAGATTACTATGCAACAAGGTCAAACATTTAAGTCCAACTTGGACTCTGCAAGCCACATTTAATCACTGTTAAGAATTAAAAGAAGCCAGGCGCCAGTGGCTCATGCCTGTAATCCTAGCTACTCAGGAGAATGGGATCTGAGGATTGTGGTTCAAAGCCAGCCCAGACAGGAAGTCTATGTGACTCTTATCTCTAATTAACCACCAGAAAACCAGAAGTGGTCCTGTGGCTCAAGTGGTAGAGCACTAGCCTTGAGCTAAAGAGCTGAGGGACAGTGCCCAGGCCCAGAGTTCAAGTCCCATAACCGACAAAACAATAAAAAACAATTTAAAAAAAAATTAAAAGAGCTTGAGGATCTTCAGTCACAGTAATTTCAGGTATTTTAAGAGAAAAATACAACTAACATAATTTTAGAAAACATTTAGTTCCATGTCTGTAAGTACTATAGTTAGTTTTCTTAATGAAAGAGACAAAATGCATCTCTCTGCAGTTAATGTGTCAGGTCTATAAAATTACAAAAGCAGTACAGAAAAGCAGAGACCTTACCTCAGCGTGGACAGAGTTGATGTGATATTTGACACCACTCTCTGACACAAATTCTTTCTGACATAGAAGACACCTGTACTTTCCAGCGACAAAGTTTCCCTATTTCCAGGACAGAAAGAAAAGAGAATTACTGGGTTAATTCAGGGACACAAACCTGGGTCATGTGCAGGGTCTGGTAGGGATGAAAAGAGGAGGTGCTACTTAAGCAAAAATAAGAAGAAAAGGAATCCAAAGCAGCTTAGACAATGTCGCCAGCACCATTACCCATCCACCTTCAGTACAACCTGACATCCTCCTACTTTCATTATGTACCATGCCACATTCTTCTACTTTCCTAGGTTCCTTTCACCTTACTTTCAGGTTGTCTTGGTGCCTTCCCCCAAATGACCAATTCCCCAAATTACCAGAGGGACCACAGTGCAATTTTTTCAAATGTTATGCACTATGGCAAAAAAAAAAAAAGTGCCTCAGAAATCCAGAATTAGAAGAATACCATCCATAATACCTAGTTCAAGGACTCAGAAACTAGAATCAAGATGACAAACTCCTAAGCATTCCTGCACAGATCTGGTTGGGATGCCTACAACTCCGTTGTTGCCTTGAACTGAGACTTCTCTCCCCTCCTGACACTTCAGGTTTCCATGGTGCTCATTTTGTGTGAGAAGATACTTCTGAATGGGATTGGAAAGTGGCAGCATTTCTCATGGCTCGTGGGTTGTATGACACCTGGGTCAACATGGAAAAGATTCAGTGAGGTGAGTGGCTGTTAGCCTGACACCCTGTCCCATCTCCCATCCCCTGAAGCCAATACAGTGCAGACTGTGTTTGGGGATCTTCACCAGTCCAGGAAAAAGCATGTAACTTCTTCTCAGGAAGTTTAAAGCATGATAAAACAGTAAAGGCCCAGTGTGGGAGAGGCTCAGACAGAAGAAGCTAAATCTCTGGTTGGGACTCAAAGCTCATATTTGTCTCCAATTTCCATTAATTAGCTTGATTTAAAGCGATGTTAGCTTTTATTATATCTTGGATGTACCTAGTATCCCACCCAATATGAGACCAAAAACCTCTGACACAGGACTAAAACAGCCTCTAAAGACCGCAGTGAACTTGCTGATCATCTTAAACCGAGTTCTCTTCCTTTTCATTCTACTTGGGAAAACATATTAAGATATTAAATTTTAAAAAGTTACAAACCAATGTACAAGAACCCAGGTGAGCTTTAAGGCCAGATACACTACAGTAGACAGCTTCACAACCCTGAAAAAGAGAAGCAATGAGGTGAATACAGTGACAAGCAGCATCCTTTCTCTTGTCAATTTGATCGTTTACATTGAACAATTCACGTTTGCAGTAGGAACAACCAATAAATAGTGCCAAAATCAAATACTAAAAGCCACATGTAGCCCAGGTACCAGCAGTTCACACTTGTAATCCTAGCTACTCCGAAGGCTGAGATCTGAGGATCGTGAGTCAAAGCCAGCCCAGGTAGGAAAGTCCGTGTGACTCTTATCTCTAATTAACCACCAGAAAACAGGAAGTAGTGCTGTGGCTCAAGTGTTAGAACACTAGTCTTGAGCTGAAGAGCTCAGGGACAGCACCCAGGCCCAGAGTTCAAACCCCACGACAGACAGACAGACAGATGGACAGACAGACACAGACAGACACACACACATAAAACAGAAAAAGAAAAGAAGTGAACAAGAACAAGGTGTTCTGGTAAATTTAAGCTATAAGCTGTTTTGTTTCAGGGTACTTTTTCTGTCATTTAACAGAAGTACATTAGAAATTAAAAAAAATCAGTTTTATGTAGTAGGACAAGTGAGTCAACAGTCATCTCTCTACAGATCATGTTCACTTATTGCAGCTTAACTGTAGAGTTGTTTTTTTAAAAAACAAACAAAGTGATCCCTTACCTATTGCAGGAGTTATGTTCCAGAGAACCCTGTGATAGGTGAGGGAATCACTGTACTTGTTTTACATTCATTCCTTCAACAAGTGGTGCTATACACCTGTGGAAGCAACTTTGAAGATGGCCATAAATTCTCTCTTTTGCCATCAAGTAGTTGGTTCCATTCACCCTTTCTAAGTCTATGATGTCTTGAATACTAGAATGCCCTGGAAATGATGCTGTACAAATTCAGAAGGAAAGCCTTAAGAGACCTGCAGCTCTGTCCACATGTTTTTATAACTGTCTTGAGAAGTCAGGCACCATGCTCCTTGCTGGTAGTGTAGGCAGAGACAGGCCATATGGGGCACTCAGCTCTCAGCTGAGTTCAACTAAACAGGTGTGGGGCATTCAGTCCTGCCTGAGGCCCAGCTCAGTGCACTCCCATGAGTGTTCCAACAGATGTCACAGATGGCAGGAATGCCATCTTGCTGACAAAACTATAGATCTACACACTGAATTGTGACAAATAAAATAATTACTGGTTAAAGCCATTATGGTTCAAGAACTTTGTCATGAAGGAATAAATAAAACAAGAGCAGATGCTTGAGAACCACTGAATAAGATAATAAAAGAGTAAGAACCTAACCTGGTTAGGACACTGGATCCGGTGATACTTTTTGATATCTGTCTTCCATTTGTGTAACACTTCTTGGCTGAAGGTAGGTAGCCCAGGGCGAGTATATTTTAACTACAAGGCAGGAAAAATTTGATTGCAGGAATACAATTCTGAACCCAAATGTTGTAGAAGTACCAGACACACCTCTTCAGGTTATGTACTTCAGGAGTCCACAAGTATAGATTCATATACAAAAAACAAGTAATAGAGGCCAGGAATCTTATATATAATACTTCTATGCTAAAAAGAAGGAAAGAAAACTAGAGTATGACAAATCAACTGTTTAAAAAAAATGTTTTTGCTGGTCCTGGGGTGAGCTTTTGTGCTTAATGCTCTACCACTTGAGCCCCATCTCCACTTCCAGATTTTTTTTTTTTTTGGTATTTTAATGTAGGTAAGAGTCTTATAGACTTTCCTGCCCCAGCTGGCTTTGAATCAAGATCGTTAGATCTCAGTCTCTTGAGTAGCTAGGACTATAGGCATGAATCACCAGTGCCTGGGAGTAAATAATATGTCATTTATAGGCAAATGGATGAACTTAAGCCATACTAAAAGACAAATGGTACATGTTTTCCTTCATGTGTGGAAGCTTGATCTAAAACACAACTATTCATGATAACATATACAGGGCCCAATGCATTTACACACAAAATACTTAGAGGAGGAATCCAAAGGTGTAACTTCTCTATCAACTGAAGTACTGTTTATCAAAATGATTACCAGGAAGTGGAAACCTGCTTGAGAGGATGGGCAAGGGCGGGGGGGCACAGGAATGGAGGGAGGAAGGGTAAGCAAATGTGGTCATTATATTCAATGTATATTATGTAACAAGTGAATTATGTAAATTTGAGGGTAAGGACTAGAGGGAAAAAGGAAGAAGAAAGAAGAAAGAGGTGATATTGACCAAGAAGCATTTTACTCATAACCTGACATGTATGGAACTGTGACCTCTTTGTACAACTACTTAATAATAACAATAATTAAAAAAAAACTTTACAGTGAAGTCATTCATGGAGGTGCATAAGGAAAGGGAAAGGAAAGAAAAAGATATCAATACACATTCAACGATCTACGTATGTATATTTATATACTTAAAAGGTGACTATAAGCCCAAGATGTAGCTGAGTAATAATTTATTCTTTGAATGGTAGGATTGTGAATGATTAATGATTTTTCCCTGTTTCTTTTTTTCTTTCTTTCCTTTCTTCCATTTTTGTGGTGGTACTGGCGATTAAACTTTGGACACCACCACAGTCTATTTTTTGTTTATATTTAAAAATTTTTTTAAACAAAATCAGTATTCATTCTAACACAAAGAAGTGAGAGAAATCAAGGACTGGAACATGTAATATTTGCTTATTGATGTAAAAATGGAGGCATTCCTAGCAACGTATTTCAGATACTTTGACACAAGCTACATGGACAACTGCAACTGGAGTTGCCAAAGAGGAAACAACATCTGTGGACCCATTCTGAATCGCCCATCATGGGTGGTCGTCCTGCTTCAACAATGGAAGTGTCGCCAAGGAGTTGGTTCTGAGGCAGAAATGCAAACTAAAGCCCACAGAAGTAGCAGGGGAAAAGAAGGGAGCAGCCTAAAGTGCTAGCCCACAGAGCTAGCCCCATTTGGAAGCATTTAATGTTCTTTGCAGCTTGTAAAGTCCACTGATACAAGGCAGTGTTCATATGAAGTATTAACAGAACAAACCATTATTTATATAAATCATGTAGTTTGCAGCTGTAACAAAAAGAATAAAGATGATCTTTATAAAGACATATGGAGCTAGGTGGCATACACCTGTAATTCTAGCTACTCAGGAGGCTGAGATTAGAGGATTGTGATTTAAAGGTAGCTCAGGTAGAAAAGTCTGAAACATCCCATGTCCAATTACCAGGGATAGAAAGTGTGGCTCAAGTAGGAAAAAAACAGGGATAAAAGTGTGGCTTAAGTGGTAAAGTGGCATATGAGCAACAAAGCCCAATGAGTAAGAGGCCCTGAGTTCAAACCCTAGTAACTGTGATGAAAAATAATTTGAAACACATATATAAACTCAATAAAAACTACTAATTCTGAACAAAATGGTAACACTGGACAAAGATTAGTAACTTGAGAATTTGGGTTCCCTCAGAAAGTAATGCACAATTAAGAAGACTCCTTAAGGAACTTCTGACACAGACAGTCATGCTATAAATTACAGGAATGTGAATATGTACTCCACGTCCAAGGACAAAGATGCAAAATATCACAGTTACTTTTCTCCATATAGGAAAAATATCAGATATAAAGATTCAACAACTGGGAAGTAGCACTGTGGCTCAAGTGGTAGAACACTTACCTGGAGCTGAAGAGCTCAGGGACAGTTCCCAGGCCGAGTTCAAGCCCCCCCACCACCAAAAAACAAAAAAAAGATTCAACAACTGATAAAAGTTTCTACCTTGGGATGGGAAGGTGGCTCAGTGGTAGAGCGCTTGCCTTGCATGCTCGAGGCCCTGGGTTCGATTCCTCAGCACCACATAAGCAAAAAGAAAAAAGCTGGAAGCGGCGCTGTGGCTCAAGTGGTAGAGCACTGGCCTTGAGCTGAAGAGCTGAGGGACAGTGCCCAGGCCCAGAGTTCAGGCCCACGACCGGACCCCCCCCCCCCACCAAAAAAAAGAAGTTTCTACCTTACCTTCCGATCATCAGGTACTAGGTCCTGAAGCACCTTTCTCTTAGGCCATTCCTTGGTAAGTTCTGCAGAGGCCAGCTCCTGCAGGTGATATACAGCTATCTTGGCAGACCGCCTCTGAACTCGGCCTCCACTCTTTGACTCCAGGCTTACCTCCTTTAAGCACTCTGGCTGTGCTGTCTCTGGAAAGAAGGTAATCTGCGAGAATGAAACACAGCAAAACATGGGCCTGATAAGTGACTTCCATCACAACTAATCATTAAAGTACATCCTTCTTGTGACAGCTAAATATTACAGGAACTATCTATTAGCTATTAGGAACTAACATCGAGCTTCAAGACTAATCTTACTTTACTGTAAAAATTTTCTCAGAGGAATAAAAATTCTTTTCTGGGTCTGGGAAGGTAGCTCAGTGGTAGAGTGCTTGCCTTGCATGCATGAGGCCCTGGGTTCAATTCCTCAGCACCACATAAGCAGAAGAGGCTAGAAGTAGTACTATGGTTCAAGTGGTAGAGTGCTTGCTTTGAGCTGAATAGCTCAAGGACAGCGCCCAGACCCAGAGTTCAGGCCCCACGACAGACAATAAAATAAATAAATAAATATTTTCTGCTGTGCTATGTGTAAGTGGCCAAAAATTCCGACACATTACATAAAAAGAATTGAACCTAGCTAGGCACAGTGGTTCATGCCTGTAATCTTAGCTACTCAAGAAGCTGAGATCTAGAGAGAATCAAAGTTCAAAGCCAGCCCATGCAGAAAAGTCTGAGAGATTCCATCTCCAATTAACCAGCAAAATACCAGACTAGAGATGTGGCTTAAGTGATAGGAAGAACAAGAGCAAGAAAGCTGAGGAAAAGCACAAGGCTCTGAGTTTAAACTTTGGTACCAGCACAGACAGACAAACAAGAAGGCATCCTCAAACCATTCATCATACTATATATAAAAATTAAAACAGAGCTGGGAATGTGGCTTAGTAGCATGCATGAAGTCCTGGATTCGATTCCTCAGTATTATATAGAAAAGGCTGGAAATGGTGCTGTGCCTCAAGTGGTAGAGTGCTAGCCTTGAGCAAAAGAAGCATGGGGATAGTGCCCAAACCCTGAGTTCAAGCCCCACGACTGGCCAACCCCCCCCAAACAAAAAAAAAACCAACCAAGCAAGCAAACAAAAAAAAAGACCATAATCCTAAATGTAAAGGATAAAACTATGAAACACCAAGAAGGCCAACATTGAATTTTTTTTTTTTTTGTGATCCCAAAGTACCAACCTGGCTAGGCTACTGCTATCAGTCAGTCAACATGAATCTATGTGTTGATGCCAAAACATTTTTTTGTGGTTGATTTTTGAAACAGTCTCAAACTGCTTTGAATTTGTGATTTTTCTGCTTACTCTCTGAAATGCTAGAATTATTGGCCTGTCTATTACTATGTCTGGACCACTCAAGTATTTTGTAGATGTAATTAAAGTACCCAGTTGCTTGACATTAAGTAAAATGGATGTGGCAGGGAAGATTCATGGCATGTGAGACACAAACTCTTGTCACTGAATGAAGTGTAGGGAACTATGAGCTAGGACAGGCATATGGTCTTTTTTGGTCGGTCGTGGGGCCTGAACTCTGGGCCTGGGCGCTGTCCCTCAGCTCTTCAGTTCAAGGCTAGCGCTCTACCACTGGAGCCACAGAACCACTTCCAGCCTTTTCTGCTTATGTGGTGCTGAGGAATCGAACCCAGGGCCTCATGCATGCAAGGCAAGCACTCTACCATTCAGACCTTCCCAGCCCCAGGCATGTGGTCTTGAGACACTGAAAACAATTCCCAGCCTACCAGTGAAAGGAACTCCTGTAGCCTCATGGACTTGAGTCCTTTAATAATCTGAATGAGTCTAGAAAGTGTCTTAAGAAAGGCATAGCCTCTCCAACACTAAAGGTCAGCCTGGTGAGACTACATAGAAGCCAGCTGAGACATACTGACCTCAAAAACTGTGAGATAAGAAACGTGTTCATTTGAAGTTATTAGGTTTGTGGTGATTTGCAGCAGCATAGAAAATCATACATTAGAAGCCAGGTACCAACGGCTCATGCTGCTAGCTACTTGGGGAGTGGAGATTGGGAAGATCATGGTTGGAGGTTAGCCCAAGAAGCAAAGCTTACTAAACTCCATCTTAATGGAGATGGACATGGTGGCATGGGCCTGTCATCCTAGCAATGATATTAAGCCAAAAACAAGTGAATCAATGGTTTAGACATATGCCAAGGCAGAAAGCAAACTCTATCTTAAAAATAACCAGTGAGGGGTTGGGAAGGTGGCTCAGTGGTAGAGTGCTAGCCTTGAGCTGAAGAGCTGAGGGACAGCGCCCAGGCCCAGAGTTCAGGTACCACAACCAACAAAAAACAACCCAGTGAAAAACAGGCCTAGAGGAAACTGGAGTGGGAGAACACCTTTCTAAAAGGTACAATACCATCTGGGCGCAGGTGGCTCATGCCTGTAATCCTAGCTACTCAGGAGGCTGAGATCTGAGGATCACGGTTCAAAACCAGCCCGAGCAGGAAAGTCTGTGAGACTCTTATCTCCAATAAACCACTTAGAAAACCAGAAGTGGCTCAAGTGGTAGAGTGCTGGCCTTGAGCTGAAGAGCTGAGGGACAGCGTTCAGGCCCAGAGTTCAAGCCCCAAGACGGACCAAAAAAAAAAAAAGGCACAAAACCAGCTGGCCACTGGTAACATGCTTGTATTCCAACTACTCAGGAGGCTGAAATCTGAAGATTGCAGTTCAAAGCCAGCCAGGATGGTAAAGTCCATGAACTCTTATTTCCAATAAACTACTCAGAAAAAAGCGTGAAGTGGTTCTGTGGCCCAACTGGTAGAGTGCTATCCTTGAGCAAAAAGAAGCTCAGCTACAGCATGCAGGCCCTGAGTTTAAGACCCAGGACTGGCACACACATACATACACACACACACAAAGAACCTTAAGTGCAAACCCCAATTACTGCCACACTAAAGGAAATTGCACTTAGCCAAAATTTTCTTTGAAAAACCCAGTGAAAAATCGATATGCCTGTTGAAGAACTTAAATCTGAATACATGAAACCCTCAGAATATATACACAACTTACTAAAACAGCAAAAACCTTCCAAAGCCTACCAAAAATGATTAAAGCATCTGAACAGTTATTTCCCTGAAGACATTCGAAATTGCGAACTAGCACTCAAAAACATGATTAATAACCCAATAGAAAAATTTCCATTATGTACTAGAGAATGTAAACTCTCACTAAGACATTACTAACGTGTATATTAGAATGTATGAAAAGTTAAATTAAAAAATATAAGTTTTGAGAAAGGAAAAGCATTGGAATTCTCATACTTTGTTGGTGAGAATGCAAAATGGCAGTTACTTTGCAAAACTGACATTATCTTCTGTAGTCCAGCATATATTTATCCTATGTCCTAGCAATTTGGTTCTTATGTGTCACCCCTAAACAAGTGAAAACTAAATGGAGAACATAGTAGAACACTTCTATAACCCTAGCACTCATGAGGCTGAGGCAGGAGGATCATGCATTTGAACCCAGCTTGATCTACATAGTAAGAGCTTGTCTTTTTTTTTTTTTTAGTTTTTTTTTTAAATTTTATTTTATTTGTGAACATACCGTACAGAGGGGTTACAATTACATGGGCAAGATAATGCATACATTTCTTACCAAGCATTGCAGCCTCCTCCTTTGTTTACTCTTCACCTCCCTTCCCAGCCTCTCCCCTCCCCCCCACCCAATCCTTCCCCCCCTCCCCCCAGTAAGAGCTTGTCTTAAAACAACAACAACTACAACAACAAAACATCTCCAAAACCAAAAAAATATCCAGGCACTGGTGGCTCACATCTGTAATCCTAGCTACTCAACTCAGGAGGTTGAGATCTGAGATCACGATTTGAAGCCAGCCCAGGGAATAAAGTCCATGAGACTCCTATGAAGTACCAAAAAAAACAGAAATGAAACTGTAGCTCAAGTGGTAGAGCTCTAGCCCTCAGAGAAGGTACCCAGACCCTGAGTTCAAGTCCTAAGATGAGCACAATAAACAAACAAACAAATCAACAGAACAAGCCTATGTCAGGGATGTTTGAAAATGTAATCAGGACAAAAACAAAGTCAAGAAAAAAGAAGAAAAAACCAAACCAGGATAGAGCCAGGCATGGTGGCTAAGCCTTAAGAGGTAGAAATTAGAAATTGGAGGACTGCATTTCAAGGTCCACCTCCCATAAAAGTTCAAAAGAATCCATCTCAATGAATGGTTAGGCAGCTAGCCAGTACGTACCTATCATCCCTAGTGACAAGGGGAAGAAAAAGTAGAAGGACCTCAGCCCAGGAGAAGATGAAGGGCTCAGGCATAAAATAAGGCCCTACCTCAAAAATAACATAAAATAGGGCTTCAACATAAAATAGGATTAGGGGAATGGCTCGAATAGTAGACTGCCTGCCTAACAACTGTAAGGCCTTGAGTTCAATCCCTAGTAACACCAAAATGGGCACAAGGCACTCACAATCTGTAATCCTAGCTACTCAAGAGGCTAAGATCTGACAATTATGGTTTGAAGCCAGCCTGGACAGAAAATTCTGAGACTCTACTTCTAATTAACCAGCAAAAAAGCCAGATGAGAGATGTGGCTCAAGTGGTAGAGAACCAGCCATGAACAAACAAAAACAAAAACAAAACCAAGGAAAAGCATGAAACCTGAGTTCAAGTACTGATAATAGTGCAAACAATAGAGAATTAAGGAGCTAGCTGGACAGATGTGCCTAAAATCCTTAAAAGAGGAATGCTTGAGTTTCAGTGACATATAATAGGCATGATATGGTAGTTCAGCTACTCAGGAGGCAGAAAACAGGAGAATCCCAGTTCAAAGCAAGCCCAGGCAAAAAGTTCATGAGACTAATAAGATGTACACACCTGTCATCCCAGCTATGCAGGAAGTTAAATAGAAGGATCATAATCCAAGGTGACCTAGGCATGAGACCTTATTTTAAAAATAAAACAAAAAGGGCTGTAGGCTTGGCTCAGGAGGTAGAATACCTGCCTAACAAGCATAAAGTCTTGAGTATCTAAAAAAAAAAGTGAATGTATGTCATATACATATATAAATGAGTTTGCATATATAATATATATGTGTGTGTACACATATATATACAAGGTCAACAACAATGACCATAACAAATCCATATATATAGATGGCAAAAGTAAAAAGAAAGAATGAAGAGAGAACAAACCATTCAACAAGTAAAATGTGACACAAATAATGCAGCCATGACATATAGGATATGGGTGATAAGCACTCAGCATAACATATATCCCCAAACAGGGTCTAGAGAGAAATCAGTACTCACAGGCCCGTGCTCTGACCTCAGGTGATATGCAAGTCCAGCCTTTGATCTATATGGTTTTCCACAATGGTGACACTTCAGAGCCAACTTCTCCAGCTCTGCAGCCCCTTTGCCACATTTTCTAACATGGTACAGATATCCCATAATGCTGGTAAAGGTACTGGAGCAACTCTAAATACAGGAAAGAGGTCTACATTAGAATCTTACATCTTTTGATATACTCCTAAATTTCTAAGGAGCCATAAGCACTCACCACTATAAACTGCAAAAAAGACTATGATATTCAGAACCCTGACCCATTTCCCATTGGAATAACTCTTCCTTATCCCTCTCTGTCTTATCTATGAGCCATAGAGTCAATTGGTTTACATTTGAGGAACTAAAGCCATGGCCACCTACTTATTGTAATAAAACATCCTCCTTGGTCTGTGATCCAACCCCACCCCAGTATCAAATTGCTAGCAACATCAAAGTTCATCACTAAAGTTAGGAGGATCCTTTTCAAACACTGAGATGGCAAACAAAGAGAAACATGGGGAATAAACTTGGAGATGAGAAAGAAAACAAAGAATTATTAATGACTGAAAGATCTGGAAAAGCTGAAGCCACACTATGCCATAAGATGGCATGGAACTAGGATGTCAATATGGAAAGAAAAGGAGAAATAGAAAAGAACAAGAAAAAGACACTGAGACTCCAAGGAAAGGATATGCTGTCGTCAGGCTCTTACCTCACGCATGCATCTGAGCTTTCCCAGTCTTTTTAAAACAGTTCGGAGTCTTTCTCTCTCACTTGGTTCATCTGCTTCATCTCCAGTCTTCAAAATGGGCTGGAAACCAAAATAAAGATACACAATGTACAGATGTGAAAATGGAACCAGGAGGAAGGGAGGGGTGAGATTGAGAGGGATGGGGAGAATGATGAAATGTGTGACATTGATTAAGATGCAATGTACTCATAAACTGACATGTTGAACTGAAACCCCTTAAAACTACTTCAAAAGGTATTTTTTTTTGAGCTGGTCCTAGGGCTTAAAATCAGGGCCTGGATGCTATCCCTGAGCTTTTTTGCTCAAGGCTACTACGCAAGCCATAGCTCCACTTGCAGCTTTCTGGGTGACTAACTGGACATAAGAGTCTCATGGGCTTCCTTTGAACTGCAATCTACAGATCCCAGCCTCCTGAGTGGCTAGGATTATAAGCATGAGGGGCCTGGCTACTTAAAGACAATTAAAAAAATGGGACAGTACATATTAAAAACAAATTGTAGATTTGTTATTGTAGATAACCAAGAACTGGACTGGTAGCTAAGCTGATGTCATGAAATTCAAGTTCGGGCTTTCTCCTGACTTTATTCTCCATCACCTGAACTGGCAAAGGAAGTGAAAACAAAGGAAAAAAAAAATCTGAGTCTCGGGCTAAGCGATAATTGCTCTTGCCAGCCTAGGACCATCAAGAAGAGTTCTGAGTCTACTTTAGGACTAAACACAAAAATATCTATAGTCTACCTCAAAGGTTTCTATGTAACTGCTATTATAAAAAGTGTTCTTACTAACTCCCCTATGATATCTGAGAGCTCCAGCCATCTGCAATACAATATCCACACTCACCTATGTAAAAGATACTTGACCACTATGTATGCTCAAAACCAAGAAACTTACTAAACTATTATGATTTGCCATGACGTGATACTTCATCCCTGCCAGCGAACGAAGTTGTTTCCCACAATGATGACAAGTAAACATTTCCTAAAAGAAAAAATAGTGCTCAGTGACAGGCTAATCAACAAACAGAATGCCTTAATTGTCATGTACTTGGATAGGCAAGTGTACTGAGATAGGCAAATAGCATGCATTACTTCTCTCTTACAGATAAGGAAACTGAGGCTTACCCCCCCCACCCCTCCAAAAAAGCTAAATGCCATAACTGTACACATAACTGTAAGTAAACATCTGAACCCAAGTCTGTCACATGCAAAAACTATTTTTCTGTACCACACACTACCCCAAATCCTCTATAATCTGCAGATCCCATATAATACCACAGGTCTAAAGTTTGGGTTAAAAAATCCCAATAGTGAGTTACGTAATGTCACAAAATATTGAACCTGTTTGCAGTTTTCCATGTGTTTCTTTAAACCCTCTATGGTCTTCCTCCCCACTGCCTGGCAGGTAGGACAGGAAACACTGCCTTTATCCACGATTTCTAAGTACCATTGTTCCTCTAAACTGCCTACAACAGAGAGAAAGGAACACTTTGTAATCTGCGGTACTTTTTAGAAACAAAGAATATACTCCCATAATTTAGGAAAAGTATCATAAAATAGTTTTTCCCTTTCCTTTTTTTTTTTTGTTGCCAGACCTTGGGCTTGAGCCCAAGTGCTGTCTATGTCTATGTCTAACAAGTTCAAGGCTTGTTAGTGCTCTACCACTTGAGTCACAGCTCCACTTTTGGCTTTTTGGTGGTTAATTTGGAGATAAGAATCTCACAGAATGGGGCTGGGAAGGTGGCTCAGTGGTAGAGCGCTTGCCTTGCATGCCTGAGGCCCTGGGTTAGATTCCTCAGCACTACATAAGCAAAAAGAAAAAAGCCAGAAGTGGCGCTGTGGGTCAAGTGGTAGAGTGCTAGCCTTGAGCTGAAGAGCTGAGGGACGTACCCAGGCCCAGAGTTCAGGCCCCACGACTGGACCCCCCCCCCCCAAAAAAAAAGAATCTCACAGAATTTCCTGCCTGGGTTAGCTCTGAACCATGATCATCAGATCTCAGCCTCCTCAGTAGGTAGGAATGTAAGTGTGAGCAACTGGCATCCAGCTTCATTTTGTGTATAGGAACTGGGGCTTGAACTCAGGGCCTGGGCACTGTCCCTGGGCTTTTTTTGCTCAAACTGGCACTTTATCACTTGATCTACAGCTCTACTTCTAGCTTTCTTTTTTTTTTGTGTGATTAATTTGAGATAATAGTCTCATAGATTTTCCTGACCAGGCTGGCTTCAAACCTACGATCTCAACCTCCTGAGTATTACAGGTGTGAGTCACCAGAACCTGGCTAAGTTTTTCTCTTTATTGGTAAAACCATAATGAACAGGTTCTTACTGTATATAACAACTAGTAGTAGTTTTTACATAGAATGCAGAGGTTTCTAAAATTCCCAATCTTTTCCCCATGGTAAGAACCATATGAGAAGCACTCTAAGGCCCAGTAGCATAGGGAGCTGGGCATCATTATTCTTAGCAAGATCTATGAATGGGATCCTGGATATGTAGGGCCTGTTTCCTGAGGGGTTTTTCCTATGTGCCTGAGACCATGCTAAATGTTTTCATGTCATTAAGTCATACAATATTTCTGGCTTTGTTGTCACTATTTATACACAGGAAATTGAAACTTGCAGAAGCCAAATGAATTGAGGCAGATTAGAAAGCTTGCAGTGCTAAAACTTGAAGTCTATTGACTTCCCAACCCAGCTCATTTATATAACTTCCTTGCTCACAAAAGCTTCAGAACATCATTCCTCACAGACAACAGCAATACCAACCCTAAGTGTGACAATCATGTCCCACAAAGCTTCAAAAAGAAAGCATACCTGCTGCATAAACTGGTGGTTCCTTTCGAATGCGACGAGTTTGAGATTTGGGATTAGGCTGAGTTTTTGGCCGCTGCTTCCTCCCTGAGACAAGACAGAAATCTGAAGCCTAATCTATCACCTTTACAACACCTCGTTCCCTCCTCATCAACATCTGGGCCCCAGTCCTAAGTCATGGCCAAATGAAAGGGTGCAAGAAGAAGGATGGAGCCATTATTCCCCTAAATTCAAAAGGCTCAAAAGCCAGGCAAGGGTCCACACCAAAGTCTCTCTCTCTCTCTCTTTTAACCTCAAAAGCCCGGAGAGGAAAAAGAAATAGTGAAGTGCTCCCTTACCATAAAGTTTATGCTTCTTCTGCGGAAATTCTCGATAGTCTTCATCTTCTTCCTGCCTGGGTTTCCTTTTTCCTTTGGTTGAAACGCCACCTGATCCTGACATAACATACAAAATACAGTATACGTTACAAGTGAACATCTGGTCCTGCATTCAAAACACTACTTACAAGATCATCAGATGAAAAGATTGCTCTCTAGTGAACTCAGCCTTGCACAGCTGTTTATGACAACTCAAGGAACATTGGTGTGACTTCTCATTCACTACTGGAACTTTCCTCCCCCTTCTGGACTGTGCTCCCTTGAAAGCCATCAGGTCTTCCCTGTGACTAACAGTTCTTCAGAAAATGTGTTCTGCTTGATGCTAGTTTTATTTATGTACTTATTTATTATATATGTTTGTGTGTGTGTGTATATATATGTATATGTATTGTAGTATCGAGGATTGAACCCAGGACCTCTCGCTTGCTAGATAAACATTCTACCACTTAAGTTTTATTCCTATCCCTGCTTAATCTTGATGTGACTGTCACTTACCCTTAAGATATGACCTTGTAGAATATACTACTCCAGGGGCTGGGAAGTTGGCTCAATGGTAGAGTGCTTGCCTTACATGCATGAGGCCCTGGGTTTGATTCCTTAGCACCATGTAAGCAGAAAAAAGCCAGAAGTGACTCCGTGGCTCAAGTGGTAGAGCGCTAGCCTTGAGCTTTAGAGCTGAGGGACAGTGTCCAGGCTCAGATTTAGGCCCCATGACCGACCTCCCCGCCTCCCCCCAAAAAAGAATACACTACTCCATAACTCCTATATCCTCAAAACTAGAAGAATAGAGGGACATAGTTTTAATTCTATGAAGATAGGCACTCGTTTTTGGTGGGGCCTGGGCACTGACCCTCAGCTTTTTTGCTGAAGGCAATCTTTTTGTTTTTTGTTTTCCAGAGCTGAGGACCGAACCCAGGGCCTTGCACTCACTAGGCGAGCACTCTTTCGTTGAGCTAAACCCTCAGCCCCGTTTGTTTGTTTTACTTCTGGGCCTAGGAGCTGTCCCTGAGCTCTTCAGCTCAAGGCCAGTGTTCTATCACTTGAGTCACAGGGCCATTTCTGGTTTTCTGGTGGCTAATTGGAAATAGCCTGCATGGGCTGGCTTTGAACTGTGATCCTCAGATCTCAGCCTCCTGAGTAGCTAGGATTACAGGCATGAGCCATCAGCACCAGGCTTGAAGGCCAGCATTTTACTACTTAGCCACAGATTCACTTTTGGCTTTTTGGTGTCTAATTGGAGATAAGAGTCTCATGTTCTTTGCTGCCTGGGCTTGATTTGAACCATGATCCTTAGATATCAGCCTCCTGAGTAGCCAGAAGTACAGGTGTAAGACAAGGGCACCCCCAGAGAAGATGGATCAACAGAATTCCACTCTATTAAATGGACAGTTCATGAAAATAATGTAGTAGCCTATCACCTAAAAAAATTTTTTTTTTGTTTCTTGGTTGGTTATGGGGCTTGAACTCAGGGCCTGAATGCTATCCCTGAGCTCTTTTGCTCAAGACTAGTGGTTCTACCATTTTGAGTCACAGCACTAATTCTGGTTTTCTGGTAATTAGAGATAGGAGGAGTCCCACCAAGCGCTGGTGGCTCAGGCCTGTAATCCTAGTTACTAAGGAGGCTGAAATCTGAGAATCATAGTTCAAAGCCAGTCCAGGCAGGAAAGTCTGTGAGACTCTTATCTCTAATAAGCCACTAGAAAATGGAAGTGGCAGAGCATCAGCCTTGAGCTGGAGAGCTGAGGGACAGTGTCCAGGCTCAGAGTGCAAGCCCCATGACCAACCAAAAAAAAAAAAGTCTCATGGACTTTCCTGTCAGGGCCGACTTGAATGGGGACCTCAGATCTCAGCATCCTAAGTAGCTCAGATTACAGGCATGAGTCACCAGTGCCTGGCTTCACCCTAAAATTTAATCAAAGCTGGGTGTGGTGGTGCACACCTGAAATACCTGTACTCAGGAGACTGAGGCGGGAGGATCATAAGTTCAAGATTAGCCTGGCCTACAAGTAAGTTTCAGGCTTGCCTACACTTCAGAGTGAGACTCTATCTCAAACAAATGAACAACACTGTCTTCAAACACAAATGACAAACGTAAGTAGCATTTAACCCTGTTAAGAGTCACTTATAGGGGCTGGGAAGGTGGCTCAGTGGTAGAGCCCTTGCCTTGCATGCATGAGGCTCTGGGTTTGATTCCTCAGCACCACATAAGCAAAAAGAAAAAAAACAGAAGTGGCGCTGTGGCTCAAGTGGTAGAGCGCTAGCCTAGAGTTGAGGGACAGTGCCCAGGCCCCACGACCGGACCCCCCCACCCCCCGCAAAAAAAAAAAAAAGAGTCACTTATAGCAGTTACCTCAAAATAAAAACTTCAGAGTGTTCTGTCTTGGAAAAACACAGATCAAATACCTTCAATATGAGAAGTGGCAGCTGGCTTGATTCTTCTCATCTTCCTCCAGTAGGTAGATTTTTGGAAGGATGCTGGAAAATCATTCACTGGTTCACAGGAGGAGGCAGACGATGAGCCACTTAAGGAGTCATCATGAGGGATCGTATACTGGAAACTATTGTCCTTTATTGCACACTGGGTCCTGCTACTGACACAACACGAAGATATATACCACAAAGGAGGTCTATATATATTCTTTTTACATTTTTTTTGGGGGGTCCAGTTGTGGGGCCTGAACTCTGGGCCTGGGTGCTGTCCCTCAGCTCTTCAGCTCAAGGCTTGCACTCTACCACTTGAGCCACAGTACCACTTCGGCTTTTTTCTTTTTGCTTATGTGGTGCTGAGGAATCGAACCCAGGGCCTCAGGCATTCAAGGCTAGTGATCTACCACTGAGCCACCTTCCCAGCCCTTCTTTTTACATTTTTTATTTAGTTTTTAACCTTTTTTTTTGGTTTGTCCTGGGGCTTGAACTCTGGGCCTGGGCGTTATTCCTCAGCTCTTCAGCTCAAGGCAAGCACTCTACTGCTTGATACAGCACCACTTTCAGTTTTCTGGCAGTTTACTGGAAATAAGAGTCTCATGGACTTTTCCTGCCTGGGGCTGGCTTTGAACCATGATCATCAGGTCTCAGCCTCCTGAGTAGCTAGGATTATAGGCGTGAGCCACCTGTGCCTGGCTGTTTTTAACTTTTATATATATTCTTTCTTTGGTCAGTCATGGGGCTTGAACTTTGGGTCTGGGTGCTGTCCCTCAGCTCTTCAGCTCAAGGCTAGAGCTCTACCACTTGAGCCACAGTGCCACTTCTGGTTTTCTGGTGGTTTATTTGGAGAGAAGTCTCACGGACTTTCCTGCCCTGGCTGGCTTTGAACTGCGATCCTCAGGTCTCAGCCTTCTGAGTAGCTAGGATTACAGGCATGAGCCACTGGTGCCCGGCCTTTCTTATGTGTAAGAATATAATCAAGTAGTTTCCTGTGGGGAAAAAAAAAGCCTGTTGTTTTTTTTTTTTTAAGTACATTATGCCAAGTGCCAGTGGCTCACACCTATAATCCTAACTACTTGGGAGGCTGAGACCTGAGGATCTTGAAGCCAGCTATGGCAGCAAAGTCCATGAGAGTCCTGTCTCCAATTAAGCATCAATAAACCAGAAGTGGAACTATGGCACAAGTGGAAGAGCACTAGAGCACTAGCCTTGAGGGAGGAAAAGAAAAGCTTAAGGACAGCTCCCAGGCCCTAAATTCAAGCCCCAGGACTGGCACATACATACAACACACACACACACACACACACACACACACACACACACACACACACACACACACACACACACACACACTGTCCTAAAAATTACAATAATCAATTTAACACATTATGTGCAATTATTATACTTCACTGTAGTGTGAAAGAGTATACAGTCCATATAAATGATCCTTGTGTAGCAAAAGCATTCTTTCTTAACTTTATCTCAGAAAAAAGTAGGCAAGGTAATATGTATTCTGTGGCTCTTCAGAGATCCTCTAGCAATCATTCCCTGAATCTGTAACCAGGTATTGCTTAGCCTCTCTGCCTGATAGAGCCAGTAACCAAAGGTTGTCTCTGAGAATAAAAAGGAAAAAAATAGTCTGTAGTCTATACACTGATCCATTTTCCTTCTCCCTTAGCCTCCTTTCTAAACTGTTCTGCACTGTCTTACTTCAGTAAGACACAATACTTAGCTTCCCTAGGTAAAAAAAAAAAAACCACAAAAAACGAAGACTATCTTGTCTGAATTACACTGGCTAATAGCTGTTAAACAGCTGTATGTAGAGTCCTAAATCAAAGAGTGGCTTATAAGAATTAAGAAGGATTATTGAGTAACTACAAACCATTAGATATTCTTCTAGGTGGCTTAAGATAAGGGATAGCAGCAGCAGTTCTTCAAGGTCCTCACTGTTCCAGTAAACATCTATGTGAGGCTTGCTTCATACTGAGTATTTAAAGGCTGCCTTAACCAGAAAATGGCCCAAAAGGCAAAAATTAAAGAGTAAAGTAAGCTTGCTTCAGTAGCATGGATAAACTAGACATGGTGGCACAGGCCTCAGGATGCTCCTGAGTTTGAGGCCAGTCTGAGCTACACAGCCACACTCTGTTTCAAATAAACAGACTCATTAAAAAAAAAAATAAAAAAGCAATTACACATACAGGTTTGTTTGAGTAGAAGTAACACAGGTGATTATCTTTAAAATGTGATGATGCTTACTATGGAACACTATGTAGTTGTCAGATGCCATAAACTAATCATAACTTCTTTGTATTCATCTTTACAATAATTTTTTTTTTGTCAGTTGTGGGGCCTGAACTCTGAGCCTGGGCGCTGTCCCTCAGTTTTCAGCTCAAGGATAGCACTCTACCACTTGAGCCACAGGGCCATGTCCAGCTTTTTTTGCTTATGTGGTGTTGAGGAATCAAACCCAGGACCTCATGCACACAAGGCAAGCATTCTACCACTGAGCCACCTTTCCAACCCCTACAATAAGTTTTTTAAAAAATAAACTAAGCATAGAGAATGAACTCAATTAAAAGGCAAACTGTTCCCTGAAAAAAAGCAGAACAGGAACTCCAGTACAATGTCATCTCAATATATGAAATACAAATACATATAATAAACCAATCTACTATTTTCAAAGGATTCATAAATATTTAAAGACAAACAGCACACTCATAAAGATGGTTTCTTCTGGGAAGAAGCGACTAGAACTATGGGTACTGAGTGTAAATATAACACTATGTCATATGCTAAAATGGGAAGCATGATTTTCAGCCTTCTTAATATGGGGACATATATTAGAAATTTAATACAAAGATGTGATGGAACACTACAATCCCTTCCTCCTGTTGAGCAAGAAGATAAACTCTGGATCTTACATTAAACAAAAGCAGATGGATCCAGGTACCATTGGCTCATGCCTGTAATTCTAAATATTCAAGAGGCGATTTGAAGCCAGCCGGGACTAGAAAGTTTGTGAGACTCTTATCTCCAATTAACTACCAAAAAGGTGATAGTAGAGCTATGTGGCTCAAGTGGTAATAGTGCTAGCCTTGCTCAAAAAAGCTCAGGGACAGCACCCAGGTCCTAAGTTCAAGTCTCAAGACTGGCACCCAAAATGACAACAACAACAAAGAGGATTGATTACATAGGAAAATAAAGATGGCTCAAGTGATTGACATAGTATGAGTTTCTTATTTGTGGATTTTTTTTTTGGGGGGGGGATCTTAGGACTTGAACTCAGGGCCTTATGTGCTGTCCCTTATCTTCTTTAGCTCAAGAATGACAGTGCTGTACCACTTGAGCCACAGCTCCACCTCTAGTTCTTCTCATAGTTTACTGGATGTAAGAGTCTCACAGACTTTCCTGCCTGGGCTGGTTTTGAACAATGATTCTCAGATCTCAGTCTCCTGAGTAGCTAGGATTACTAAGTCACAGGTACTTGGCTTAGTTTTATTTCATGGCTTTGCCACTAGGTTGCCTAACTTGCAGAGCAGCATGTGCAGCTTCAATTACATCTTCCTACACAAAGAAAGATGAGCACGGTATATGAGAATCCTAGGGAGAAAAGGAAAGTGATTGTGCAAGTTATAGGAGCTACACATAACAGCAAATTCCAATCTGCCTTGGAAGACTTCGGAACTAGAAGATCTGAAAGACCTGAAGAAATCTCATGGACCTACTATTCATAACCCATAGGTGATCCATGAATGGAACAAGCCAAATCATAGCAAAAATGGAAAGAATAGGGGCTGGGAAGGTGGCTCAGTGGTAGAGCGCTCGCCTTGCATGCTTAAGGCCCTGGGTTCGATTCCTCAGCACCACATAAGCAAAAAGAAAAAAAATGGAAAGAATAGAAGTGAGATTTAACCAATGCCCTCTGAGGTGAGACAAACTAATAGTTTAATCCTAAGTGGAGCAGCTACTAAGACAGAACCAGTAATAACTCTAGAAGATTAAGACAGGACCCCAAACCCACAATATATTCATAATTTATTGAGGATTAATTCTGAAATAATGCAACACATACAAAAACATAACACAATAAAGTCTCAGAGGATCAGATACTATCCTCAAGATGATCCAGATATTAGATGTGCCAAACATTTTTTCCAATTGCTATTACAACTGCTTATAAAGTAAGTCATACTCTTGAGAACTTAGGGGAAAAAAAGAACAATACACATGAAATGAAGGAAAAACTAGGAATTATCAGCCAGCAGAAAGCATAAAAAGGAACCAAATGAAATTTTAGTACTGTAAAATGTAGTATCTAAAATAAAGCCCAGGGGCTGGGAAGGTGGCTCAGTGGTAGAGCGCTTGCCTTGCATGCCTGAGGCCCTGGGTTCGATTCCTCAGCACCACATAAGCAAAAAGAAAAAAGCCGGAAGTGGCGCTGTGGCTCACGTGGTAGAGCACTAGCCTTGAGCTGAAGAACTGAGGGACAGCACCCAGGCCCAGAGTTCAGGCCCCCAACTGGACCCCCCCCCCAAAAAATAAAAGAAAATAAAGCCCACTACGTAGGGTCTTCAGTAGAATGAAAATGGCAAAGGAAAGTCCATGAACTTAAAGATAGAGTGAAAGAAAAAAAAAGAAAAAGGAAAACAAGGGCTAGAAAACAGCCAGTATAATCCAAGAACCTGTAATTCAATTGCAAAGTTCTGACTTCAATGTAGTTCTGTAATTTCAGAGGAAAGAAGATACTGAGATAGCACTGTTGAAAGAAATAATGGGAGAAAAATCTCCTAAATTTGGTGACAAATATTAATTGAACCATTCAAGAAGCTCAACAATCACTGAAAAAGATTAAAGAAAAACACAACTACACACATCTTAATGAAACTCTTACACTAAAGGTTTATTAAAATCTAGATGGGGGCTGGGAAGGTGGCTCAGTGGTAGAGTGCTTGCCTTGCATGCTCGAAGCCCTGGGTTTGATTTCTCAGCACCACATAAGCAAAAAGAAAAAAGCCGGAAGTGGCGCTGTGGCTCAAGTGGTAGAGTGCTAGCCTTGAGCTGAAGAGGTGAGGGGCAGCGCCCAGGCCCAGAGTTCAGGCCCCATGACTGGGCCCCCCAAAAAAAAATCTAGATGGTAGCTTCAGAAAGAACATTTACATGACAGGAAACAGTAATCCAAGCAGTCATAGATTCAGGAAGTCATAGAAACAGGAAGGCTAGAAGACAATACAACACAATCTTTACAATCCTGAGAGAAAAGGTTTTGTCAATTCAGTACTCTTTCTTCAACGAAAATATCCTACCAGAATATTTCTTCAGATAAAGAAAAACAGAGAATTTGTTGTCAGAAAACCTGCTGAATAAGAAATGTGAAATCTAGTTATTCCAGCTGAAGCAATCGATACTGGAATGAAAAAAAACAACACATACATACAACACATATGGCAATACAAGATAATGGTAGGTAGACAGGAGGTTAAAGAAATCTACATGGAGGAGGAGGTGACAATGCTCGATGGGAAATGTACTCATTACTTTACTCATGTATCTGTAACCCCTCTGTACAATATTTTTACAATAAAAGTATATATTAAAAAGAAAAAAGAAATCTACATGGTAGTGAGGTTTTTAAGTTTAAGCAAAGTGGCAGAATATTAAGACTATGAAAGAATATATATATATACATTATAATTCCTAAAACATCAGTAAAAAAAAAAGAACCATAGACAAAAACTCAATAGCACATTTAAATTTTAACACTAAATATTCAAATAATCTGAAGAAGAATAAAGGAACAAACAATAGGGCAGATGGAGGTCAAATAATAAAAGGACAGATCTAAATCGAGCCCTATCAATATCGATTCAAATGTTTCTGGTCTAAGTACTACAGTTTAGTCAGCAAATGACAACCAATAAAAAGGCAATACCTTACAAGCACCTACAAGAGGGAGCCTATAAATATAGAGATATACAGACTGAAAATAAACTAAAAAATTGAAAAAGTATACAATCACAGTAAACGTAAGAAGCTAGAGTAGCTATTATGAGTAGTCATAAATAAAGAGACACTTCCTAATAATAAAAGTGTCAAATTTGGGGCTGGGAAGGTGGCTCAGTGGTAGAGCACATGCCTTGCATGCCAGAGGCCCTGGGTTTGATTCCTCAGCACCACATAAGCAAAAAGAAAAAAGAAAAAAGCCAGAAGTGGCTCAAGTGGTAGAGCGCTAGCCTTGAGCTGAGGAGCTGAGGGACAGCGCCCAGGCCCAGAGTTCAGACCCCATAACCGGACCCAAAAAAACAAACAAAAGTGTCAAATTATCAGGAAGACATAATTGTCCTTGTATGTGCCTAATAACAGACCCTGAAAGTACTCAAAGCAAAACACTGAGAGGATTAGAGAAAAAACAGACAATTCCACAATCAGAAAAATTTGGATGTCTCTCTTTCAGTATTTGATAGAATTATTAGTTAAAAATTCAGGCCAGGTGCTAGTGGCTCATTCCTGTAACTGTAGCTATTTAGGAGGCTGAGATTTGAGGATCAGAGTTTGAAGTTATCTCCAATTAACCACCAAGAATCCAGAAGCAGAGTGGTGACTCAATTGGTAGAGAACTAGCCTTGAGCAAAAAGCTAAGGGACAGCGTTCAAGCCTTAGAACTGTGTGTGTGTGTGTGTGTGTGCCCACATATATACATAATTCAATGAAGACATAAATGATCTGAACTACATTATTAGCCACATTGTTCTAATCATTAACACTTATAGAATAGTGTATTCAAGATTCTGTTCAAGTGTACATTATGTGTTCACTAAGTCAGAGAACCTTTTGGACCATAAACTTGTATCAAATGACAAAATTAACAGTATCTTTGTCCACAGAACCAAATTAGAAACTAAAAGCAGTAAGATATTGAAAAACAAAACACATAGGTACACATAAACACACACAAATCCAAATATCTGGAAGCTAAATAATCTACTTCTTAATAACTCATAGGTCAATTCAAAGTGAAATCTGAAAATATTTTGTAGCGAATAACAACAAAAATACATTCATTCTAATATATGGATACAACTAATGAAACATTTAGAAACATAAAGCTGTAATTGCTAATATTAGAAGTGAAGATTTAAAATCAGTGACAAGATTTCACTATAAGATACCCTTAAAAAGAAGAGCAAAGCTAAGCAAAGATGAAAAATGAATTAATAAACTAGGGAACAGACAATAGAGAAAATCTAGTTCTTTGGAATCAACAGTAAATAAGAATGTTAAATTGATCAAGAAATAAGACACTACAAATATCACAGAAAATATCACAGATCATATAGGCATTAAAATAATAATTAGGAGCTTGGAGTAGTGACCTCTAATACCAGCAATAAGGGACACAGAGATGGTGAGGATGGCATTTTCGGACAGCCTGGGTGCATAGTGAATTACAGGCTACCCTGAACTACAAGATGAGACCCAGTCTCAAACCAAACCAAACTGATCAAACACTATCCTGGTGGCTCATGCCTGTAATCCTAGCTACTGAGAAGGTTGAGATCTTTTTTTTTTTTTTTGGGGGGGGGGTCTGGTCATGGGGCCTGAACTCTGGGCCTGGGCGCTATCCCTCAGCTCTTCAGCCCAAGGCTAGCACTCTACCACTTGAGCCACAGCGCCACTTCCGGCTTTTTTCTTATGTGGTGCTGAGGAATCGAACCCAGGGCCTGGAGCATGCAAGGCAAGCACTCTACCACTGAGCCACCTTCCCAGCCTCAGGAGGCTGAGATCTAAGGATCGTAATTCAAAGATAGCCTGGGCAGAAAAGTCCATGAGGCTCTTTTCTCTATCAAAAAGCTGGAAGTGGAGATGTTGTTCAAGAGGCAGAGCATCAGACTTGAGCAAAAAAAGCCAAATAAGATCTCAAGGCCCTGAGTTCATGTGCAGTGCCAACACACAAAAAAATCCGACTTATCTTTTTTTTTTTTTTTGTCGGTCGTGGGGCTTGACCTCTGGGCCTAGGCACTGTCCCTCAACTCTTCAGCTCAAGGCTAGTGCTCTACCCTTAAGCCGCAGTGCCACTTCTGGCTTTTTCTGTTTATGTGGTGCTGAGGAATAGAACCCAGGGCCTTGTGCATGTGAGGCAAGCACTCTACCAATGAGCTATCTTCCCAGCCTGACTTCTTATATCTTAATCTTGTATCTGCTTTTTAAATTCATTTACTAATTCCAGTAATGGTTTTTATAGATCTCTATAATTTTCTTGTACTTACATAATCTTAAGTAATAAATCTGAAAGACCCTACCCCATCTCAACCCATAGTTGGGCACAGAGGAATGGAATGTGTGTCATTCATTCAAGCTATGTAGCAGGCTAGGATCTGTTGTGTCATGGTTCTAGGCCAGTATGGGCAGAAGAGTCCTCAAGGCTTCATCTCCAATTAACCAAAAAAAATAGCCAAGCTAGAGGTATTATTCAGGTGGTGGTAGAATACCAGCTATAAGAAAGTTTAGTTCAAGTCCAATCAGCAAAATAAAATAAATAACCAGCCAAAATGGGCTAGAGGCATAGCTTACTGGTAGAGTGTCTGCCCAGCAAGTACAGGGCCCTAAGTTTCAAAGTCCACTACCTCCAAAAGAGAATTTTAAAAATACCTAGGAACGACATTAACAATAAAAACCCCTAAGATTTTACTAGGTAAACAACAACACAGCCAGGAGTAGTAGCACATTTCATACCTAATCCCAGAACTCAGGAGGCAGAAGCAGGAGGATCAAGGGCTGTAGGCCAGTCTGAGATACACAGCAAGGCTCTACCACAAAAGGGAGGGGGGGGAGGAAGAGAGAGGGAGAAAGGGGAGGAGAGGGAAAAGCAGAAGAGGGACAAAAAGATGAAGAAGGAAAGAGAAAAAAAAGAGAAGCTATTAACATTGCTGAGAGAAATTAAGATGACATAAGTGGAAAAATACAGGATGTTCATAAATCAGAAAACTCAGTATGTTTTGTTTGTTTGTTTGTTTGTTTTGGGTCCGTCGTGGGGCCTGAACTCTGAGCCTGGGCACTGTCCCTCAGCTCTTCAGCTCAAGGCTAGCATTCTACCACTTGAGCCACAGCGCCACTTCTGGCTTTTTTCTTCTTGCTTATGTGGTGCTGAGGAATCGAACCCAGGGCCTCATGCATGCAAGGCAAGCGCTCTACCACTAAGCCAACTTCCCAGCCCAAAACATCTGTTCTTTTTTTTTTTTTTTTTGTCGGTCGTGGGGCTTGAACTCTGGGCCTGGGTGCTGTCCTTCAGCTCTTCAGCTCAAAGAGAGCGCTCTACCACTTGAGCTACAGCACCACTTCCGGTTTTCTGGTGGTTTTATTGGAGATAGGAGTCTCACGGTCTCTCCTGCCCGGTCTGGCTTTGAACCGTGATCCTCAGATCTCAGCCTCCTGAGTAGCTAGGATTATAGGCGTGAGCCACCAACGCCCGGCCTCAGTATGTTAAAAATAGCAATTTTCCCTATATGGATCTATATGTTCAATCTAATAACAATCAATATTCAGCATGCTTTTTATAGCTTTTGGCAATTTAGCTCCAGAATTTACATGAAAATGAAAAGAACCTAGTACCGCAAAAACAATTATGAAAGAACACCAAAGTTAGAAAACTTAAATTACCTAGTTTCAAGACTTAATCAAAACATCAACAGTACAGAATAAAGACAGTCCAGAAACAATCCAACACACATTCACTTTTTTACTTTTTGCAAACTGGAAATGAGCCCAGGGCCTCGGGCAATCCTGGCAAGTATTCTACCATTAACTTATATTGCCAGTCCTTTCTCTTTCTTTTCTTTTTGTCAGTAGTGGGATTGAATTCTGGGCCTGGGCACTGTCCCCAGCTCTTCAGCTCAAGGCTAGCGCTCTACTTCCACAGCCACTTCCAGCTTTTTCTATTTATGTGGTGCTGAGGAATCGAACCCAGGCCTCATGCATGTGAGGCAAGCATTCTACCACTGAGCCACTTTCCCAGCCCAGCCCAGTCCTTTCTTATGATTTCAATTTTAGTTTGAGACAGGGTCTCACTAAGTTGCCTAGGCTGACTTCCAAATTTTGATCTTCATGCCTCAAATAGCCAGAGCTATAGATACATGCCATCATGCCTAGGTTGGTAATTCAGTAAGGCAAGTCTTTGGAACAAGTATTGCATATACAGGGGGAAAATAAGACACAGACTCTCACCACACATAATAGACAAAAATTAACTCCAAATGAGTCAGACCAAAATGTGAAACCTATAAAACTTCTAGACAACAACACTGGAGGTGAAGACAAGATTGCAGGGTCAAGGCCGGCCTGAGGTACACAGCAAGGTCCTGCCACTAGGGAGAAAACAAAAACCAAAATAAAACAAAACAAAAAACTGGATATGGTGGCACACAGAATCCCAGTTACGCTAGAGGCCAGTTTAGAAGAACTGCTGGGTGAAAGTGTGAGACCCTGACTCAAATGGTAGAGTGCTTGCCTAGCAAGAAAAAGGCCCTAAGTTCAAGCTTCAGTACTTCAATAAATGAGTTAAAGACTCAGAGCTGCAATAAACAAACAAAAAATACCTCTAGAAGGAGAAATCTTTAAAATTAAGGAAGGCAAATGTGCTTAAAGTTTTAAAAGAAACATAAATGGAACATCTTTAATGATTTAAAATTGTTCTCAAAAATATACCATTGAAAAAATGAAAAGGCAAACCACAGGCAAATCCTATATTCAAATAAAAGAACTATTCAGAATAGATATTCTTCAAAACATTACAACTCAGCTGGATGTTGGTGATTTATACCTGCAAACCTAGCTATTTAGGAGGCTGAAAACATGGGGATCGTGGATTGAAGCCAGCCCAGGCAAAAATGATTCTTTCTCAACACACAGCTGGGTGCAGTGGTATGCATTTGAAGTCCCAAGCTATATGAGAGACAGACTTAGAGGACTGTGGTACCAGGCAATTTCAGGCAGGAAGTTGGAGAGGTAGTGTGTGCCTAGAATACAGTTTATGTGAGACTCTATCCTAAACCTAGCCAGTGAAAAACAGGGCTGGAGACATGACTCATCAGTATCTTGTTAGTAAGGCCTTGCATTCAAATCCCACTGACAAAAGTTTAAAAATAAAAAGAGAAATACAGGGCTGGGAAGGTGGCTCAGTAGTAGAGTGCTTGCCTTGCAAGCATGAGGCCTGGGTTCGATTCCTCAGCACCACATAAGCAGAAAAGGCCAGAAGTGGAGCTGTGGCTCAAGTAGTAGAGCACTAGCCTTGAGCTGAAGAGCTGAGGGAAAGTGCCCAGGCTCAAAGTTCAGGCCCCATAACAGGCAAAAGAAAAAAAAAGAGAGAGAAAGAGAGAGAAAAATACAATTCCATAGTAAGACAACTTTTTTGTAGCTTTTTTTTTTTTTTTCCAGGGCTGAGGACCCAACTCAGGGCCTTGCGCGTGCCGGGCGGGCGCCCTTCCACTGGGCTAAACCCCCAGCCCCAGTAAGACGACTTTTTAAAAATGTTTGTAC
This sequence comes from Dipodomys ordii, assembly GCF_000151885.1. Classification (NCBI taxonomy): domain Eukaryota; kingdom Metazoa; phylum Chordata; class Mammalia; order Rodentia; family Heteromyidae; genus Dipodomys; species Dipodomys ordii. Next base: position 7,676,507 of record NW_012267236.1, read on the forward strand.
TAGTCCTAAGGCTTGAACTCAACACTTGAACTCAGGGCTTGGGTGCTGTTCTATATAGTGTTCTACCATGTGAGACACAGTTCCACCTGTAGCATTTTTTTAGGGGTGTGTGTGAGGGGGTAGTTAATTGGAATAAGAGCTTCATGGACTTTCCTGCTCCATCTGGCTTTGAACCACAATCCCCAGATCTCAGCCTCCTGAGTAGCTAGAATTACAGGCACGAGTCACCAACATGTGGCAACCTAAATTTTTTTTTTTAATTTAATGGGTAGGTCTAGCTCAGCAGCAGAGCACTTCCCAATCATGTTCAAGGACATGTTTGGATCCCAGGTCAAAATCCTTTGTGTACATGTTTGAAAATGGAATAAAACTTATTGAAATTGGTTTGGGAAGGGGACAGGGAGTGTGTCTGATAGAGGTACACTGTATGTACATATGGATGTGTCAAAATGAAACCTCCTTGTACAATTAATTGATGCTAATAAAAACATTTTTTTAAAAAGTGATGGCACATTAGAAAGCTAAAGATTGACCTCCCTTACGACCCAGTCATACCACTTCTAGGCATCTACCTTGAACAACAGGAACCAATATACAAGGACACGTGCACCTCCATGTTTATTGCAGCACTGTTCACAATAGCTAGGATATGGAAACAACCCAGATGCCCCACGACAGATGAATGGATCCAAAAATTGTGGTATCTATACACAATGGAATATTATGCAGCCATTAGAAATGACAAAATAATGGCATTTGCAGGGAAATGGATGGAGCTAGAAGGAATCATGTTGAGCGAGGTAAGCCAAGAGCGAAGAGACAAACGGTACATGGTCTCCCTGATAAGTGGATGATAAATCCAAAATGTTAGGTGATACGACAAAACTAACAGGACTTAAGAAACAAAGAACTCCTGCTCATCTGGTTGAACCACTACTAAATATCCCCATGCTGCTGATCACATGTATGGTGTATAACATGTGTACACCATTACATGTTATAGACTGTGATAGACAATTTGCTCCAGGAAAGTTAGAATGAACTTGTGACTTAGAAATTATGTAATCACTTAATCACAATCAAAAAAAAAAAAAAGAACTTCGGGGAAGGGAGGGAGGGAGGGGATGGTAGGGGGAAAACAATGGAGGGGCTAACAATGTTCAAGAGGAAGTGTACTCATTACCTCACTCATGTAACTGTAACCCTCTGTATAGTATCTTTACAATAAAAAAATTAAAAAAAAAAACAACATTGAGATACCACCTCACCCCAGTTAGAATGGCAAAAAAAAAAAAAAAAAGTGATGGCACAAAAAATGGAGACTGAAAGAAAAGGATGTAGATATACAGATATACAGAAAATGATATACAAGTGGCCAACAGGTCATGAACATATATACTCAACTTTATTTATTTTCTTGTCAGATGTAGAGCTTGAACTTGGGATCTATGCACTGTCCCTGAGCTCTTTTGCTCAAGGCTAGTGCTCTACCACTTTGAGCCACAGCTCCATTTCTGGATTTTTTAATGGTTAATTGGAGATAAGAGTCTCACAGAGTTTACTGCCTAAGCTGGCTTTTGAACCGAGATCCTCTGATCTCAGCCTCCTGAATAGCTAGGATTACAGATATAAGCCACCAGCACCCAGCTTGAACATTATTTATAAATAAGTTTTTTATAAATAAAAAACACAAATTAAAACTACAGAGACATACTATATACTTATTAAATTAGCTAAGATTAAAGACTGACTCTTAGTGTTGGAGGCGTGGTTCAAGAGGTAGAGCACTCTCTAGCAAGCATAAGGCCCTGAGTTCAAACCCCAGACTGGCCATAAAAGAAGACTGGTGGCTCATGCCTGTAATCCTAGCTACTCAGGAGGCTGAGATCTAAGGATCGTAATTCAAAG
>NW_012267236.1:7678698-7706704 GCF_000151885.1 Dipodomys ordii
CAAGCATAAGGCCCTGAGTTCAAACCCCAGACTGGCCATAAAAGAAGACTGGTGGCTCATGCCTGTAATCCTAGCTACTCAGGAGGCTGAGATCTGAGGATCGTGGTTCAAAGCCAGCCTGGGCAGGAAAGACCGTGAGATTCCTATCTCCAATAAACCATTAGAAAACTGGAAGCAGCACTGTAGCTCAAGTGGTAGAGCACTGGCCTTGAGCAGAAGAGCTGAGGGACAGCGCCCAGGCCCAGAGTCTAAGTCCATGACTGACAAAAAAAAAAAACAACTTTAAAAAAAAGTGAACATATTCCTGTCTTATGACCCTATCAATATAGATGGAAAATACTTTAGGTGTTTAACAAGCAAAATAAAAACATTTCTCCACACAAAAGTTGTACATGAATCTCATACAGTAGCTTTATTATAATAATCCAAACTGAAAATAACCCAAATATCCACCAATCAAGATGGATGGCTGGGCTGGGAAGGTGGCTCAGTGGTAGGGTGCTTGTCTTGCATGCATGAGGCCCTGGGTTCAATTCTTCAGCACCACATAAGCAGAAAAAGCTGGAAGTGGTGCTGTGGCTCAAGTGGTAGAGGGCTAACCTTGAGCTGAAGAGCTGAGGGACAGTGCCCAGGCCCAGAGTTCAGGCCCACAACCGACAAAAAAAAAAAAAAAAAAAGATGGATGGCTAAACAAATCGTGGTATATCCATAATTAAATTCTACTCAGCAATAAAAACTACTTTTCATGTCAAAATTGCTATTCTGAGTGAGAGAAATCTTTTTTTAAAAAAGGAAGTACTGTGACTTAATTTATATAGAATCCTACAACATGGAAACCACTGTACAGTGAGGGAAAAAAACAGGTTAGACAGGAGTGAGAGGAAAGGACACAAAAACATTTGGAATAAATGAAAATGTCACTTTGCTTGTGTGATGGTTTTACAGATGCATATGCATCTGTGATCATAGCATATATACTTTAAATAAGTGCAGTCTATTGTCCTTCATTTGTATCTCAATAAAGCTATAAAACTTGTTAATGGGAACTAACATCCAAAACCCACCATTCCCAAAAGGAAAGAACTGCTACTAAAAATAGACTTCACAGTACCAATAGGTCATTAAAGAGCCAAGTCCCATATGCTCCACTTAGGAACCTCTCTAATGAGAATTTCATTATCAGAGTACAATTCAGAAACACTGATATTCCCACTAATAAATAAGCATGAACACGGTATTAAAAAAGCAATAGTTTATACAATCAGCAATATTTTAATATAATTTTATTATTATTGAGGTGTTATACACAGAGGGATTACCATTTACTAAGCCAGGTAATGAATACAACTCTTTTTGGAAAGTGTTACCCCTTCCTTTGATTGGGCAACTATATATATATTGGGGGGGGGGAGAGACTCGGTAGTGGGGCCTGAACTCTGGGCCTGGGCGCTGTCCCTCAGCTCTTCAGCTCAAGGCTAACGTTCTACCACTGGAGCTATAGCACCACTTCTAGCTTTTTCTGCTTATGTGGTGCTGAGGAATGGAACTCAGGGCCTCATGCATGCAAGGCAAGCACTCTACCACCTTCTCAGCCTGTTACTATCTTTTTTTAAAGGACACAGAAAAAAAAAAAAGTTTTCAAGTATGTTGTACTACCTACCCATCAACTCAAAGCATTTCATTATTTGTTAAAACCAAGGTTAATCTCAAACTTCCATAAAATGATAATGAATGTGAAAAGGCATGATAGAATGACTACCATAATTCCAGTGATTTGACAATTTATCATCATCATGTAGCATGTCTTAGGTCCTGGCCACAAAAATGAAAACATTTAAGCCTATTTTCAACTCTTTTCTGACCTATAAGCATTAAAAAAAAAATCTTTATTGAAAAGGTGATGAGTAGGTGGGTTACAGTTACATAAGGTAATGAGTACATTTGGTTTTAAACATTATTACCCCATCACTCATTTTCTCCTGCTTCCCCTTCAAGTTGTAAGGCTCATATCCAACATTGTGTCAAGTGAATATCAATGTTGCATTAGTTCATCCTTTGTCCTTCTGTTTCTGTGATTCCCTTTCCCTTCCACAAATCAAACTTATAGATAAGACACCAGGTATAGAAAACTAAGAGAAACAAACAAAAATACCTCTATATAGGACATAATAAGAAACTCTTGTTTCCATATCTTGGAGTTCATGTTGATACGCTTCATCTTATAGGCACTAAGCAATTGGGTTATTGAGATCTCCTGTTAAGAATATTATAGACATATTCTAGTTCTTACAAATGAAGGAAACCATGCAAGCTACTTTTCTTTGGGTCTGGCTTACTTCATTTAGTATAATTTTTTCCAGGTCCTTACAAATGGGGCAATGTTATTCTTTCTAATGGAAACAAAGAAATCAATTCTTCTATAAGAATTAAGAAGTAGGTTGAGTATGTTTCTTAGAAAAGGATTTTAATTCGTCTCCATATCCTTTGTTGTTTTAATTCTGCCAATCTTAAATGACTGGGGTTCTCCATGGTTTCATTCTTTTTTTTTTCTAATCTCATTTCTAATTATTGGTTCTCAAACTTCAGTCTCCTAGGAAATTAGTTAAAAATAATTATCCTGCCAGGTGCTGGTGGCTCACACCTGTAATCCTAGATACTCAAGAGGCTGAGATCTAAGGATTGAGGTTCAAAGGCAGCCTGGGCAGGAAAGGCCATGAGCCAAACCTCCAATTAACCAGCAGAAAACCAGAAGTGGCGCTGTGGCCCATGTGATAGAGCATTCACCTTGATCTGAAGAGCTCAGGGATAGTGCCCAGGCCCTGAGTTCAAGCCCCACCACCGACAAAAAAAAAAAGTATTCCTTTGGCTGGGTGCTGGTGGCTCACGGCTATAATCCTAGCTACTCAAGAGGCTGAGATCTAAGGATCAAGGTTTGAAGCTAGCCTGTGCAGGAGAGTCTGTGAGATTCTTATCTCCAATAAACTACTCAGAAAAGCTAGCAGTAGCATTATGGCTCAAGTGGTCAGGTGATAGCCTTGAGCAAAAAGCAGCTCAGAGACAGTACCAGGACCAAAACACACACACACACACACACACACACACACACACACGCACGCACGCACGCACGCACGCATGCACGCGTGCGCAAATAATTCCCAACAGTTCAGATTCTGATTGATGAGAGCACATTCATCTTCCTATTTTTTAACAATTATCTCCTAGGGAACCAATACACATCTGAGAAACATTGCTTTAACCACTTCCCTAGAGCTTATAAATATTCCCATCTGTGGAGAACAATATCTGCAATTGCATTTTATCATTGATGATTCTCTATTCAATATTTCAAAACAACTCTTCATTTAAGGTCCAAACCCATTTATATTTCAAAACAACTCTTCATTTAAGGTCCAAACCCATTTATATTTGTTCCAAATGCTACTCTTCATTCAGAACTTCCCAATTCAGTGAATGCTTTCAACAACATATATTCTTGTTCCTCCTTGCCTCTCATCTCTAATCATCATGCATATTCCCTATATATTATTACCATAAACCTACACTATATTGCTACTATTCCAGGCCACACATTCTCCATTTCTTTCTTCAGTTACTATACCAGCTTTGGAACCAGTTTCCCAGCATCCTTCCAACACATCCATTACAAGGCTATGGTTTCCTTCCAGTATAAAATTCCAACATGTTGGCATGCCATAAAAGGCTCTTTGTGACTGGCTCTTGACAATCTTTCTAAAAGATGTCTCTGCAAACCTTCCATCCTTTGTGCCAGTAATATGGAACTATTTGTTATCAACTTCTTTGCCAGTTCAAAATGTGGTTCTCTCTTGTGAAAAATTTTCCCCAGACTTAACTGCTTCATTTCTTGATTTTCAAAACTGTGCTTGAGTCACCTTCTCTGTTAACCATTCTCTTTCAAACAATCACTTCCCTTCCCCAAAGACAAGTATTAAATTCCCACTCAAAAATATTTACTAAGCCAGGTATAATGATGAATGCCTACATCCCAACACTCAAGAAAGATGAGAGAAGGAAGATAACTTCCAGCCCAGCCTAGGTTACAGTGAGATTCCCCCTGCCCAGATAGGAGAAAAAAGATTACACGATAGTGTGTTGATGTACTTGAAAACCTCTGCATTTAGATTGCTAGTTCTGTTTTTCACATCTGTATACCCAACCCACTAGACAATGGGCACAAAGAAAACATTTAGTTAAGTGTCATCTGAATGAATGCATTCATGTACTGAGCGCTTCTAATGAGAATCTCTTTTGTATCAACCATGGAAAAATTTCCAGTACACAGAATAAACTGTCATTGCAGCCAAGTAGTTTGATATATTTTTTTAAAATTATCTTTATTTCTGATTCCATTAAATGTATAATGTGTGAAAAAAATGCAGGTCTACCACTCATACACTATATTTGTACCTGAGACATAAATATATATATATATTTATGTGTGTGTGTGTGTGTATATATATATATACACATATATATGGCAAGCTAGGTTTCCCTTCCCCGCCATAGGTTTAGACCTGCACTGTCCAATCCAGTAGCCACTATCTACAGGTGGCTATCTATTTAAGTCAATTAAAATTAAATAAAAATTTAAAATTCGGTTCCTCAATGACACTAGCCACATCTCAAGGGTCCCAAAGCCACGGATGGCTGGCTGGTGGCTATGATATTGGACGGTGCAGATTTTTTTTTTTCCGACAGCGCTGGCGACAGCAATTATAAAAAGACCTCGGAAACCCTCACTTACTTCTTAGCTCCCACGATCCTGGCGCTCCTCTGCAGCTTAAGGGAGGTGGGTCCCGGGGTCTAGCAAAATCACAAGCACACGAGTGAGGGCGGGGGGGGGGGGCTCCTGAACCCCGACCACAAAGAGAAGAATCCCCCGGGTGCCTCCAAGGGACGCTCTCGCGGGACAACTACCTCAGGCGAAGCAAGCAACGCTTTTTAGGAAAAGTATGTCGTCCTAGTTGCCTACAACGGGAAGGCAGGTGGCAAGACCAGAGCCTTCATCTTTCCCCATTCTCAAAGCGCTGCTGTCCCAGACGGAGGCTCGAAAAGGGAAAGAAAGAGGAAGGGGGAAAAGAAAGACAAGGGCTCTGGGAGGCGCCGAGGATGCAAAGGAAATAGAAGCTAATGGAGGCCAGGAGGTAGGAAACAGGAAGGGGAAAAAAAAGTGGGGAAAGAATGGGGGGCTGGTGGATCTGCTCTCAAAGGGTGGGGCCTACGGTGGGCTCGGATAAAACCAACTCTCCAGCGCGGGACAAAGCGCGCAGCCGCGCGGCCGCGGCCGGGGGGGGGGGGCTCGCGCTCTCGGTTTTGTTTTTTGTTTTGTTGTTGTTTTCTCTCTCTCGCTAAATCGTTAACGGTCACACCAAGAAACTCACGGCGGGGACAGCACCGAGCCGGGAAGACATCACTCCCTCTCCACGCCTAACAATTTCACCCGAGGGCTCCGGCCGCACCGACGCCACTTCCGCTCTCTCCGCCTTTCCCGGATGTGGACTCCGCGCCGCCTGGCCCCCCCCCCGGCTCAGCACACTCACTTCCGCCTCGTAGCTTCCGAGGGGGGCTGCGGCTGTCAGGGTCACGTGACGACCCTCTCCTCCGCCCCCTTCCCCCTCCCGCCGGCTCCGAGTCCTGTGAGACCCCGCCCCCCTCCGTCGCGGCCGCCGACCCGCGAGACAAGGCTGGGGAGGAGCTGGGAGCCCAGGGGCGGCCTCAACGCTCCTTCCCTGGGGTCCCCCCCCTTGGCAGGACACCTTGTCTCCCTCCCTGGCCCACCCTCACCCCACCCCACGAATGGGCGTGTGGATGCACATGGAGTTCAATTATTGCCTCTTTATTCATCTTAGTGAAACCGCAGACCCATTCATTCTCAGTCCCCTTCCCTCCAAGTGGAAAGAAACGGAAGCCCTTCCATTGTTGAGGGTGCAGAATTGGAGGCAATAGCTGGGAAAGGAAAGGAATCAGCTGGTAACTAGGTTAGGTGAAGACTTGGGGGAGCAGATCGCTCCTCACCTGCTAGTTCCGGGCCTCCAGATTTGCCACGCTTTGTGATGTTTCGGTGTGTCCCTCGGAGATAGGTTTGGGTAACTATGTGTGGACCTCTCCTTAGGGGAACCGTGCTTGAGTCTCTCTCTCGGGGGACTGGAATGGGTCCTCTCCGCATGGCGGTGTTGGCTCCTCTCTGGTTGACTGGGTGGACTGCTCTCAGAGTGGCTGTGGCGGCTTCTCCTGGAGGGACTAGGAGTCCTCCTCTCAGCCCGACTGCGGTGGCTTCTGGGCGAGGGCCTCGGCCCCCAGGGACTGGGATGGGATCTCCCGGAGGAGCTGTGTCCTCCTCTCTCAGAGAGGCTGCCATGGCTCTTGTCGGAAGGACTTGGCCATCTCCTCTCAGAGGGACTGAGGTGGCTCCTTTCTGAGACTCGGTGACGTCTCCTCTCTGGGGGATTGGAGTGGCTCTTCGAAGACCTGGAGTGACCTCGCTCCCAGCGTCTCCATTGCCTCTTCCCTGAGGAACTTCGATGTCTTCTCTCAGAGGGGCTGGCCTGGCTCCGCTGAGAAGACCTATGGCGTCTCCTCTCGGAGGAACTTCGCTGTCTTCTCTCAGACAGATTGCGGAGGGTTCTCTCAGAGGGGCTGAGGTGGTTTCTGCCGGAGGGAACGCCGTGGCCCCTCTGAGAGAGATGGCGAAGAGTTCTCTCAGAGGGGCTGAGCTGGTTCCTCTGAGAGGCATCCCATGGCGCTCTCTCCTGGGTGTCTTTCTCTACAAGGTAACTTTTCAAGGTTCTCTTGGAAAGGGAATGGGTTACCATTGTCCCTTGGGCTTGAAATCTGGCTGCTGCTCTGGGAAAGTTCTTAGACTCTTGGCTGGAGACTTCGTCTTGGTCACGGTTTCTCTTTGCTCTCCTGCTGCTGTCATTTTGCACTGTGCCCAAAAGCTGTATGTTCGAGGTGGTTTGGAAAGTGGTATCTGTTTGGAGGATAGAGGGCTCAAGATGTTGGAGAGATCTAAGTGTCTGGCAGGAGTTGACGCTTTCTAGCTGTTGAGCTGATCTGCATTCATCTGTCACTCCTGAAGGCACTATGTCCTTCTGCTTAGTGGTTGGAGTGGTTGGTCTTTGCTTATCACCCCGCCTCCTAGTTCTTCTGCTATCTCTTGCTAAGTAATAATCCCTGGATCTTTGTTTTGCATGGTACTTTTTGCCTGAATGCAAATTATCTGGCCTTGTCCTGTCCTCAGATTTCTGTCCAACCAAGGCTATGATTCTATGTGCTGTTTGAAATGCCTGCCTTACACCCTGAAAAATCAGTTGCAGGAACTTAGGCTGGGAAGATGAACTAGGTTGTCTTTTTAAAGAAGCAGAACTTGTCTGAGCTGCTCCCATCTTCCTCCTCGAATGGGCTGGTAATTCTCTTGAGGGACTCTTGGTGTAGAACTTTGTGTCTCTCTTTAATGTATGTTTTGATTCAGGGGTCTTTGTGGTTCTTACTCTATTCCATTTTTTAATCCGGTTACTCTCAGAGTCAGTCTCAAGTAGGGTGTGAACTGGAGGGAATTCACTCTTCCTACGCACTCTTGACTCTCCAGCTAAGTTGGGCATGCCCCGTTGCCTTTGCCTGACATGGACTTGTACAGGAGGAGGAGACTGGGAAGATCCAGATCTGAGATCTCTGGTGGGAGTGGGGCTTTTGGAAGCTGGAGTGTAGATTTTACCTTTCCTTTGTGATGGCAATTTAGACTTCCTTGGTATGACAGATCTGTCTCTTCCACGATATTTTGACAACTTCGGTCTTTTCCCAGTTCGCAACCTAAAGCCGAGATGCAACCGAATCTCACCACGGCCCTCAGGAGTGCTCACAAGGTGGAGCTGAGGATAGATAAGCAAATAAGGCCCCAAAGCAGCCTGAAATTTATGACAGCAATTAAATCCTGAACACCGTCCACACTGTAGGCAAATGGGGTACTTTAAGACAAGACCTGAAGCTAGAGGTGGAGGCACGTTGGGAGGGATTTGACTCCTTAAGAGTTTTGCTGCAATTTTTAGCTGTAGCTCTTGTAGCAAATTGAACTGTTCGGAGATGTCCAGCTTGGTCTGGGAAAAATAACTTGTCTTGAGGGAAAGTTGGGACTCAAAAATCCTTGCCTGTGAGTTTTCACCCTTAACTATGGGAGCAGGATCTTCCCCATGATAAAATATCCCAAATGAAGATTCTGACTTCACTGGGACAGGAAGCTGACTCCTTGCACATGAGAGAGGTATGTGCTGAGTGAACTCCTGTGATATGTCACTGAGCTTTGACTTTGTTTTCTTTATTCCAAGTCTACTCCCTGAGTATTGCCGTATTATGGAAGATATGGAGCCACGTGTCCACATCCTTAAAGCCATTCTTTTCTCAGGATGATGGCATAGTGTATGTCTCTGAATATAGTTTTTGACTACCGAAGGCTGTGAAGTAATTCTTGGACCCTTTTCTAGCCATCTCCTGGAAAATTCCATCAGTTCAGCTGGAACACCAAATAAATTTTGAATAGATGTACAGATATTCGTTGTTGCTCTTTCTCCTAAAGATGTTTGAGAACAAAGCTTCCTCTCCATAGTTGTCCCCAAGACATTGCCGAGCATTAACATACCGGAGAGATATTTCCTAGGTAATCGTTGTCTACAGGCATGACTCTCCCAGACATTCTTTTGTCTGCCCAGGAAAGAACGGAGAGAACCTCTCTGAGTCCCCGATCCTTCTTGAAAGGTCTCAGCAGATGATCTCCGGCTTTGTGGTGGATATTGAAAATGGCTGTGAAGCAAGTGCTCTAACTTATTCATATGCTTACTCTTAGTTCTCTTAGATGTTACATCTTCTTTCCAGATCTCAAGATGAAGAGTTTCCATGGTGTTTGCTGTTTTGTCAAAGGGCTGATTATGAAGGGCCAAAGGAAGGGCTGAAGACTTTGTTGTAATATCTATCCCAAGGTTTTTCATATCCAAATCTCTGGATACTTCCGGTATCCCCAAGTCCCGAAGGCTTCCTAATTCAGAGATTTGGACAGAACTTGAAATGAGTGAAATTGAAGGGCTGTGTAGAATCCTAGAGAAAGAATTCCCTTCTTGTAACTCTTCTGATGTTAACTCCTCTGAGTTATTCTGGCATACCTGTCCTGGGTTCAGATCCTCGGCGTCTATTATGTTAGGAGGCTCTGTTTTTGTCCCTGTGGATTTTACAACCTGAAGCCTTTGCTCCTGAATAAATACTATAGGTTCTTTATATGATGTTTGCTGTGAGGTTATTTCTGCAGATTTCACTTGGGTATTTGGCCTTGGAGTTAATTCCATAGGTTTTCCCAGTTTTTGAAGGTGTGGCTTTGGGAGTCCACTTAAACAATCCATTACTTCATTCCCGGATCCTATGGCAGCTCTTGTCGTTTCTACTACCTGAGGAATTGGTCTTGGTGCTAATTCCTCTGATTTTACAATCTGAGGCAGTGGTCCTGGGATTAACACAGTCTTTATTATTTGACATCCTGTCAGTGCCATCGCTTCCAAAATTTGGTGTGTTGGCTCCGTGATGAATTCCTTCGATTTCACATTTTGTAACCTAAGACCTGAAGCAAACTCTGAAGGTGTCACCTCTTGTGGTTTTGGAATGAACTTAACATATTCTGCCTTCTGCAGGGTTGGCCTTGGTAGTGTCACAGACTTCACAACTTGAAGTCGTGGCCCAGGAATCACTTTCACAGAAGGAGCTACTGGGGTGACCTCTACTGAGCAACCTACTTGAAGCTGTGCCCTTGCTGTGACTTGATCTAGTGGCTTTGAATTGATTCTCATACATTTTATAACTTGACCCAGTGGTCCTGCTAGGGCTGTTTCTGAATTTTTCATACTTTGATTCTGTGGTGGTTTTAGTCTAACAGATACATTTTCTTGCTGCCATGTCTTAGAGCTGAGTTCTACAGATTCTCTATGTCCTACAGTTTGATTTGTTTGCTTTGAGTGCAACTTGAAAGATTCCTCCGTTTGCAGCTTAGAGGTCACACTTAAAGATTCCAGGCATTGATGTCTTAACCCTAATGCTACTCCTGAAGATCCCACATGATGCTGTGACTTAGAGGTTAATTTCATAGGTTTCTCACAAGTCAATAGAGGTTCAGAAACTTGATGTCCTAACCTTGATGTCATGACAATAAATTCTGGTACTTGAACATCTAGTTTCAGAGGTATTCCTGAAGATTCTGTGCCTTTACATGTTGTCAATGGGGTCAACCCCGCAGTTTTCTTCAGTGTTTCTGGAACTTTATCTGCCAATGTTTGTGTCATATCTGGGGCTTGATAAATTGGTATTGAATTCAAACTACTATACTGAAGGACTTGGTACCTGGGCTTTGGGATTGTCTCTGTGTGTCCTACAAATAGAGGCCATGATCTAGGGATTTCAGAGGATTCTGTGGTTTGATCACTTGCTTTTGGAGTTCTGGCCCCAGATTTCATTTTTTGAGGCAGTAACTTTGGTGGTAACGTCATAGACTTCACAGTTGGTTGCAAAGACACTGAAGACAATTTCACGTGTTTTACACCTTGCAACTTTGGCTGTGAAGTAAACGTGAAAAGTTTCATACCTTGTGGCTGTGACTCTGGAGACATATTTGAAAATTTGACACTGGTCAGTTTGGGTCCTTGTAAGAACATCCTAGTTGACGTTGGTCCTAATGTCACTGGTTTCACATCTTGCCATCCTGAAGTGAACTCCTGGCAATTCATGCCTTGCTGTTGGGACCCTAGCTTTAGCTCCTCAGGTTTTACATCCTGAAAACATGACTTTGGTGCAAAGACCATAGATTTGACACAATGTGATCTGAAGTATGGTGTCAACCTTAAAGAACTCATACTTTGAGGTGGCCCAGGTTTCAACTCCGAAGTTTTCACATCCTGCAAACATGACTCTGGTACAAAAACCACATTTTGTTGTGTGAGGTGAGAGGACACCTTCTCAGAATTAATAACTTGTGGATGTGTCTGTGTTTTTAATGCTATAGGTGTCACTTTCTGACAACATGGCTTTAGTGGAAACATTTTATATTTCAAGTCCTGTTGCTCAGAGCCAGACGTCAAATTCATAGCAGTTAGTGGCTGTTTGCTCATATCCACAGACGTTTCATCTTTAAGCAGTGGCTCTGGTAAAAATACCACAGATTTCTGATCACTTGACTGAGGCCCCAGAGTGAACATACATTTTTCAGCTTGCTTCTGTGACCCAAGTTGGTTCTCCAAAAACTGGGCTCCTTGATACTTTGTCCCAGGTGTTAACTCAAATTTTGCAGCTTGCATGTATGGGCCAGAATTGAACAGAACATATTTTGTACTTTGAGATTCTGAACCATAGTTCAAGTGAGAAGGCTTCATGTTTTGCACTTGTGGCCCAGGACTGCACTTTTCAGAATTTATGCGCTGGTATTTTAACTCTGAATTCAACTCAGAAGAATTCATACCTTGAAACTGTGGACCAAAATTGACCTTGGTTGATATTATACCTTGACACTCTGTCCTTGGAGTCAATTCATACTGTATGTCTTGTAAATGTTGCACAGAGTGGAACACATTGGATTCTGTATCTTGAACTTCTGGCCTTATGTGAAACTCAGAAAATCTCATACCTTGAAGTTTTTTCCCTGAAGTACCTTCAGAAGCTTTTGTACCTTGCAGGTATGTCCCAAGTTTGCATTCTGTGGAATTTATAAAATGTGATTTAGTCCTTGGATTCAATTTAGAAGAATTCATACACTGCGCTTGTGACCCTGGGTTGCATTCCGTGGGTGCTACACCTAGAAACTTTGATCCTGGAGTCAATTCAGAATTCACATTTTGCAAATGTGATCCAAAATTGACTCTCACACATGTCTCACTTTCGATTTCGGTCTCTAGATTGAACTCAGGTTTTATACATTGAAATTTTGAGATTTCAGGTGATTCAGATAGTTTAACATCTTGCAAATGTAGTCCAGGGTTGCACTGAATAGAGGTTACACACTGAAGCTGTGACCCTGGAATGCATACAGAAGAATATGCACCTTGCAAATGTGACCCAGGGTTGCAACCAGTAGAGTTTACACACTGAGGTTTTGGCTCTGGAATGTATGCAGAATTCACACCTTGCAAATGTGGCTCAGGGTTGCATTCAATAGAGTTTATACACTGAAATTGTTGCCCTGGAATGGATATAGGAAATTTTAATGGACCAGTGTTACAGCCAGTAGGCCCAACACACGGAGACTTTGGCCCTGGAAAGCATGTAGAAGAATCTGCATATTGAAAATGTGGCTTAGGGTCACACCCCATAGAATTGACACACTGAGATTTGGGCCCTGAAGTGCACGCAGAAGAACTTGCACTTTGCAAAGGTAACCCAGGGTTGCACCCAATAGCATTTACACATTGAGGTTTTGTCCCTGTAAGGCATGCAGGAGAGTTTACACCTTGAAAATGTGGATTATATCCATTCAAATCAATATATGGTGGTTTGGGCCCTGAAATGCATGTAGATGAATTCGCACTTTGCAAATGTGGTCCAAAGTAGAACATCTTAGATTTCATATCTTCAAGCTCTGGCCCAGGTTTCAGCTCAGAAGAGTTTATGCCTTGTAATTGTGCTGTCAAGTTTTTATGCTGAACCCATGGCCCTGGATTAAGTTCAGAGAATTTTCCACTTTGCAATTCAGGCTCATGCTTTAATTCCAGAGGTTGTGCATCTGGAAGCGTGGTCTCTATGCACAGCTCAAAAGGTTTTATCCCTTGCAGCTGGGGCTCTAATGATTTTGTACCTGGAAACTCCGTTCCCAGGGAAATTTTCACTTCTTGCAACTGTTCTGAATTGAATTTCATAGATTTCACATCTTGAAACTTGGTTCCTGTGCATAATTCTGAAGACTTTATATGCTGCAAATGTGACTCCGGATTAAACACCATGAAGTTTACTCCTTGAAACTGTGGCCATTGACTTGATTTATGAGATTTCTCATCTTGACGCTGATTCCCAGCATTGAATTGAGAAGGTCTCATACTATGAGAGAGTTTTGCAACCTGCAATTTGGAGTCATGGTTGACTCCTGTATTGTTCACCATTTGAAGGCTTATGGACTTAGATTTTACACCTTGCAACTTTTCCTCAGGGTTGAATTCCATGGATTTCATGTCTTGAAGTTGTATCTCTGGTGTCACCATAAATAAGTTCCTATTTTGTAGCTGAGGGGCTGAGTTGACCTGAAATGGTCTCCTGGATTGTACCTTACTTAAAGTCAATTGAAAAGACTCCACATCTTGCCACAGTGTCTGAGGCATGAACCCCACAGATTGATCTTTTTGAAGCTTTGTTCCTGGAATCATGTGAGAAGATTTTACACATTCCAGGTGTGGCTCAGAACTGACCTGCACAGGTTTTACATCTTGAAACTTTGTCCCCAGGATCAACTTAGAATCTTTTGTACCTTGCAACTGATTGCCTGAGTTGTACTTCATTGCTTCCTGATCTGGTATTAAGTCAGAGGTCACATTTTGTAACTTTAGACAATCTTTGGCCTCTACAGATTTCCCATTTTGAAACTTTATTCCTTGAATCAACTCAGAAGATTTTTCACCTTGTATCTGTGTGGCAGAATTGAAGTCCACTGAATTCACACCTTGAAATTTTGTTCCTGTGATCATCTCAGAAGATTTCACACTTTTAAAGCATTGTCCAGAACTAAACTCCATTGGTTTTGCACCTTGAAATTTTATACTCATGAGCAGCTCAGTAGGGCTTCTGTCTTGTAATTGTAGGTCTAAATTCAGTCCTACAGTTTTCACACCTGAGAACTCTTCTCCCAGGGTTAAATCAGGCTTCTCACCTTGTAGCTTTGGATCTGACTTGACGTCTACAGATTGCACATCTTGAAACTTTTCCCATGGAATTGCTTCAGATTTCATACCCGATGACTCAAAACTGAAATTAATACCTTTTACATCTTGAACTTTTATACCTGGGATCATTGTAGAAGATTTCACATCTTGTAACTGTGGGCCTGATTCTAATTCTACCAAGTTCACATCTTGAAGTTGTGTCTTCAGTATTGACTTGGAAGATTTTATTCCTTGCAACTGTGACCCAGGTTCGAAGCCTGTAGATTTGCTGTCTTGAATCTTGGTCCCCATTGTCAAATCAGAAAATGTCTCTTCCTTCATCTGTGACCTAGGGCTTAAGGTAAATTTTATATGTTGGGAATTTGTCTTAGGTGGCAACTGAGAACATTTCATACTTTGCCATGGGGACTCAGAGTTGAGTTCCTCAGATTTCATGCCTTGAAGCTTTTCCTGGCTAGCCAACTCAGACAATTTTATACTTTTCAAATGAAGTAGGGAGTTTAGCGCTACAATTTTATCACTTTGTAATTGTAGTCCTTGGCTTAACATCTTGGACTTCATTTCTGGAAGCTGAGTATCTTGTATAAACGCTGGAGACTCTCCATCTTGAAACTGGGTTCCTATGGATGACTCGGAGGGCTTTACTTTTTGTAGCTGTATTTCTGGGGTCAACTCAGATTTCATATGTTGTAAATGAAGACCAGGTTTGAATGTCACTGGCTTTAAATCACTAAGTTTTGACCTAGAAATTGAGTCACCTGATTTTATGCTCCGCCACTGTACCCCAGATTTCGAATCAATAGGTATGAACCCTTGCGGCTGATGTTCCTGGAGTAGTGCTGAAGGTTGTATGCCCTGAAGCTTTGGCATTGGAATCAACTCTGCTGTCTTTTTATCTCTCAACTTTACTGAAGGTTTCAACTCTTGAAATTGTGATCCAAGATTTAGCATAGATTTTGTAACTTGGAATTCGGGTTTTGGCATCTGCTGAATAGATCCCATACTTCCAAGCCATGGCTTTTTGTTTAACTCCACAGTTTCCATACCTCCAAGCTGTGGCTCTGAGGCTGAAGCAGAAACTTTCCTTCTTTGTAGCTCTAATCCTACAGGCAATTTGGGGGCTTTCTCACACTGCAACTGTAGCCCAAGACTAAACACAGATTTTTCTCCTTGGGGTTTTGAGCCTAGAGTCAACAGACAGGACTTTGCATCTCCCAAGTGTATGGATGGCTTCAATTCTGAAGGTTTGACACCCTGAGATTGTGACCCAAGATTTAACCCTGCAGATTTTACACCTTGGAATTCAGGACCTGGAATCCACTGAATAGATGTCATACTTCCAAGTTGTGGATCTTTGCTTATTCCCACAGTTTTTATGCCTTGAAATGGTGGCTTCAAAGTCCATTCCCAGGGTTTCACCTGGTGTAGCTGTGGCCCGGGGCTCACCTTGAATGGGTTTGTATTTTGCCACTGTGGTTCACATTTGAACTCTTCAGCTGTAATACCTTGAGTAACTGGTTTCGGAGCCATTTTAAATGATTGCATATCTTTACACCACTGTACCTTGGAGTTGAGGTCTACAGATTTTATAGCCTTGGATTTAGGCTCTGTAATTACCTTCAAAGATTCAGACCCTCTCTTCAATTGGTCTACATTCACAAACCACTCTGGTGGGTTTGCAGATATTGGACCATCCTTTCCAGGCCCAAGAGCTAAATCCACAGGTGTCATTCCCTGGAACTGTTGCTCTGGTGTTAAATCTACAGGCTTTATTCCATGAAACCCATTTCTCCTGATTATATTCACAGACCTTAGTACCTGCTTCTTTATCCTTGGGTTAAACTTCACAACTATGAAGCTTTGTAGCTGCTGGTTTTGAATCTTCTCTGCAGATTTTAAAGTTTGCTGCTTAAAACATTGGCTAATCTCTTCAAGTTTTATATCCTGGGTTTGTGGTTCTGAAATCAGTTTGTCAGATGTCATACTTGGAAGCTGAATTAATGACTCTGGTGCAAAGGCTATAGAATTCTGATCTTGCCTGTTTGGCCCAAGTTGCAACTTCATAGCTTTCTCACTTTGAACCTGTGGATCTGAGACCAACTCCCCAGTTTTCAAATCTTCAAGTCTTGAACCTGGAATCAACTTCACAGAATTCACATCTTCAAGCTTGCGATCATGAGTAAATTCCACAGATTTGAAATCTTTTCTCTCCACAGATTTTACACTCTCCAGCAGTTGAGAAATTGGGTTTGTATCTGTAGATTTCATGCCCTGTAAACATGGCTTCGGAATTAAGATGTTAGATTTTATATCTTCCAGCTTTGATCCTGAAGGCAGAAACTCAGACTTTAAACCTTTGAACTCTGAGCTCAGGGTCAGTTCTTTAGGGTTCATAGCTTCTACTTGTAGCCCTGGAGTTAACGCCATAGATTTGACTTCTCTCAGCTCTGGTATGGATTTCAGAACTCCCAAATGTAACAATGAGTTGAACTCTGTATGTTTCAGATCTTCCTCTTGCTGTAGCTCCGAGATCGATTTATATTTTAAATTTTGCAATTCTGAGATTGGTGTCTGCTCCCTAGATTTTATGTCTTCCAACTGTGGTCCTTGGACCAATTCAGAAGACTTTTTACCTTGTGACTGCAGTCTTGTAGTCAGTGCAGAATGGTTTACACTTAGTGACTGTCTCCCAGGAGTTAATGCTATAGATTCTCCATTTAGAATCTGTGTCTCTGAGACTAATTCACAGGAAATTTCACCTTCAGAGCTTGGCATATGGTTCACTGTTGCATGTTTTACATCTTGAAACAGTGGCTCTGGTACTAACAACCCTGGCTTAACCTCTTGCCTCTCTGACTGTGAGGACAACTCCAACTGTTTTTTGCATTTTAACTGTGGCCTTGAGTTTAACTCTGAAGATTTCACACATTGAGGTTGAATTCCTGGTGTTAAGTCAAAAAATTTGACATCTCGTAGACATGGTCCTGTGGTAAGCCCCACCTGTTTCGTATCTTGAAGCCCTGGAGACATTCTTGCTAATAATTTGGGGTCATGAAGTCCTAACTCTGCAGTCTCCTCTGCAAAATTCCTATCATAAAACATCGATCCTGGGATTTGATCTCCAAATTTGACACCTTGAAGCTTTGGCCCTAAAGTCAAGCCAGGAAAATTGACATCTTGTTGCCATAGCCTTAAATTGACTTCCTCAGATTTCAAATCTTCAGATTGTAGTTCTGAGCACAACATAGACTCCAGACTGTGAAATTGGAATCCTTCAGTAGACAGAACAGACTTCATATCTTCAATCTGTGGTCCTTGGCTTAACTGCAAAAATGATTCTGATATACACTCTACAGACTTTATATCCTGAAGTGGGATTCCTTCTCCCAGCTGTATCTGTTGGGAACTTTGATACTTTGGATCTGGGATCAAATCAGAAAATCTGACATTTTGCAAGTGTGGTCTAGTGTTTAGTTCTGCAGTTTTCACTCTTTGAGATTGGGGTTCTGGATTAAACTGAACGGATTTGACAGTTTGATGCTTTTGCCTTGGGATAAAATCTGGCAATTTGATTTCTTGCTCTGGGGAACCTGGCATCATTTCAACAGATTTTATTCCAAAATGTGGTGGTCCTGAGATTAAATGTGCAAGTTTTTTTCTTTGAAGAAGCGGCTCTTGAGATAACTTTGAAAATCTTACACTTTGCAACTGTGGCCCCGCAACTGATCCGAAAGATTTGACATTTGGCTGTCCTGAACCTAGATTTAAATCCACAGATTTCACATTTTGGAGCTGTGTCCCCTCAGACAATTCCTCTAGTGCCATATCTTGTAGCATTAGGTCAGGTTTTGGCTTCTCAGATTCTACCACTGCTGTAGCTGATGGACGGATTAAATTCACACTTTGCCCGTCTTGCAACTGTGACTCTGGATCCATTTGTCTACACTTTGCTCCCTGGAGCTGTGGCCTGAGAATCAAGCCTTTAACGTGTAGTTTTGGTTCAGCAGATAATTTTGTAGAACCTATCACTAATGGAGATGAATCTGTCTTCTCTTCTTGTATCCCAGGTCCTAGAGTCAAATCCAGAGATTTTATTTTTGAATATGGTTCTGGGATAGACTTTTGGATCTTATCATCTTGAGGCAATGTCAACCTCACTGTTTCTGTGTCTTCATATTCGGAATTTAGTGGCATCTTTGACAACTTAGTGGCTTCTGAATGTGGCTCTACATTCAGATGAATGGCTTTCCCACCATTGGGCTTTGGATTTGGGGTCAATACTTCTGATTTTACAGTTTTCTTTTCTGATCCACATAGCAAAGATAGAGATTCCATTTGGTGTTGTAATTCTAGGGTCCCTTTCACCTCTCCTACAACATGGCTCCTAGATTTAAGAGTGTCATGAAATGGCATTGAGCTCATCTCTATAGATGCTGAAGTTTGGCTCAATGGTCCTGGGGCATTTCCTAAAGATGATGACGTAAACCCAACAGGTTTTTCCACTTGATGACAAATGTCAGAGGTCAACTTTGTTTTTGCTTCTTGATATCCAGTTTTAGTTTCTTGAAACTCTAGGGGTTGTGCCAAAGGAACATATTCTGTACCTTGGAACTGTGAATTGGGGATCAAACCTGTAGATTTCCTACTCTGTGACAGTAATGCTGGCACTAAGTCAGCAGATTTTACACTCTGCCATTGACATTCTGGGGCTGAGTCTATAGGTTTCATAGCTGGGATTGTCTGTCCATAGTCTACCATTGGAGGGACATCATCTCTGGTCATATCTACAGATTTCATACTTTGTAATCCTGCCCCTAGGATCATGCTCTCGGGCTTTACATTTTGCAACTCTTGGGATACCTTTATGGAATCCATTACTTCTTGTAGACACGGCTCTTGGTTAAGCTTCACCATTACTGAAGATTTTTTGACTTGATGTGGTAGTTTTTGGCTTATTTCAATAGATTCTGTACTTTGGCCTGGTGACCCTGGAAATATCCCTAAATATTGCATTATTTGAGGAGGTGACTGTACTAATTCAGATTTCTCCATTTGTAGACAAGTGTCAGAGGCCAGCTCCATAGTTTCTGTCACTTTATGGCTCTGTCTTGGACTCATCACTGAATATTCTACTGTTTGATGCCATGGGGTCAGATTTGAAGGACCCATGACCTGATGAGACAGTCCTGAGGTTAATGATACAGGTTCTGAACCTTGAAATTGTGTAGTCATCCTTACTGAGTCCTGCATTTGAGCATATAACCCAGAAGTCAGTTCTGGAGATTTCTTGATAGGAGATATTGGCTGTGGAGTCAAACCATCAGATTCTACAACTAGTGACTGTGGTCCTGTGGGCAACTTGAGTACTACTGGGGTTACCTTTAGAGAATGTATAGACTGATGTCGTGTTAGAAACAGTCCTGCTGACTCCTTGATTTTAGGTGATGCCTTTGGAGGCAAACTCACAGATTTTATAATTCCAAGTGAGGTAGAACTAGAAGTAGTCAAATTCTCTGGTAGAGATGGTGGCTTAGGGGTCAGATTTTCAGTTTGAAATTGTGAACCTGAAGTCAAAGCCTCAGATTCTATAACACGTGGCTGTTCTGGTGGAATTATTCCCATGAAATCCATGGCTTGTAATAGTGCCACTGGAGTTATTTTCGTGTGATCCGTGACTTGTGGTGTTGACATCATTTCCAGTGATTCTGTGTTTTGATGTATTCTTGAAGTAATCTTTGCTTGTTCCATGGCTTGATTCTGTGGCCCGGGGGTCATACTCTCTGAATGCATGCATTTATGCTGTGGCCCTGGGATCATACCCACAGTTTTCATAACTGTATGTTGTGGCTTTGCGCTCATCTTTCCTGGTTTTATAGCTTGACAATCCAATATTGTGTCCATCTTCGCTGACTCCATGACTTGATGTTGTGACCTTGGGGTCATTCCTACTGGCTCTACGATATGTTGATGTGATTTGCTCATCATCCCCATAGAATCCATGACTTGAAGCAATGCTACAGGAGTTACCCTCACATTATCTGTGGCTTGATTCAGTCTTGAGGCTGTCATCTTTGATTCTGAAACTTGATGTCGAAGACATGGGGTTAACTTCACTGATTCAGTTACTTGCTCTAGTGGTTTGGGTGTTACACTCATTGTTTCCATACTTTCCACTTGATTTGATGGCTTTGGGAACAAACTCGCAGATTCTATCACTTCTGAATGTGTTTCGGGAATCATTCCCATTGAGTCCATGACCTGAAGCAATTCCAATGGAGTTACCTTTATGCTGTCTTGATGAGGTAGTCTTGGAGTCAGCTCCACATTAGTCACTTGTGCCTTATGCTGTTGGATCCTTTTTTCGGGAAAACCAGCCACCCTCTGCCTGATACTAATCTCTAGCACATGTTTTGGGTCTTTCTTTAGTAAGGTGGTCTCTTCTCCTAAACTTCTTAGAGGTGGAATGTCCACTGACATAATTAAGGGCTTGCATCCAAGGATTTGGGGGTCATCTCCAGATTGTAACTGCTTACTTGAGATATGTGACTGTATATTTTTTGTTTCTGCCCTATTTAATTCAGGGTCCACCTCAGTGTTCACATGGAATTGAAATGGTGGAAAGTCTGACGATTTATTGTTGGCATTTTGTTTAGTGCTTTGACCAATCGGTATAGACAATTGGACTTGAGAGTTCTCTGATTCTGGGACTAAACAATCAGTCGTTGCCCACGATTCCTTCACAGTCAGAGGCACTCTTTGTTCCTGTAAAGTATAAGCCTTCCAAGACACATGTCCTTCTAGCTCCCCTCTGACCAACGAAGAGAGCTGGATTGGAGCCCACTCTGGGAACTGTGGTCTTTCACTTGAAACACAATTTAGCCCATGATCTTTGACCAAACGACGCCTTCTTTTTCTCTTATCTTTTGTCTTCTCTTCTTGTTTGCAGAGATTTAGGGGATTGAGAATAGAGTTAATGAAAGAGTTTTGAGGGTGGAAGGATGAAAGAGCTGCCAAATTCTGAAAAAGTTCTGATTTCTTTGGCTCTTTCCACTGAAAGGGAGACAGGGATGTGCCTTGGTTCCTGAATGCAGATGGTTGGTTTTGAGGTGAAACGGGTAAATTTTTGCTCGGGAATTGCCAAGTTGTTCCTTCTGAAAAGACAGGAAGACAAGACAGGCTGGAGCTTTTGCTTGATGATCCAGAGGAGAGGCTGTGGCTGGTAGAACATTTGGCCTTCTCACAGTAACAACAAGGTAGAACATCCTCCTGAGCCACAAAAACAGAGGAAGAAGAGGAGGAGGTAGAGGAGGAGGAAGAAATCATATCCTGGAATTCAGGCAAAGGCTGTTCCATAAGACTTGATCTAAGAAATAAAGAGAAAGGCTTTCATTTGGAGTCAGAATGTGTGTGTGTGTGTGTGTGTGTGTGTGTGTGTGTGTGTGTGTATAAAAAAGTGGCTACTTCAAATTTTTGGGTGTGAGGGAGAGTTGGGAAAGAAAAATGACTTCCCCCTACTCTCCCAAAGGGAGAAAAATATTCCCATTTTACTCAGAAATGATCCTTTTACCAGTTTCAACCCAGAACTGCCAAAAATTACCTTTTCCCCTTTGCCTTCCTCCTTTTTCTTGGGCGGGGGGTCCGGTCGTGGGGCCTGAACTCTGGGCCTGGGAGCTGTCCCTCAGCTCTTCAGCTCAAGGCTAGCACTCTACCACTTGAGCCACAGCACCACTTCCAGCTTTTTTTCATTTTGCTTATGTGGTGCTGGGGAATCGAACCCAGGGCCTCATGCATGCAAGGCAAGCACTCTACCACTGAACCACCTCCCCAGCCCCTGCCTTCCTCCTTTAATCCTTGCTTCCTTCCTCCCTCTTCAGTGTTCTAATCTCCCATCCCATCTCCAGAAATGATGTTGCCTGACCTTGCATTTTCCAGATGTTGGAAGATCTGTCGGAGACTCCTGTCTATTGACCAGAGTATATATTCCTGGGTCCAGCCCACAGGGACTCCTGAAACACTGGATACAGCAGCAGGTATGTCAGTGTGATTCAAGTGTTTAAGTACCAGCAAACAAAACAATAAAAAGAGAGATTTAAGTTAGAAAAGAGATAAATAGCACAATGAAAACAGTAAGGATCAGCTTTGTTAAGAACTCTTAACTTTTACAAGTAGGATAGTTTAGTAGGGCAGTTTTTAAACAGACTACTCACAAGACTACGTTAGCATCCATGGAATCCATTCTGGGGTTTTCTTCCAACTGTGGAACTGGGAATAGGCATCATGATTAGCATCATGTTAGCATCATGATTATTGACATCATCTAATATAAACCCCTCATTCTGCTGTGTGCTGGTGGCCTGTAATCCTAGCTACTCAGAAGGCTGAGATCGGAGGAGTGCAGTTTGAAACCAGTCCAGCAGGAAAGTCTATAAGACTCATCTCCAATTAAATACCAAAAAGCCAGAAGTGGAGGTGTAACTTAAGTATCACAGTGCTAGCCTTGAACACAAAAGCTCGTGGACAGCACCCAGGCCCTGAGTTCAAGCCCCAGGACTGGCACAAACAACGACGACGACAACCAAACCCTACCCCTTATTCTGCAAACAAGGAAACACACATGAAGTCAACTCCAAGATCATAAAGCAAATGAGGTCTGGTCTCAAGTTGAAAAAAGTGTTTAAAAAATATTATACTTCTTCTATATGGGTCAGACATTGAAAAGAGCAGAAACAATCATGGGAATAGGAGCTTGGAGTAGGGAAAAGAGAGTTCCTGGTACACATTTTTCTTTCAAAAAAGTTTATCCAGCATCTATGGTAGGGAAATAATGATACTGAAACTTCCCTCACTAAACTCTCATTCTCCTGTCTCATCAAGTTTCTTCTCCATCTATTGGGCTTTGCATAAACATAGATTTAAAAAAGAAGCATGAGGAAAGACACCATGATAGAATGATGGAGCTGTTTTCATTTCCCTGGAAGCGAAGTGTTAGAAGGGAAAGGCACACTCTCCAATAACAGCTCGTTTTCAACCTCTTTCTACCTGCCATTCAAGGCAGAATCTTCTAGAGAGTCCAAGTTAATCTATCATTAGGCTTGAACTGAAGAATAAACAAGGAGATCTTTCTTACCTATGTCTTTCTGGATCTTTCTCTGTTTATGTTGCTTTGAAGTCTAGAGAGACAAAAAGCAAAAAGAAAATCAAGGAGGCTTTTTAAATTTTATTTTTAAGTTAAAAAATCTTTCCAGAGAAAATCAGATTATGTTCTAGGTTAGAGATTTGAACCTGTACTGGAGCTTGAACTCAGAGCCTGGGTGCTGCCCCTGAACTTTTTTGCTCAAGGCTAGTGCTCTACTACTTAGCCACAGCTCCACTTCTGGCATTTTGGTGCTTAATTGGAGCTTAGATGCTTAATTGGAGCTTAGAGTCTCATGGATTTTCCTCCTTGGGCTGGCTTTGAACCACAATTCTCAGATCTCAGCCTCCTGAGTAGCTAGAATTACAGGCATGAACCACCAGCGCCAGAGTGCTGCATCTTTTATATCAGAGATTGATACTGCTAGCACTTATAACCATATCATTAATGCTACCTCCCCATTTATTTTCATTAATCACTATCAAGTACTGAATTCTAGGTATTGTGTGGGGTTGCTAAGACTACAAAAATAAATGAATCCTGAATTCTAGGAACTTATACTACTAAGGGAATACAGGGGACAAATGATTATCTTCCTAAGAGTGAAAGGAGAAATTGCTCAAAATAAACTGTCATAAACTGCCATTTGCAGTAG
Source organism: Dipodomys ordii (assembly GCF_000151885.1). Classification (NCBI taxonomy): domain Eukaryota; kingdom Metazoa; phylum Chordata; class Mammalia; order Rodentia; family Heteromyidae; genus Dipodomys; species Dipodomys ordii. Next base: position 7,702,412 of record NW_012267236.1, read on the forward strand.
AATTTGAATATTTTTAGGTTAAAAAAAGGGCATCGCAGACAAGTGAGATTATCACTGAAGTTAGTGTTGAGTGTCAGGTGTACTTTTGCTGAGTTGTGAGACTTGATGCTCGGAGTGGAAGGGAGATTATGCTTACTGGTGGAATTTTAATTTAACTTTGTAGATCAGGACTTTCCAGCAAATAGCAAACTACTAGGTTTTTCTTTGTTCATTTGTTTAACAAAGGTGCTCCAGGTAATTTTATTTTATTTTATTTATTTTTTTTTTTTGGTCTGGTCATGGGGCCTGAACTCAGGGCCTGGGTGCTGTCCCTCAGCTCTTCAGCTCAAGGCTAGCACTCTACTACTTGAGCCACAGCGCTACTTGTGGATTTTTTCTTTTTTGCTTATGTGGTGCTCAGGAATCGAACCCAGGGCCTCATGCATGCAAGGCAAGCGTTCTACCACTGAGCTACCTTCCTAGCCCCGTTCTAGGTAATTTTAAAGGCAGTAATGGCACTTTTTTTTCTTTTGGTTAGTCATGGGACTTGAACTCAGGGCCTGGGTGCTGTCTCTAAACTTTTTTTGCTCAAAGCTAATACTCTACCACATTGAGTCACAGCTCCACTTCTGGTTTTCTCTTGAGAGAAGAATTTCACAGACTTTCCTACCTGGGCTGGCTTTGAACAACAATCCTGAGATCTCAGCCTTCTGAGTAGGTCAGATTATAGGTGTGGCCACCAGCACCAGGTCCAATGGTACTTTTTATCTTTCACACAAAACAAATAGTATTTCTTCTCTTTGAAGCAAGATCTCAGTCTTTGAGAGTATTATCAAAAGAGCTTACATAACAATTAATGAGGACTTCAAGAATAAATTCATGACTCAGTAACCCAGTTTTCTATTCAGCTAAAATATCCCTTACTGCAATATAGGTTTGATCGTTAGACAATTTTTAATTGATTTTTTTTGGGGGGTCCGGTCGTGGGGCCTGAACTCTGGGCCTGGGCGCTGTCCCTCAGCTCTTTAGCTCAAAGCTAGTGCTCTACCACTTGAGCCATAGCGCCACTTCCGGCTTTTTTCTTTTTGCTTATGTGGTGCTGAGGAATCAAACCCAGGGCCTCATGCATGCAAAGCAAGTGCTCTACCACTGAGCCACCTTCCCAGCCCTTTAATTGATTTTATACTTAGCCATACATTATTTACTGATCTATACCCATGATGGACCAGAAATTAAAATAAGCAGCAAAAATATGTGGTACATAAACACAATGGAATTTTACACAGCCATTAGGAAGAATATTATTATGTTATTTGCAGGAAAATGGATGGACCTAGGACAAATCATGTTAAGTGAGATAAACCAAGCACAGAGGGGAAAAATGGCACATGTTTTCTCTTATATGCAGAAGCTTGATCTAAAATACACTGGGACATGATAAGTTATACAGGTCTCTAGACATTCACACAAAATTAGACCAAGGGAGATTACTCTTAGGAGAGGAACACAAAGGTCCTATGCCTATGTGCACCTATTGATACAAAATCATATTTATCAAAATGAACTCCAAAGAAATGGAAATGAGGTTTCTTGTTGCTGTTTTTGTTTCCTTTTGTTTTTGTCTTATTTATCTAGAAGGGTAAAGGGACACAGAAATGAAGGGACAAAGGGTAAACAAAGGCAGCAGTGGTACTCATAGACACTATGTTGAAAATGAACTATACAACTTGCAGGTGAGGATGGGAGGGTAATACTGGGAGTGTGTGAGGGAAGGGGTGACATTGTCCAAAAAGAAAGGTACTCTTTACTTGATTTATATATCTGTAAGCCCTCTGTATATAATTTTATAATAATAGTAATCTGGGTTTGGTGGTAGTCATGGGCTTGAATTCAGGGCCTGGGTGCAGTCCCTGAGCTTTTTGTTTTTTCTCAAGGCTAGCACTCTATGACCTCAAAACATAGCTCCACTTCTGCTGTTTGAGTGATTGATTTGAAATAAGAGTCTCACGTGGACTTTTTGCTTGGGATGGCTTCAAACTGCAATCTTCAGATCTCAGCCTCCTGAGTAGCTAGGATTACAGGCATGAGCCACTGGCACTGGGCTAATAAAAATTTTTTTTTTGCCAGGCACTGGTGGATAATGCCTGTAATCCTAGCTACTCAGGAGACTGACATCTGAAGATCACGGTTCAAAGCCAGCCCAGGCAGGAAAGTCCATGAGACTCCTATTTCCAATAAACCACTAGAAAACTGGAAGTGGCGCTGTAGCTCAAGTGGTAGGGTGCTCGCCCTGAGCTGAAGAGCACAGGGACAGCGCCCAAGCCCAAAGTTCAAGCCCCACGGAACAACCAAAAAAAAAAAATTAAAGAAGCAAAAAGAAACTCATTGCTGAAATATAGGTTAATATGTTTATAAATGATCTTTTTATATACTTATCTCAAAATAATCTATACATATAATGGACCTGAATAATCAGAAAACACTTGCATCATGAACTCCTGGAAATTATGAATAAATATAATGCTGTATTTTTTTTGTCATTCATGGAGCATGAACTCAGGGCCTGGGTTCTATCCCTGAGCTTTTCTGCTCAAGGCTAGAGCTCTACCACTTTAAGTTTTCTAGGGGTTCATTGGAGATAAGAGGCTCATGGACTTTCCTGCCCAGGCTGGCTTTGTACCATAATACTCAGACCTCAGTCTCCTAAGTAGCTAGAATTACAGGTGTGAGCCCCTGCGTCCAACTTTATAATATTCTTTTAAATATAGAACTTAGCTAGCTCCTATAAAAAATAAAAGGAAAATCATAATGAAAGCAACATTGAAAGAATTTTTTTTAAAAAAAAAGGACACCAGGAGGAAGGAATCAGGACTTATGTCCATTCCAGGCTGCTGCTCCAAGAATGGAAATTTAGGTCACCTTCACCTTTTGACCATAGGCATCTGGAATAAACATGTGGAAAAACCAAGTACACAGAGCTTAGTGAACTCTTGTTTTATGGACATTTTACTAAATATTTTTACTATACTCTTTTCATTTTTAAAGTTTTTGTGCTGGTTCTTGGGTTTGACTCAGGGCCTTTCAATCTCATTCAACTCTTTCCACTCATGGCTAGTGCTCTATCACTTGAGCCACAGCTCCACTTCCAGCTTTTTGCTGGTTAACTGGAAATAAAAGTCTCTTGGATTTGTCAGCCATGGCTGATTATATCTTCTATGGGATTGTATCTTCTTTTGTAGCTTTTATTTTTGTTTTCCAGGGCTGAGGACTGAACCCAGGGCCTTGCGCATGCCAGGCAGGCGCCTTTCCGCTGGGCTAAAGCCCCAGCCCCTGGGATTGTATCTTCTATTAGTCACATAGACCCTATTCTTTCTCAGTATCCATAGACGAATCAGCACCACTTGTTATATAAACTCCCAGTGTCTCAACTCTCCTTGGCGCATTGATTCAGAGATATATAAACCAGCATCTCAGGAACTGAAATTCCTACAACCCTAAGTAAGGGTTTTTGTTCTTACTTTTTCAGTTTGAGTTTGAACTGATCAACATGCCTCAAAAGAGAGTAGAGGAATTCCTAGAGGCTAAAAATAAGGCAAGACTTAAAAAATAAAAAAGGAAACAACGAATACTTCAATGTTCTAGATTATCTTCAATGTCAACCAGTAAGAGACATGAGTTAGCAACAAAGTTGGGACAAAGACAAAGATCACATGTGTATTTGGAACTTAGACCTCAGTTTTAAAAAGCCAAATCTAGGTACCAATGGTTTATGCGTGTAATCATAGCTACTCAGGAGGCTGACCTTGGAGGATTGTAGCTTGAAGCTGTTTGGGCAAAACAGTCCAAATCTAATTAACCAGCAAAAAAGTTGGACTGGGGGTATGGTTCAAGTAGTAGAGCCACAGCCAAGCAAGCAAGCCAAGTAAATTCAAAACCACACATTCAAAACCAAGTACCAGATAGACAGAAAGAGATAGAGATAGACAGAGAGATAGAAACAGAGAAAGACATAAAGAGGGAGAGTATGAGAGGGAAGGTGTGAGAAAGGAGAAGAAAAGCCAAAAGTCAAAGCACTGCATACTTAGTTGGAAACATAGTATAAAAGTTGTTGAGGGGAGCTGGGAAGGTGGCTTAGTGGTAGAGTGCTTGCCTTGCATGCATGAGGCCCTGGGTTCGATTCCTCAGCACCACATAAACAGAAAAAGCCGGAAGTGGTGCTGTGGCTCAAGTGGTAGAGCACTAGCCTTGACCTGAATTGCTGAGGGACAGCGCTCAGACCCAGAGTTCATGCCCCCACGACAGACAAAAAAAAAA
>NW_012267236.1:7706939-7708431 GCF_000151885.1 Dipodomys ordii
GAAAGGTGGCTCAGTGGTGGAGTGCTTGCCTTGCATGCATGAGGCCTTGGGTTCGATTCCTCATCACCACATAAGCAGAAAAAAGCCAGAAGTGGTGTGTGGCTCAAGTGGTAGAGCACTAGCCTTGAGCTGAAGAGCTGAGGGACAGTGCCCAGGCCCAGAATTCAGGCCCCCACGACAGACAAAAAAAAAAATTGGGAAGGTGGCTCAGTGGTAGAGTACTTGCCTCACATGCATGAAGCCCTGGGTTTAATTCCTCAGCACCACGTAAACAGAAAAAGCTGGAAGTGGAGCTGTAGCTCAAGTGGTAGAACACTAGCCTTGAGCAAAGCAGCTCAGGGACAGTGTCCAGACCCTGAATTCAGGCCCCACAACCAACAAAAAAAAATTGTTGATACCAAGATAAAATTATTCTTGTTAGACAGAGTCTCATAAACATTTGTGTGGGGGGATGGTGGCCTACAAACTGCAACCTTCCTAATTTCTGCTTCCCTGGTAGCGGGGATTACTGCTGTGAGCCACTGTTCTTGTCTGAAAATGGTCTGTTTAAATTTTTTTAAATTACCATACTTGAATTGTATAAGGGCATTTACATTGTGATATTTCTCTATACACATTTGCATATGCATATACATATACCATATCCTAACCTCCCTCCATCACTCTTCCTTACCCACCCACTCCCTTTTTAAAGCAATTTCTACAAGCTTTATTAAACTGTTTTCATACATGCAAATAAACTACTCTGCCCATATGCACCCTCATTCACCCTTCTTGGTTATCTCCCCCCCCCATACAGTGTGCATTACTGTCCTTTCACTTTTTTTAGTGGACATTAATTTACCAAGGGTTTTTACCATGGCATTTCATATATGTGTATATTGTTTCTCACTCAGAATAACCCTCTTTATTGCTTTTCTCTCCCTGCCCCATCAAAACCTGTTGATCAACAGCTTTCACTGAGATTCCGTATGTCTTCTTCATACATAGTTGTAATATATTTCAAAACTATTCTCCTAAATAAGGTCAAACTAAAGAGTTTGCAGCTATAAAAATTGAAGAGGAGAAGAGAGAGAGGGGGTAAAACTGATTAGAATTCATCATAAACATGTGTGGAAATGTAACAACGAAATCCTTTTCTATATTACTAATGTAAGCTAAATTTTGTTCATCCTCCATTCTTTTCCCTCTCCCCTTTCATTTCTTTCATCCCCCTGAACAGTCCCATAGAATCATGGTGTGTGTGTGTGTGTGTGTGTGTGTGTGTGTGTGTGTGTGTGTGTGCGTGTATTTATATGTGCATATACATATGTACATGTCCATATTAGTAAAAATATATTTGAAAGAGTAATGAATATTTTTTTTTGTCGGTTGTGGGGCTTGAAGCTGGGCCTGAATGCTGTCCCTCAGCTCTTCAGCTCAAGGCTAGCACTCTACCACTTGAGCTACAGTGCCACTTCTGGTTTTCTGGTGGTTTATTGGAGATTAGAGT